>NC_056728.1:687372259-687685366 GCF_019279795.1 Protopterus annectens | reverse complement strand
CCTTTATTCCATCTGTGTAGTCCATTTTCATTCTTTCTTAACCTTCCCACCCTCCTCCTTCTTGCCCATGGCTGTGAAAGACCTTGCAGTTATGCTTTTAGGAACCATAGTTTCTGTTTGAGCTCCTGTACCTTGTTCTGTCTCCTTTGTAGTTAACTTAATTATATGTGTACTTATGCAGTATACTAGCAGCAAACTCGATCTGAGGTAATCAAGGGAAATGAGGCATTATGGGAAGGGGAGGATCTCGAGCTTCGGAGCCTTAACCTTTGGTAAGCAGCCGAGGTGGATCTGAGACCCAAAGGTTGAGGACAAATGAAAATGGACAACACAGATGGAACATTATGGTCAGTGCATAACTTCTTTTTTTTTATGCCACAACTTTACTCAGTCCCTTTCCGAAAAGCCTTTTAACCTATAATGCCTTCTTTTCTGTGTATTTTAATGAAAGTAAATATCTTCTACATTGTGTGGATGTTCACAGGTAGCTGCGAAAGCTCAGATTTTATATGGCGATTTTATTTTTTTGTGGGATGTCCGGATATTCATCGTGTTGATCACTGCTGCAGTAACCTTGGCTATACGGGTTATATCCTGTTATGGGTATAGCAGCTGGCCAGCTTTCAGAGATTCAGGGCACCTTCCATGTGCCCCATCTGTCAGGCAGCTTGAGCTGAGCTGACTAAAAGACAGGCTTGGGTGTGAAACCCTTCACTTTACTGCTGCAGAAAAGTATGCTCATCTCTGGCTTTTGGGGATCAATGGTCAGCTTGTTCTTTCCTTTGCTGGGCAGATGAGTTTCCTTTGGGGGGAAAACTTCAGTTTTCTTAATTTTGTTGATGTTTTACCATTTTCCTCTTCAGGAAAGTAATTTTAAAGCTAGGAGTGTTGTGTTTCAATGGACTGTTTCAATACTGTAACATAATTGTAAACAGAGCACTCGTTTCAGTTTGAGTAGTGTCAAGTAACTGAAAACAATCTTTCTGTGGAGAAATTGTTTATTGTACCTTTGTGGGGATGGTGTAGTGTTTTAAAGTGCTTTTTACTGTTTTTCTTTCTGTCAAAGTAATTTTTCTGGACTGGTAGTGTTTACTGGCAAATACTTCTTATCCTCTCAGGGAAAGAGGCACCATTTTTGGTTTGACCATGGAACATACTACCAGTCCCATGGTCGGTCCTTCTTCCAGTCAGAAAAAAAAGTAAGCAAACAGCCTCTTCCCTGTGGCAAATTACTAGCCTGCTGTGGTGGAAGTGACTCTCCCTTAGCCAATTTTTGTATTTCGTGAATGGAAACTGGATAAGGGGGGGTCTTCCAAGATTTGATCCCTCTTTGGGAGTTCCTTAAATTATACATCTGCCTCTTCTTTTAATCAAGTGGCTAGATTCTGATCTAGGATTCCATGGAAGAGTGGGGACAACTATGTTAGTAATGGCAGCAGCTGCTTCTCTTGGGATTTGCACAACATTCTGGCACAAAAGGAAGCCTTCCCCGTTCCCTTTCACAGAACCGACAAGAGTAGTTTTCCCTTGCCTACTGAGGGGACTCCTGAAGCTGCAGAGGACATGGTTAACCCCCAGTCCACAGTGGCTGTAGGTGCTACAGGAGAGGAATCTAGGGTAGAAGATGAGTGGTCTGTAGTACAGCAAATAGCCACAGCAGAGTCACCCACTTGCAGCTGAGGCAAATTGCTAGTCTGCTGTGGTAGCAAAGACTGTTTATTTTTTTTTCTTTTTGTGGCTGGAAGAAGGATGCACTGTGAAACGGACGCACTGTGAAACGGTCTGTTCTATGGTCAAGCCAAAAATGGTACCTGCTTCCAGGAAAGAGTAGCGGCAATTGCCGATGAGCACTACCAGTTCACAAAAGTTACTTTTTTCATTGAAAAAATAAAAACACTGTAAAAAGAACTTTCGAACAGTATGCCAGCCCCACAAAAGAAAAAACAGTTTCTCTACAGAATAAAATGATCTTCCATATTACTGTTGCAGTATTCATTACACAAGGGATTTCCTGCCAAACGTAGCACAATGTCTGTCAAGTATACCAAAGCTTTAGGTTGTTATAGGGATGTTGCACATCACACGTATGCTCCCCACCGATGGCATACGACATAACGGTGATGCACAGACATACCTTCCTCAAAACTACTTTGCTGCCAGTCCGAATGCCATGTTCAGTCGTCTGAATGCTTCTGCTGGTTGCGAAGCCATTTGAGGTAGGTGCCCCACTGAGATTTTCTTCTTAACTTGCCTTTTACATTTTGTTGTAAGGTTACCTGTTGTCCAGAAGGGAAGATGCCAGTGTGGGAGACAGATTCCACATAAGGACAGTCACGAGCAGAGTTTGTTTTGCTTAGGTGCTTCTCACAACCTTACATTATGCCTTGTTTGTCAGGCATTTTTTCCTTAAACTCTTTGTCGTCTCTCCTCCTTATTCATCTACCTGAAAAACCAGTGTCTTAAAGTTGTTGGCACAAGGTACAGTGGTGGAATCCCGCCCAAGGGTCAGCTGTCTGCTAAGAAGTAGGCTAAAACAGGTTGGATTCTGCTGCTGTACCACCTCCCTTAGACATTTCTCTCGAGGCTGGTGAAAGCACAGAGTATCATCTGGTCTATACAGGGAAATGCGACAAAAACAAATATTACAAGTAAGATATTGAAGACAAAAAGCATCAGCTGGGAGTTGCATGTACAATAAAATGTATCACTATTATGGTGTAAATTGAATCAAATGCAGGCTACTCTGGAATAACATTGAATAAAAAACTAATATACACGGAGTATGAGATAGAGACATTGACCGCCAAAGTTAGTAAACCGATATAACATGGTAGATCCCTCATTAGTGGCAGAAAGTAATATAGGATCCTTAGTCTGGGTTAGAGCAAGGAAAGAGCCAGTGGTTGGAAAAGTATTCTCTGAGTCATTAAATATGGAGGTGTTGTCAATATTGAGGATGTGCTGAGGTAAGAGGTTCCAAGACTAGGAATTTTGTTGGGAGTACAATGAGACATCGAAGCTGTTGATGGATTTGGTTACTTTAGCAGAAGTTTATTAGAGGAACATAGTTTTCTGAAGTTATAGAGTTAGCTTGGATCAAATCTTTTAGGTCACGTCAGTTATTTGGTTTGGTTAAAATTGTATGTGCAAAAGTGAGTTGGTTTAGTTGAAGTAAATAGGGAAGCTCAATCCAGTTAAGTTTTTTTACAGTTAGGCAGTGGTGATCCCTAAAGGGAACACTGGCTGCATATTTGGCTGTTTTATAGTAACTTGACTCTCATTGATCAAAATCTGTCTTACGTAAGTTACTAATGATTTGTGAAGAGAAGAACTGACCTGGCAGTGGCTAGTCTGGTGGTGCTGGAGAGATGGGGTTTGGCTCTGTAGAGTTGACCTAATTTTATATATTTTTTTTTATGGTTATAGCTGTGTTTATCGCTTAAGCTTTAGTTGATTGGTATGTTCAACTGGTTCAATAGCAGTTTGGTTGGATGAAAAGATGGTGGGTGGAGGAGTTTTGTAAGTAGTCTTGTTTTTTTGAGAAGACCATGAGTTTATGTTTTTGGGGGGGGGGGGGGTTTGAGGAGGAGTTCATTTTCCGTTAAGGTAGATTTCCGCGTCTAACAGAGATTTTTGTGTTTTTTCCTGAAGTTGGAGGGTAGTGGCGGCAGAGCATATGAGGGTGACATCATCTGCATAGTGGATTATAGTGGTATGCTTAGTGGCAGTAGTAAGGTTATTAATGAATATGGTGAAAAGAAAGGGACCTAATATGGAACCTTGAGGCACTCCTACAGAGATGGGCAAGGGGGGGGGGAGAGCATGTTGGCCCACTTGGAGGACTGTTGTCTGTTGGAGAGCAGTGGGATCATGTTTCATAGAAATGCGTCTGGAGCATTTCTCCCTGGGCCTCTGCTGAAAATTGGCTTTTTTCCAAGTAGGACTTTCCTGGTAAACAAGTTAAATAAATTCTGTATTTCTTCTTCCCTCCTGCCTAAGCCAAGTTCCTCTATCTCCTTGTCTTTCCCTGTCCCTTCACAATTGGTTAAGGATCACTCCTGATTCTTGGGTTCTGTCCATTTGTCAGGGGTACTACATGGTTTGTAAGTCGCTTCCTCCTTTTTTGGGCATTCCTTAATCCTCTTTAGGAACAGCTGCCCTTTTTTACAGATATTCTTTAGAGCCTTTTGTTTCAAGGCACCATCCATACAGTTTCTGCTCCTCAAAACTGGTTTCCAAGAAAGAAGGCACCTGGAGATGCATTCTGGATCCTTCAGTACCATTTTAAAGGATCCCTTCTTTCGAATGCTATTCCTTCAAATCTGGTTTCCAATTCTACCTCAGGCTTTCCTAGTCTCTCTGGATCTCAAAGATGCCTATCTCCATATTCCTGTTCATCATCATCATCATCATCATCATCATCATCATCATCATCATGTGGTACATCAACAAGAAAGGGCGGACATGGTCTTACCTGTTCAGAATATCCTCTACAGGTTTGGGATCTCGCTGTCTAGTATCAGGTAACTTTTCAGGCTGTTTATGTTCCTTCAGACCAAAACATTGTGGCAGACTGAGCAGATCCATAACACAGACTCACGAATGGATGCTTCACAGAGATATGCTTCAGTACATTGCCCACCAGTGGGGTGCTCCTTAGGTAGATCTCCCCTCTGAACAGCGTCCTCTCTGTTGCACCATTCCCAAGTCCTCTGACATTGAAGGTGGACACCCTCTCTTTCTCTTGGAAGGGGATGTTACTTTATGCCTTCCCTCCTCCTGTCACACCAAGGGTCTTGTTCAAGATAGAACAAGACTCTCACAAAATCTTATTGGTGACTCCTTTTGGCCCAGACAGCATTAGTTCACTCTTCTGCTGTTAGCCAAGGGCAATTACCACAAGTTACATCACAGGGTGGATCTACTGACACAAGACAAGGGGTCTGTCATCCATCCCCACTTGTCCACTCTTCAACTGATGTTGTGTATGATAGGGTTTTGATCCCTTTTTAGGTACCTTTTTTCTAAAGATGTGCTTCGTGTTCTGCAGGAGCCCAGGAAACCCACTACCAGGAAATCTTATTTATCCAAATGGAAGAGATTTTCTCTTTGGTGTCTTGTTCGTAACCTAGATCCACTTTCTGTGGAAGTTCCTTTGTTTTCTTATTTGTGTGAATTGCTCAGTGCTGGGTTAGCATACTCCTTGGTTAAAGCTCATCATGCAGCTATTTCTGTTTGTCTGTCTTTGAGTACTCCTTTGGCTTCTAGATTTGAGGTCAAACAATTCATTAAAGGTGTCCTTCATATTATGCCTCCCAGGAAATCTATTTCTCCTTCCTGGGACCTTAATTTTGTTCTTGAAAAATTGACTCTGGCTCCTTTTTGAGCCTGCAGCTTCAGCTTCCTTACAAGATTATACTTGGAAGACTGTTCTTCAAGGGTGTCGGAGCTTCAGGCCGTTATGGCTATACCTCTTTTAGTTTTTCGTAGGGACAGGATATCTCTCTGTACTAATCCTACTTTTATGCCCAAGGTGGTTAGTGAATTGTCTCTTAGTCTATTCATTTGCCCACTTTTTTCACTTCTCCGCAGTCTGCTAGTGAGAAAGTTCTTCACATCTTGGATTTGCATATACCACTCGGATATTTGGATAAAACTAAAGCCATTCATAAATCTGAGCAACATTTTGTTTCTTTTTATTTTAGGTTTTTAGGTTGGGCTGTTTCTAAACAAGCTATTTCATCCTGGATCTGTAAGGCCATTTTATTTGTTACTCTTTTCATGGGAAGAGCCTTCTTCTGTTAAAGCTCATTGTACCAGGGCTGGGGCTTCTTTTGCTTTTTTTGCAAAGGATTGGATTGTATCCTTGAGGCAGCTACTTAGCTTTCTGTGCATAGTTTTACCAAACATAAGTTGAATATGGTTTCCAGGGTTAGAGCTTGACTTGCCAGAACTATCCTGCATGGCTTTCTTGAGGACTCTGCTGGACTTTCCTCCTCCCAAGTTTCCTCTTCAGCTTTTGTACTCGCCCTAGTGTAATGAATACTGCAACAGTGAAATAGAAGGACATAGTACAGTTGTGTAAAATCTACTATAGCAGTAGATGTCCTTCCCTTCATGGTTGCAATATTCGTTCTCTCACTCCTCCCCCATTATATTTTTACTTCTGGATGCACATGTTCCTGTTTTACTTCTTGGACTGTTGTTCCTCCTAGGGCTTTTCATTTCTGAGGAAGGTGTGTCTTTACGTCATCTTTGTCTTATTCCATGAGTTGGAAGCACACGTGTGACTTACAATAGCCCTATTACAACTTAAGGCTTTGCTATACTGGCCGGATGTCTGGCTACCCTTGGCAGAGGATCCCTGTAATGAATACTACACCAGTGAAGGGAAAGGTATCTATTGATGTCCTTCATGGATGCATCTGCAGTCATAACAAATGAGTTGTCCTGTCGTCAGGCAGCCCTTCGGTCGGCCGGATTCCAAAGTCTGGGTCCGGCTTCGGCTGATGTCGCACTTCACCCGACGTCATCTCTGCTGGTCTTCGGGTATAAAGGTATCAGCCGACGCCATTTTCCTCAGTCTTTCTTGCCGCGTGGTGCCCGAAGCAGAAGCTGTTCGCAAGTGCCGGTCGGTCAGATCCAGAGATTACTACTACCGAATACTACTTCGAAGACTTCTAAAAAGCTAAGTACCCCATTGGGGACTCTTCTTGCCTCAGCCGATGTCAGAAAAAGTCAATAACTGTTTAACTTGTGGGAAACAAATACCTCATAAAGATTTCCACTCTTACTGTCTGCCTTGCTTAGGCCCAGACCACGACGTAGCAGCCTGTTCGGCCTGTGCTGCCTTCAACCGACGAACGCTTAGGCGTCGGTCGGAGTTTGCTGAACAGTTTTTCGGCTCAGATTTTGCGTACATTATGCCGTCGGATCCTCCGACTACCCAAATTGTTAAAAAGCGCAAAGAAAAGACCGACACTCGCGGTCCGTGGTTTCGCCGAAACCACGGTTAAGCAAAGCGAGTGTCTCTGTTTCGGCGAAACCGAGAAAACTGGTCAATCTTCAGCCGAATCCATGACTACTACTGAGGCTCCTGCTACCTTAGTTGAATCGGCCTCAGAATTTTTGCCTACAACTGTGGTTCCTAGTGATTTATCAGACACCATCCCTTTGGATGTCTCTACCCCAGCACGTGGTGCTGC
This sequence comes from Protopterus annectens, assembly GCF_019279795.1. Lineage (NCBI taxonomy): Eukaryota > Metazoa > Chordata > Ceratodontiformes > Protopteridae > Protopterus > Protopterus annectens. Next base: position 687,678,161 of record NC_056728.1, on the reverse strand, counting down.
TAGGCCTCCTGCAGCCATGTCTATTAAGGCCTTTGCCAGGGCTAAAGCAGCCAAATCTGCTAAATCAGTGCCTGTTAAGCCCCTCACACAGGCCCACTTCAAGTTCACAAATGCTTACTCTGGCAGAAGATTTAATATCCTTAATTAGGGATCCCAATCTCACCCAGACAGGGCCTCTCAGCCCCAGAAAGAGACCTAGAGCAGAGCCCCGAGCCAGTGTCCTCTGATGATTCTGCGGATGACTCAGACATTACAGACCAGCCAGAGGCTCCTTTTTCTACTTATGAAGATTCCGATGCTGAAGAATCCATTCCAGCTGCCTCTCCACCAGAGGAATTTTCCTTTGGGGAAACCTTACATGCCATGAGAGAACAATTCCAATGGCAGGGACAAGATTTCTCAGATTCAAGAAAAGGCTTAGGACTTTTCTGCACTTACCACAACATAGGCCCTTAGCTATACCTCCTGTACTGCCTGTTGTGGATGATGCATTTAATGATGTCTGCACTGCTCCTGATTCTTTACCTCCAGCCCCTGCCAAACCAGATAGATTTTACAGGGTGCCAGACACTCATCACCACCTATACAAGGCCCCACTTGCAGACCCCGAAACTATATCCCAGGGGCCTAAGGCAGTAGCCTCGACCACAGCAAAAACCCTATTCCTTCTGAAAGGGAATCCAGGTCCTTTAGAGATGGGGAAAAAGTTTACACCTCTGCTACTCTCTCAGCTAGAGCTTTAAACTGTCAGTTTCATATGATCCAATACCAAGAGTTTATGCTTGATCAGTTAACTAAAAACTGTCCTCTGATGAATCCTTAGATAAGAAATATGTATTAGAAATGGTGAATAACATCCAACAGGTTAGTAACCATTCCTTAAAATGTGGCTATGATGCACTGGAGGCTTCATTTAGATCAGCCATGACTGGCACAGTGATAAGAAGGCATGCATGGTTGAAAGAACAGGTCTTACGGATCATGTTAAAGCAAAGCTATTAGATGCTCCTATGGATAAGTCCAGTCTATTTGGTACACCTGCCCAGCAAGTAATGAAGAAAATGGAAGAAAAGGCAAAATCTGTACAAACAGTTAAAGATTTCTTACAGGTTCAGCCCCAAGGTTTAGCAGGAACTGGCCTGCCAAATATTGGTCCTTTCCTGACCCCACAAGATCCCAAAGGGACAGGAATAGACGCTCTAGAGGCAGAAATCAATCCAGAGGAGGTGCCTACAGAGGACGACAGTGGCAAGGCAATAACCGAGGCACAGACACAACCACTGCCACTGCAACAGGACAATCACAGTGACTTGGCTCTGACACCGCCTACCAGGGAGCAAATAGCAGCACCATTAGGCGGAAAGTTAGCCTTATTTTCGAAAAATTGGCACTATATCACAAAAGACAAGTGGATTTTGCAAACCATAGACCAAGGCTACGGTTCCACTTCCACACCTTACCAGTAAAAAGAGGAATGCCAAACCTACCTCCAAATCAAAAAATAGAAGCTCTACAGCAGATAGCGGAATTAACAAAGATGAGAGCTGTGGAAAGAGTACCAATAACAGAACAGGGCAAAGGATTCTACTCCAGACTCTTCCTAGTACCAAGAAAAGAGAAAAGTTGGAGACCTATTCTCAACCTGTCCATCTTAAACACATACATCATTGTCCCAAAATTCAAAATGCTGACCCTACAGCAACTTCTTCCCATGCTGGGCAAGGAGTGTTGGCTGGTAACTCTAGATCTCAAGGAGGCATACCTGCACGTCCCCATTCGACCAAATTGCAGAAGATACTTCAGATTTCTTGCAGGATCAGAGCATTATCAATTCTTAGCATTGCCCTTTGGCTTATCTACTGCGCCCAGAGTATTCACAAAATACCTGGCATTAGTAATCGCTCACTGCAGACTACAGGGAATCCAAATTTATCCATACCTGGACGACTGCCTGTTACAAGCGGACAACAAAAGCAAGCTGACAACAGATTTACAAAGGGTCATTTACTTGCTACAAGCCCTGGGATACACAGTCAATTTACAAAAGTCAAGGCTGATACCATCCCAAACAAGAACATTCTTGGGCGCGGAATTGGACACAGTAAAACAAATGGCATTCCTAACTGCAGAAAAACAAAAAGAGCTCCCTCTTTACTTCTTGGCATTAACAAAGCAGAACAAACTAACAGCAAGAAAAGTTCTGCAGGCCTTGGGCTTCATGGCATCATGCATAATCTTGGTCCCACATGCCAGACTGCATATGAGAAAGCTACAGTGGTACCTAAAGAATTTATGGTCTCAGCACAGGCACAGCTTAGAAACAGAAATCCCACTAATCCCATGCCTAAAACAGGAGTTCCTATGGTGGGCTCAAGCATGCCAGTCAAACCCAGGCTTACCCTTCCACAACGTTCGAGCAAGCCAAACCATCACAACGGACGCCTCAGACCTAGGATGGGGCGCACATGCTGGACAAATGCATACAAGGATTGTGGACTCAAGACCAGCTGCACCTGCACATAAACCAAAAGAAATGCTGGCAGTAAAACTGGCAATCCAAAAATTCAGACCATTCCTCAAAGAAGGCCATTTGATGATAAGGACAGACAACACCACAGTCATGTGGTACATCAACAAACAAGGAGGCACTCATTCATACCCCCTATGCAGAATGACTTTGGACCTTTGGAATCTGGCTCTCAGCTACAACATCCAGTTACAGGCAATATTTGTGCCGGGAAAAGAAAACACCCTAGCAGACATGTTAAGCAGAACCACCTCGGATGCTCACGAATGGATGCTACACCCGGACATCTTCAAGGCCATCACAAAGAAATGGGGAATGCCACAAATAGATCTATTCGCTTCCCCACTCAATCACCAACTCAAAAAATTCTGCACAAGGACATTCCACCCACTTGCATGGAAGGTGGACTCTATCCTTCAGCTGGAAAGGCCTGACAGCATATGCATTTCCACCTCTTCCCTTGATGCACAAGGTACTACTGAAAATCAAAGAGGAACGTCCAAGGATAATCCTGATAGCTCTGAATTGGCCAAGACAACACTGGTACCCATTGCTGAGGAGCATGTCTCGGGAGACTATGTGGTCAATACGCCTGATGACTTTGATGTTAACTCAGAACAACTACAACATCATGCATCCAAACCTAAAAACCTTGCAACTGACTGCCTGGAACATCACATAGCAGCAACTAACCCAGACCTTTCCCAAAGGGTTAAAGACATTATCCTTGAAGCCCGCAGACCTTCAACAAGAAGGAACTATGCAGGAAAATGGAAAAGGTTTGTCATTTGGAGTACTGAAAGAGGAAAAGATGTGTCGAACATAGATATTGCTAACATTCTGGAGTACTTGGCAGAGCTTCTACATACAGGCCTGTCCTATTCCTCCATCAAGATACATGCATCAGCTATTTCAGCAGAATACAGCTTGATCCACCTGTCTTTTCGCATCCTCTACTCAGGCAGTTCCTCAGAGGGATCAAGAATGTAAAACCTCCTAGGAAACCACCATTACCAGCATGGGACTTGAACTTTGTGCTAGAAAAGTTGACACTCCTCCGTTTGAACCAGCAGCAACAGCAGATCTGCAACACCTGTCATGGAAAACTGCTTTCCTACTGGCAATTACCTCAGCAAGGAGGGTTTCAGAACTACAGGCCTTAATGGCAGTGCAACCCTTCCTAATCTTCCATCAAGATAGGGTGTCCATGAGAACTAATCCTACATTTATGCCTAAGGTGGTATCCAGAGTGTCTTTAAACCAGGCAATCCACCTACCTACCTTCTTTCCCAATCCACAAAACAGGGGGAAAAGAATGCTGCATACCTTGGATGTACATAGACAGTTACACTACTACCTGGACAGAACCAAAAGTAACAGAAAAACTGACCAGCTTTTAGTAGCCTATGCAACAGGAAGGGAAGGAAAAGCAATTTCCAAACAGACAATCTTCAAATGGATAGGAAATTGCATAAGATTCTGTTACTCCTACCATGGAAAACCAATTCCACAGAATATAAGACCTCATTCTACAAGGGCTACAGCCACTACCACAGCTTTCTTACGAGGAGTGGCAACCAAGGACATTATTGAGGCGGCTACTTGGACCTCCGTGCATACATTTGCCAAGCATTATAATTTACCTCTATACTCTAGATCCCGAGCAGGGTTTGCCACTGCTGTACTGCAAGGGATCCTAACTACACCATAATTTTTCTTCCTCCACCCCTAGTTTGGCTATGGTATTCTACCCATTTGTTATGACTGCAGATGCATCCATGAAGGACATAGTACAGTTTTGTACCTACCATAAATGTAGATGTCCGAACTGGATAGCATCTGCAGTCAGGATTACCCACCCTCCTTCCCCTCTGTGGTACTCCTAGGGTATTTACCCTCCTAATAGCTAGCTGGGGGGGAGTCTCTTTTGGTGTATTTGTTTGTATATATGTTCATACATGCTTATTTTTTGTGTTTGCCTTCTACTTTTTTGGAAACATTGGCATTTATCCAAAATTTTGCCTTCCAAGAGGGCATGTGGCATCTGGGGCAAGAAACACTGAGGAAAATGGCGTCGGCTGATGCCTTTATACCCGAAGACCAGCAGAGATGACATCGGGTGGAGTGCGACATCAGCCAAAGCCGGACCCAGACTTTGGAATCCGGCCGACCGAAGGGCTGCCTGACGACAGGACAACCCATTTGTTATGACTGCAGATGCTATCCAGTTCGGACATCTACATTTATGGTAGGTACAAAACTGTACTTTACAGTGAGATTTTGCACAACTGTACTTTTTCAATTACTTTACAGTACTTGTAAACTGATAGGAAACAAGTGCTCCAAGTAAAAGTACATTAGTCAGTTAAAACACTCCTAGCTTTAAAATAACTTTCGGGAGAGGAAAGTAATAAAATATCAACAAAATTAAGAAGAGTTCCCTTTGGGGGAAAAAACTTGCACTGTTTACCCAGCAAAAGGAAAGCACAAGCTGACTGTAGATCTTCGAAAGCCTCAGAGGAGCATGCTCTTCGGTGTCAGTAAAGCTCTAAAGGGCTTCACACCCAGACTTATCTAATTTCAGTTCAGCTTGAGCTGCTTGATATTTTGGGTGTGGGGAAAGTGCCTTGAAGCTTTGGAAGCTGGCCGGCTGTTATATCCTTGACAGGCTAAGGTTACTGCAGCAGTTATCAATATGATGAACATCTAAACTCTTCTTGATGTCTGTGGTCAAAACAAGTGGCTACCAAGTTAAGGGCAGTTTCTCCAGGATCACTTTCTCAATGATGAATCTGAGTCATTTGCAAGGGTCTAACCAAGTTGATAAGTCTCTTGTTATGCTGATGGATGAAACTTCCAAACTTCAGTAAGACTCTGCAAAGGTAAGCATAGCAGATATTTATTTATTTATTTACTTTTGTTTACCGGGTTAGTCCAACTGGATACATATCCATTTTCAGTGGAGGCCCGGGGAGAAAAGCTCCAGTTATACAGCATAATAAAATATAGAAAAACATTACATAGCATTTGGACATTACATTTGAAGCACTAGACATTTCAAAAACAACATATTACGATAAAGAAAGGAAAACATAGTTAGGCAGTGACATTTGTATAGAGTAATAGTTCTTGAGTTAACAGAAATAGGAATGAGACAGTAGCAAAAGGTTAATAGGATTGAAGATTACTGGAGAAGGGAGTGTAAAGACTAAAGGGAAGGACTAGTAATAATGAAATGATAAGAAGTAGAGATATATGGTAGGGAGTAAAATTATGTTAGTGTCAGGTATTTTGTAAAAGAAAAGAAAAGATAGTTAGTCTGGGTTATTACAAGAGCATAACCAGTGATTAGAGAGAAAGAGTTTTAGTTTGGTTTTAAATAATGGGAGAGAGGAGAGGGTGGTCAGATCGTTTGGTAGTTGAGTCCATATTTTACCCACTGTGTTTGAAAGTAAAGATTTGCCTGCTAAGTTATTTGACAAGGAAATGTGTATGTAGGGCTAATAACTTCTCATGTGTGCTGGGATGTCCGGGGTCGTCCTATAGGGATCAGTGACAGATATTTCAGCAATTTTAATTTACAGACTCATATCTAAAGGTCAACTTGAACAGCCGTCTAAATATATTATTGTTCTCAGTGAATTTAAGTGCATTGTTAAAGCTGCTGCCTATGCCTCTGACTTCTGCTCTCACTTAAATAGTTATATTGATACGACAATCCTTTTTTGTACCAAATATTATGAGAAATTTAAAAACAACGCCTCCCATGGTGGAATAACCTTATAAATAAGCTATTTAATGCTTATAAGATGTCTCTTAAGAGTACTGTTAAGCATACTAGTAAACAGCTTAAGGGAACCAGTAGAAAGCCTAAAGCTGAGTATGAACTTAAATTGCCAGAAAGCCAAAAATAACTGCAAATCTTTAACAGTGTCGAGATGTTAAGAACTAATTCCCAACAATGAGCTAGTTTATAATAGTACTGCACACTTTAACCCAAAGAAGATGGCTAATATCTTAGCTGAAAAAGTTTGTGTAAATTTTATTCCACCTACATTTTCTATTTGAACCTCTACTTCTTTAATCTAAGCATGTTATACCAGTTTTAACATTCCTGAAGCTGGAAGATGGCCACTGCTGTACCTTTACACAAATGTGGCCTAACTACGGACACTGGTTACTATAGACCTGTTAGTCACACTAGCCTCGTATGTAATGCATTATTTCAGATCTCATTAATCCATACATTGAAAATCTCTTAACCCTGGACCCTCACTAATTAATCTTTGTCAAAGGAAGGTCCTGTGTCTTCAACCTTATTTTTTGGAAAAGTAACCAGAGCAGTGGATAGATGCTATGCAATGCATACAGCATAGCCAGAGATGATCAAGGCCTTTGACATTATTCCCATGCAGGCATTATTGACAGACTTTTGAATATAAATCCTTATTTTGTGCGATGGATAGTTAACTGATAGTCTGATAGAATCCATGTGGTTAGAGTAGCAGGAGCCACTTCTGAAAGCAAAAACAAAAAAGGTTTCTAGTGGTACATCACAGGGCTAAGCATTAGTTTCTCTCCTATTTGTCATCTGTTTCTCAGACATAGAGGCCAACAGTCCTAGCCTATAGTTATCTAAGTTTGCAGGCCACTGTAAATTGGGGTGTTTGATCTTTCACTGACTCACAATTGCTGCAACATGGGTTAGACCATGTTAACAATTGGTGCAAAGACAGTAGCCTCAAATTAAATGTAAAAAAATGTAGCACGGTTTATTTTGGAAAACGAAACATTTTTACATGCCATATGGGTGACCTACCACTCCAGTCAGACACTGTCATAAGGAATCAGGGAGCTCTGGTAATTTTTTATCATTTGACCATCATGTTTTCTCAAAACTTCGGAAAACCTTCTGTCTAGCTCATCTAATTTCTGAATGCATCTCCACCAGATCCAAAAAGTCTCAATTCCCCTATACTAGTATCTCATCAGACCCACTACTAAATATAATGCACCTTTTTGACATGTATTTATTTAAACATTACTCTAAGACACATGAAGGAAACACAATTAAAAATATCAGTGGCCTCAAAAGTCTGTTAACAGGACATGTTGGCAGCTGTCTCCTTTTACTCAGTCTCTATACTCCACCATGGAGATCTGTTTCTAACCTTTTGAGCTAGGAAAGATTCAACCTTCTTGTCTCCTGTTCCTTCACAGAAGAAATGGTACTTCAAATACTTGGTTAAAGAAACTAAACCTTCATCAACAGATAAGACACACTGGCATGATACATTCATATCCCAACATGTTCCTCACTTCTGGAACAAACTTCTGCTACATGTCAGAGTAGCATCCTTGTCACTTTCAAGGTGTAAACCTAGATAACTAGATGGGCAACCTTAAATTCTCCCCTGGTCTGTCCTGCCTTGCCCACCTTGAGGTTGGAGAGAGCTTTTGAATGTTGTTTGACAAGCTTGTAATGGTCTGCAGATTGATTGCCTAGTACTTACCTGTGAAACAAAGATCACCTTTGATGACCGCTATGAAGATGAAGAACCAGGCTAGAGAAGTAATGCATATCTGTTTCACTATAGAATGTCAGTAAGAATGATGACAAATGGGTCATTTGAGCTACTGCAAAGAAGGCTAAGAAACAGGTCTACTTCAGAAAGACTGCACAGAATGCTGCGAATACACTAATAATGCAAAAACCTCAAGACCTGATGAATTTTGAAGGGCAGCCATAATCTTTTCTGGACTTTCTGAAAACCTTCCACACGTCTAAACTGTCAGTCACCTCATGCTGAGCTGACTGAAAAGGCAGGTGGGCTTTCAAGAAAACTACGGTCATCTTGTGATGTTCCTTTGCTGGGAAAATAAGTTCCTTTGAGGAAAAACCTTCCATGTTGTAGAAATTATTTTATTGTACTTTCCTGTTCAGGAAAGTTATTTTTAGCTAAAAGTACATGTTTTAATGGACACTCATAAATCTTTAATTGTACTTTTAAATGGGAGGGCTCTTTTTTTGTCAGTTTAAAAGTTGTTGAAAGTATTTAAAAAACATTTCTGCTGTGAATAAATTGTTTATTTTACTTTTTGGGGTTGATGAAAGTGTAAGTGCTTTATACTGTGTTTTGTGGAGGAAAAGTGACTTTTAAAGAGTTTAAAATTTTACTTGTTTTTCTTGCTTGTATTTCCCAGGAAAAAGCCATTTTTGCTAGACCATGGAACAAACTACTTGCCCCATGGTTGGCCTTCTTCCAGCCACAAAAAGAAAAGTTAAGGAAAAACCATGACAGGCTAACTATTTGTCCCAACCACAGGTGGGTGACTCTACTGTGCCCTGGATCCCTCTGGTGTAGCACCTACAGCCACTGTGGAACTCAGTGGGCAAAGGAGAACCACTGTTGGTCCTGGGAGAGGGAACCAGGAAGGCTTCCCTGTTTAGTCAGAATGCTGTGCTCATCCCTGGGGAAGCTGCTGCCATTAATAATGGTCTCATTTTTCCTGTCAAAAAAGAAACAAAAAACTAAACATGCATCTACTCCTCCACAAATTTCCTTAGACAAGAGTAGTTTATTGCTTCTAGCTCAGGGTTTAATTCAGGCTATTGAGTCTTTTCTAGTAAAAGAAAGAGAGATCACAGATCTCTCTTCTGAAAAGATTCAGGTTCTGAATGTGGACAGGAAGATGAAGAGACATTTATAGTTTTCTTTTCAAATTTGTCATTCCAACTCCAAGGAGAACTCTTTCTGATTCTCCCTGTATGTGTGTGTGTATGTGTGTGTGTATGTGTGTGGGTGTGGGTGTGTGGGGGGGTTGGTTCTCTGAGCCTGTTTCCTAGAATGTGCTCTTGTTTTCAGTATGAGAACATCTAATTCAGTGTTTGGGTTGTCTGATCTGACCCAATGTGACATCAGTATTGGATCCAAGAGCTGCGACTCCTCCCTTACCCACAATTCCCTACTTCTAACTGATATACCTCAGATCTTGTTTGCCACCTATTCAGCCAGATATGTTCTCAGAGAGCTCCAAGCATTCACAGTAAGTGAAAGCAAAGTTTTGTATTTGGTACTCCTGTGTTGCTAAATATTTAACCTGTGTTAATAAGGCTGTTTCAGCTCCAACAGATAATTTTCATATAGTCATATAAATAAATATTTAGAAATATGCAGTTACTACACTTAGGATAAGCACCGTGTTTTTTTGCAGTTGGTCTTTGTGATGTATTCTCGTGTTTCTTTCTGAAGTCTGAGAAACCTACTGGCTTTAAGAAAATGTTCAGCCTGTGGAAGCAAACTCCCTCTTCAAGACCCCAATCCCTTTTTTTCTATTGTTTGGGTGCTTCTTATCTTCAGTATAGTTGTAGTATCTGCGCTATCTTTAGATCCAGAGCTCTCCAAGGCAGGAAAGAAAAATTAATACTTAAAGGCTTGCTTCCCCCTCAGACAAGGGTCTACCATGATTTCCTCTGTAGTTAGTCTTCTACATCTCCCTCTTCTGAGAAGAGAAAGGAAGAGAAAGACATCTAAAGAGAAGTATCAAGAGAAATCAGCAGATGAAGCGAGGCAAGATGAGAAAGGCAGAGTAGTTTAGGAAAAGATCTCTGGATCCATTCATTCTCCCAAGTCTGGCACCTAAGTCTTTGAGGCACTCAGGTCATCTGCAACCTGGATCTGAACTTCCTCACCTAAAGCTACTTTTTCCCCAGGGCCAGTAAGCCCCAGGTTACATTCTCCAATATTTTGTCATGAACTACCTTCAAGACCTGTGTCCATTTCTTTGTCATCAAGGTCTGAACATGCCATCAGAAGACTTACTAAGGTGGACATCGACCAGATGATCAAATTCTTGAACACAGATGCAGTTGGGGGTCCTTCTGGCACTAACACTCGGAGGAGGGCTGGGAACAGGTCCATCGACCCCACCCCCACCCCACTTTGATGTTCTTTGTGTTTCACTGCTGCAGTCATCACATTTGGGTTATCCCTGCCAGGGTAGCCCTCGGCCGGCCTGAATACCAGAAATTTAGTATTTCTGTGTCAGCTGCTGTTGCTTGAGGACTGATGTCAGGTTGTCAGTGGTATAACAGAAGGCAGCCGACGCCATTACATCAGTCTTTCTTGCCGTGGAACCTGAAGCAGGAGCAGTTTCCACGAATGCCGGTCGGCTGCTACCTGAGTTTCGTTTCTGAATTGAAGTTGAAGTCTTCGAAAGCTAAGTACCCTGTTGGGGATCCTTTTTTCTTGCACTAAGCAATGTCAGAAAAAGTTAATTGTCTCGCCTGTGGAAAGCAAATACCACACCGGGACTTCCACTCTTACTGCGTCACTTGTCTAAGCCCAGACCACAATGTCCCTCATTGTCACTTCTGTGCTTTAACACCAGAACTATCAGTCTTTGGGCCCTTATTGTAGCCAGATGTTTCCATTTACAATCCTCGAATTCCGATATGGCTTCGATAAGCTGACAGCAAATTGTCCGAAAAAAAACGCAAAGATAATGATAGAGATGGACTGCACAGGACCAAACCTTCCGACAACGTTAGTGCTAAGCTGGTCGTCAGTCCTCCGGAACTCAGTGAGGCGCTTTTGCAGCCCCTGATGCCTGCTTCAGTTAATTCGCAGGCCACTACCGAGACCGTTTCGGAGTCCAGCAAGCCGCAGAACTCTTCTTTGTCTAAGGATCCTGCGATCGTCTCTACCTTAGATGGGTTTGGAGCTGCTGTGTAGGCACTGGCTTCCAAGGAAGTCCTTCGCAACACCGAATCCCGACATAAACCGACTCCTTCTTCACGGCTACCATTCTTTCGAAAACAACAGAGTTCCTTAGGCCCAGGGGTCGAACCCCCCCCCCCATTAACAGACTACCCATTCTCAGGCGCCTGCTCCCTTGCCTCAGTCTCAAATACTTAACATGGCAGAAGACCTTATACATGCTGATTAGGAGAAGCCAAGCCACTCCCTCAAAAAGGAAAAGAGATCCGTCTCCAGTAGTTTTGTCTGAACAAGAGTCAGATGAATCAGATGCATCTGACTATGAAGACATGCAGCCCCTCTCCACATATGTGGATTATAATGCAGAGGAATCTATTCCTTCAGCCTCTGCCCCAGAGGATTTTTCCTTTGGGGAAACCCTGCATACTTTATGGGAGCATTTCCAATGGGAGAGTCAAGACTACCCAAAGTCTAAAAAGAGACTCAGAGTTCCTGGACCTTCCACAACTCGGGCCCTGAGCCATCCTGCCAATCCTAGATGCAGTAGATGATGTTTTCCTTGAATCCAGCTGGACTCCAGACGCCCTCCCTCCTGTTCCCAGAAAACCAGACAGGTACTACAGAGTCCCTGACTCTCACAAATATCTCTTTAAAAATCAAACAGCGGACCCTGAGGTCATTACTCAAGGGTCAAAAGAGATTAAAGCAACCTCAGCTAAGGGTCAAAAGATTAAAGCAACCTCAGCTAAGAATCCCACCCCCTCATACAGGGATTCCCGAGCACTGGACAGATGGGGTAAAAAAGTATACACCTCAGCTACTCTTGCTATCAGGCCACTAAATTGTCAGTTCCAAATGCTTAAATATCAGCAACATACCTTTGAACTCCTTAAACAAAAAAAATCCTCCTTTCCTGCATGGGCAGAATCTAAAGATTTACAGGAGTTAATGCATTCTGCTGGTCAAGTAACTAAACACACTTTGCACTGTGGTTTTGACACCCTAGAATCTTCTTGCAGGGCAGCAGTCACTGGATCTGTCATTGGAAGACATGCATGGCGTAAGAAATAAGCCCTGCCAGACCATGTCAGATCAAAATTGTTGGATGCACCCTTGCACATAAATACCATATTTGGTACTAAAGCAGAAGAGGTCTTAAAAAGATGGAAGAAAAAGCAAAATCTATGCAGACGGTTAAAGATTTTTTTTACAGGTACAGCTCCCTAGGTTCAGTAGGCATTTTCACACCAAGCACTGGTACTTTCCTGCTCCTAGTAAACGATCCCGGCCTAGGCCCCGTGGAAACAGAACCCCCAGACAGCAGTCCCAGGGGTTGCAGAGATCGAAGCAGTGGACTGCCTCCACTTCAAAACAAGGGAGTTCTAAGCCACCCCCTTATGGTAAGAACTCACAATGACTCATTCCCTCCCGACCTCGCCTCTGCCCACCTTCACATACCCCTAGGAGGAAAACTGTCCTTTCACTCAAGCACCTGGGCCACCATTACCAAGGACCAATGGGTCCTGAACATTGTGTCTCAGGGGGTACAAATTCTCCTTCCACACCCTTCCAACCCTAAAAGGGTTCCCAGATCTACCACCAAATCAGTGGGCAGAGGCTCAAAAGCAAATCCATTCCCTGCTCTCCTTGGGGGGGCAGTAGACCATGTTCCTGTAGAGCAGATGGGCCAAGGCTTCTACTCCAGACTTTTTCTTGTGCCCAGAAAAGAGGGCACCTGGCACACCTTCCTCGATCTATCCATTCTAAACACCTTCCTGGTGATCCCAAAATTCAAAATGCTCACCCTCCAGCAGCTGCTACCCATGATTTCCAAGGACACTTGGCTAGCCACCCTGGACTTTAAACGAGGCCTACCTCCACATTCCCATCAGGGAGTCCTGCAGAAAATATCTCCGCTTCAGGGCAGGATCTCTCTGCACTTACCTTTGGCTTATCTACTGCTCCCAGAGTTTTCACAAAATGCCTGGCTCTGGCCATTTGCAGGCAAAGAAATGTTCACATTTACCCCTACTTAGATGACTACCTTATTCAGACAGACAGGAAAACTGTTCAAAGACCTGGCTTTTGTAAAGGACCTACTAACCCCCTAGGGTACACAGTCTATGAAAAGAAATCCAAACAGGTACCCACCAAAAGGATAACCTTCCTGGGAGCAAGTCTGGACACAGCATCCCAGATGACATGCCTAAGACCAGAGAAACAAATCTTCCTATCGCCTTAATTCTCTCATCTGACCAGCAGGCCCCAGCTTTCTGCAGAGAAAATCCTGCAAGCCCTGGGGTTCATGGGGTTCATGGCATCTTGCATTCTCCTCGTTCCATATGCCAGACTGCATATGAGGAAACTTCAGTGGTACTTAGAGCCTTTGGTGTCAACACTCTCAAGATCTGGAAACTCTTCTACCTATTATTCCTTGCCTGGTCCCACAACAAGAGACTGCCCTTTTCCCCACACCTCGCCACCCAGACCCTCACCAGAGACCCATCAGACTATGCTTGGGGTGCACACCTGGACGGCAGGTGCATACAGGACCAATGGAACCCCCAGCAATTCCCCCTGCACATCACTCAAAAAGAGATGATGGCTGTAAAGCAGACCTTGATTGCTTTCAAACACCTTCTCTCTCCAGGGGTTCTCTTGATCAAAACAGGCAACACCACTGTGGTGTGGTACATCAACAGGCAGGGAAGGACTCGCTCCTACCTGCTATGCAGGCTGGCCATGACCCTTTAGTTTACACCCTCTTCCATACAGCTACACCTGTTAGCACAATTCCTGCCAGGCTCTCTCAACTCCCTGGCAGACCAATTAAGCAGTAAGCTTTTGGACCCCCCACGAGTGGCAGCTCAACAGAAACACCTTCTTCCTAATAACTCAGAAATGGGGAACCCCGGAGGTCGATCTCTTTGCCTACCACACCAACCATCAGCTCAGCAAATGCTGCACCAGGGAGCATCACTGCATGGCATGGAAAGTGGATGCCTTGTCCTTCCCCCTGGGTAAATCTCTTGGTCTATGCCTTTCCTCCCCTACCTCTCATTCCCAGGATACTGCTCAAATAAGGGAGGAAAAACCAAGGACCATTCCCATAGCTCCAGACTGGCCCAGACAGCACTGGTACCCCTTGCTGTGCAGCCTGTCCCCGCTGCCTCCATGGATTTTTCTTCAGATACCAAACCTCCTAACCCAGAGGGAGGGAGAATTCATGCACCCCCCAACTGCAGACACTCAATTTGGAAGCTTGGCTTATTCCCTGACCAATCTGCCATCCTCAGTAAACAGGTTCTGGATGTTAGACGCCAGATGCCCTAGCACCAGAAAGTCTTATGCAGATAAATGGCAAAGGTTCTGCACCTGGATCCAGGCTAAGGGGCCAATACGGCACAGCCCTCCATCCCTCTCATCCTGCATTACTTAGCTGATCTACTACACAGTGGTCTCTCTTTCTCCTTTATAAAAAATCATGCCTCTGCTATTTCTGCACATTTTCAAACTGAGCAGCCTCTTTTTTCACACCCTTTGCTTAAACAGGTCCTCAGAGGGGCTAGAAACTTGAGGCCCCCCAGAAGGGCACCAACACCAGCTTGGGGCCTTTACTTTGTCTTGCAAAAGCTCACCCTGCCTCCTTTCGAACCAGATTCTTCTGCAGAGCTAAAATTTCTCTCCTGGAAGACCGCCTTCCTCCTGGCTATCACTTCAGCCAGAAGATTCTCTGAGCTGCAAGCACTCATGGCTGTGGAACGCATCATCTTCCATGCAGACAAGGTATCCCTCAGAACTGATCCATCCTTCATGCCCAAGGTGGTGTCTAGTGTGGCTCTCAACCAATCCATCCATTTGCCCACCTTTTTTCCTAATCCTCTGCACTCTCTAGATGTGCACTGACAGCTCAGAATACTATCTGGACAGGACTAAACCATTCAGAAAGTGTGATCAACTGCTGGTTAGCTTTGCTTTGGGGCAGAGGGCAAAGCCGTCTCCAAGCAAACCATTTCCAAATGGATAGCACACTGCATCCATTTCTGCTACAAATAGCATGGCAATCCTCCCCCCAAGGGGATCAGGGCACACTCCACCAGAGCAGCCTCCACCTCTGCAGCTTTCCTCAGAGGAGTCCCCACCAGGGACATCCTGGAGGCTGCCACCTGGACATCTGTTCACACCTTTACCAAGCATTACCACCTGTCTCTCTTTTCCAAATCCAGGGCAGGGTTTGCCTCTGCAGTCTTTCAGGGCATGCTAGCCAACCCCTAGCTTCCTTGACTGCCTCCACCCATTTCCTCAGCTTTGGGAATCTACCCAAATGTGATGACTTCAACAGTGAAACACAAAGAACATAATACAGTTGTGTACACTTATCATAAATGTAGATGTTAGAGTGTCTTCACTGTTGCAGTCCTGGTTTCCCTCCCTCCTTCCCATTTTTTCTTTTTGTTACCTTCCATCCTTGTTCTCCTTTCCTTACAAGGGACATATTGGTATTTATTTTCCACTGATGGGGTTCTGCAACTAGAGTCTGGCCTCCTACTTTGGGGGCTCCTGACAGGTTAGGGCAAGCAAAACTGATGTAATGGCGTTGGCTGCCTTCCTTTATACCACTGACGATCTGACGTCAGTCCTCAAGCGACAGCAACCGATGCAAAAATGCTAAGTCTCTGGTATTCAGGCCGGCCGAGGGCTACCCTGGCAGGGATAACTGTAATGCGATGACTGCAACAGAGAAAAACACTTGAACATCTACATTTATGGTAAGTGTACACAACTGTACTTTTTGATGCCAACTCCTTTCCTGGAGATGGTGCTTATGGCTTTGAACCTTTCTGGTGTACCTTCATTGGATCCAATAACCCTGGAGACTTTGGCTTCAACTTCTTCCGTTACTCTTGACCAAATGTAGATGGATGAATACAAATGACTCCACGGAAAAAAAAAACACTGGTAATCCACAAATGCAGACAAAGCATGGAAAAATCCACAGGTAGTCCACAAATACAAATGAAATGGTTTATTCAAAGATAAATAACGGTAAGCACTTTCATCTCAATAACAGAACTTCATCAGACAATTTTTAAATTAACAAGAAGCATTTTTAAAGACTGCCAAACACATCACATGTCATTAACCACACCCCCTTAAAGTAAATAGGCACAAGACATAAAAAATACTCGTAATGATGTAATTTGAACATTCCTTTTGTTTTTTTGTTATTGATAGTGTTAATACAGACATCAGGGGTGGTGCTTGGTCTTTTTTATTAGAAAGTAGAGAATTATACTGGCAGTTGCTGTTAAATGCTAGCAACTGGCCAGGTTTAATTGAATGTCTGTCAATTAATTCCATTTTAAAATTGGGAGCACTTAGAAAATAGTATTTATTATTATTTATTTTTTTCTATTTAATATTGTACATAGAATTTAAATATATGTTGATACATTATTTATTTTTTATTATTATAATTATATCATTACGAGTATTTTTATGTCTTGTGCCTATTTACTTTAAGGGGGTGTGGTTAATGACGTGATGTGTTTGGCAGTCTTTAAAAATGCTTCTTGTTAATTTAAAAATTGTCTGAAGTTGTTATTGGGACGAAAGTGCTTACCGTTATTTATCTTTGAATAAACTATTTCATTTGTATTTGTGGACTACCTGTGGATTTTTCTGTGCTTTGTCTGCATTTGTGGATTACCAGTGTTTTTTTGCCATGGATTCATTTTAATTCATCCATCTCTGCATTTGGTCAGCAGTTTTTTTTCGTGTTGGTGCAGTTTTTTTTTTCTTCACTTACTCTCTCAACTCTAATGCTTCTGGGTCAAGAGGAGTCCCAGAAGTGGAGGGTCTGAGTTGGAGCATTGACAGGGAGGGGACTCCAAATGTTTTGCAGACATTCCTTCCTCTCGATGCTTTGGTACTTGACAACTCAGCTCCAGAGTCCTCCTTGGAACTGACCTCTATTGGAGTTGGGAAACTCTTCGAGTCAGCTGACAGTTTTTCCTTGGCTCCACTAGCAGAATCTGTTTTGAGGCTGTGGAAAGGGCCTTGGCTGGTCAAAGAAAACGTTGAATGCCATATCAGATCTACTGAGTCACCCATCTGAGATGCCTCTGCCAGACCTTCAGATTCTAAAATTCACTGCATGATTTATCCAATTTTAATGATAACCAGAGATGCCAGGCTTTCCTCTCCAGTAGTCCATATAATATCTTCTTCTCAGAAGGACTCGAGAAAAAAGACTTCCGTTTTGGCATCCTCAAAGAGTTTGAATCTTTTCTCAGCCCCTCTTCTGTCAATACTGGAATATCTTTCAGAACTTTTTCGGCAGGGTTCCAGTGATTCTACTGTAAAAGTTGAGATGGCTGCCATTTCAAACATTTACATAGGACATATTGATTCATGTATTGCTTCGCACAGGATAGCTAAAGCTTTCTTCAAAGGAACCTTTTTGTTGAGATCTGTTTGAAATCTAGTCCCCCCATGGGATGTCACATTGTTGCTTCAGTCATTGATTTAAAAACCTTTCCAGCTTGCAGCCTAAGCCAATTTAAAATTTCTTTCTTGGAAGACCATTTTTCTGATTGCCATCACTTCTGCTATATGAGGTTTGGAACTGCAAGCACTCTCATGCAAGCCACCCTTCTCATATTCCACAAGGACAGTGTTTCACTGAGTAAATTTTTCCTTTCTCCCATAGGTGGCATCTGAACCAAATTTAAATTAACAGATGGACGTTGCTGTATTTTTCCAAATGTTTCTATCAAAGGTGAACACATCCTTCATAGATTAGATGTTCACAGACAGCTCAGACTTACTTTATACCAAATACATCAGGAAATCAGACCAGCTGTTTCTCTTTTTCCAGAATAAAATTAGGAGAACATATATCAAAAGTCACACTTAAGTGGCTGGCAGATTGCATTTCATTTGTTTACAAAACTTGCTGTTTGCCTTTGCATTCAAAGCACAAGGCTCAATCCACCAGATTGGCCAACTCGACAGCATTTGCAAAAAGAGTTCCTATTAGTGCCATCTGTGGAGCAGCAACTTGGTCAATAGCTTATACTTTTGTATGTCATAAGTTTAATGTGCAATCCAGAGCTTGTGCATCCTTTGGCTCTGCCATTCTCAGGAATATCCTTCCTCGAGTCCACCCATGCCCTTGTAGACAGCTTGGGAATCTGACCCAAACATTGAATTGGATGAAAAAAAGCAACATTGGATGCAAAAGTTAAGTACTTAACAAAACAAATGATTTGTGTTGCCTCATTTTCACTGGTTAAATGTCCCTCCTTTTCCACTTCAAATTGCAATTTTACATTTCCTGGAGCTCCTACAGACCTAAGACCCTATCTGTCTGTTCCTCACCACCTTACCTGGTGTAGAGCGTTTGTGGATCTCTCTTTCCAATTCTGTAGTGTTTTGTGTACATAATCAGAATAGTCTAGAAAATCAGCCTGATGTAAGTTAGAAGAAGGGAATTGTGGGTAGTGGAGGAGTCAAAGCCTCAGATCCAGTACTCTGGTATAAGGCACCAAGGTCAGATTTGTTTGGAGCCGACAACCTACATGCTGAACAGGATGAAAATGGGCAACATGTTTTTCTCAGTCCCTTAGAAAATACAATGAGCTGTTAGAAAAGGAATTTCTAGAATCTTCACCATTTCTCCAGTTTTGTCAGCTCTGGAGAATGTGTGTGCTACTGCCTTCAATGTTCCTGATAGACAGCATGCTGCCCATAAAAGGTCAGATAAAAATGTATGAAATTCTTCAGAATTTTAAGTTTTTATACACCCTTCACAAACCTGACCCAGCATCTATAGCTTTGGTTAAATCCTACTGGTGCTAAACATTTGGTTAATTCCAATCCTACACTTTCTGACAAAGGTGGTAAGCATCTTGATCAGTATGGAAAAAAGTGTATGCTTTTACAACTTTGATTTTCAGTATTTATAATTCTCAGGTTCATATCTTAAACTGTATTCTAACTAATTGTATAAGAAACATTGTCTGCAGTTTCTTCTTATGAGGAAAAATCTCCTTTAAATTTAGTTTTTGTTCCACTGTACGAGTCCCCACATGTTGTTCACAATGTGTGTATGACTCCGATGATACCACTACCAGTGCTATGGCCACTGATACCATTTCACAGAGGTTTGCTTGGCTGCATTATCAGAACCTCCCAGATGTTGTGAAAATTATATTTTAAATTCTCATTTGGAAAAAAAATTAGGTTTTGGTTCATGTGCTGCAGAGGTGATCAAAAAATGTGATGAAAGGGGTAAGTCAGTACATTTTACATCCCTCCTTTTCCAAAATTTCTAAGGGATTCTCTAACCCCTTGTCCAATTTTGGCAAAAATTAAAATAAGCGGTCTCAACAAAATGCAGATAAATGGATATTTAAGAAGAAGTGGCAAGCATGAAGAGCCAGAATCTGAACTCTCATCTCTTATGTTGATATGATCTTGATGTTGGGGATACCAAATCTCCTAGACCCTGATGTTGGAAGAAGCTGTTTCCCCAACCCTGATCAGAAACATCTGTGTACAGCTCCTGAGTGGAATGAGGGACTTGAAAAGGCAAGCCTGTATACACTGGAATCTACTGCATCCACCAAAGAGACTAGAACTTGAGAGGGATGAGATGATGACCGTTGAAGCCAACCAGTTCTAAGATACCACAGAAACTTCCTTATGTGGAGCCTGGCAAAAGAACCATGGGAATGGTGGATACTGCGAACGTCGGAGCTTGAAGAAACTCTCTTGCAGAGAGCTAATGCAGTGGAGAAAAGACTGAAAGGACCTTGGGAAGAGGAAGCAAGGCCATCATTAACAAGGACGGAGTCCTGCAACCTGGAAAATCTTGGTCTTGAGAAGGGGGTAAGAACAGAGTTTTGAGATTGAGTGAATTCCACAACATGGTGTATTTGAGATCCTGAAGAAGGTACCGAGAGGGAGCTTGAATCAGCAGGTCGTCCAAATCAGGGAAGTTTTGAATTCCTTGTAGTCCGCAGAAGGTTATTACTGGTGCCAGACACCCTCTGAGCTGTAAAAAGACCAAAAGGCAAAGCAGAGAAGGAACTTCTGAGATGGTTGCACATTTGAGTTACAGCTTAATTCTAGTTCTCCCAGTGTGAAAACAGAAACATAGCAGAGAAAGCCAGTGGATTTATGTTTCTGGGTAAATTTCAGCAAGTGCACTGCCTGGATGCTAGGAAAAAAATAAATACAGAGGACCTGAAGAAAAATCAACTAGATAAGGTGAGAAAAAACCCTGACTGTGAAAAATACTGCAGCTGTTCATCAAAAAGCAGTGCTAACTTCAGACAGGACTTCCAGTAACCTAGAGGAAAATATAAGACAACTGCACACAGACGTGTTAAAATAAATGGAACACTGATACTCAAACAAAAGGCTGGAAAAACGGGAAGAAGCTTTAAACAGATGAGGTGATAACTACAAAAGGTCAAAATGAAGAAAAGGCTGGCTGAATGTGAGACTGCTCAAGATTTGTTTAAGAAAATAACAGAATGAGAAGATATAGCACATAGTGAAAACTTGATTTTTTTCTGCTGTACTAGAGACATTGGAGGGAGCAGATTGGATTAATTTTATGAAAGCACAAATAAGCCACTGGACTGGTATTCCACAACAGGAGTTGTTAATTGAAAGGGCACATTGTGTGTCTCCTCCAAACTTGGCTATGAGAAAGCAACCTAGACCTTTAATAGTAAAGATGCAATCCTACCAGCAGGAGTTGATTCTGACAAAACTGTGGCAGAAAGACAAAGTACTAAAAGTGGGAGACAGCAGAGTGTTTGGAGAATGATTATTCCTTGTACACCAGGCAGAAGAGGTGTAAATTTATCCCATCATTCAGGGAATGACGAGAAACAGGTGTGAGATTCAAACTGCTGCACCCAGTTATCTTCAAAATATTCTTCCTGAAGGGGCAAAATAATTTTTTGATGAAGTAAGGAGGAAATGCAAATGTTTGTCCAACAAAAAGTGAGCTGTGAAATTATTCTGCTTCTTTTGTTCTTCTGGTAATAAAGGCCACAGAGGGACTGTGCCAGTGAAATCTTTTCCAGTGTTTCAATATAAAATGCTTGAGAGATTGAAGAAAGCACAAGAAATGAGGAGAAGAATCGAGAGTACTTTGGAAATGCAGCAGAGACAGGATTTGGGGACATTGAGATGAGCAGGAATAAAAACAGTAACTTGGAAATTGACAAATGTGGGATTACAAAGCAGTAATTCTATTTATGAAACATAACATTGGGCTTTGTTAAATGTATAGGGGACTCCAAAATATGTGCCATACTTCAGAAAAATATGAAAGGGGAATAGGAGGGAGAAAGAGAACTGTTAAGTAAAACAACATTTTTTTCTTAGTGGTACAAAATTTACCGTGCATGATTTTCTTTGCATTCTATAAAATAGTTTTCTCAAATATTTTAAGGTGTAATTAAGATACTAATGTAAACAGGCTTTCCTGTTTTCCTTATTTCTCACTTCTCTCCTCCTTGTTCAGTGTTAAGAAATGTTGGCACTGCAAAAAAAAAAAAAAAAACCTGACCGTATGAATTTGGTAAAGAAACGTTTTTTTAGGATAGTTATTCAGCAGACTACCTGGGACAAAGGAAAAGAGGGGTACTTGTATTAATTTAATTGCAAGAGGAGCTCCAGTAGTGATAAGAAGATAAAATAGATGATAATGGTAGATTTGTAGTACTAAGGGGATACTGGTAATGGAGGATGATTACACTGGCATATATTTATATTCCACCTAAAACTGCGATAATGGAGCTTAAGAAAATTGTGGAAGAAATCAGCTTTCAGCAAGAAATAGTACTCATAGGTAGCAACTGAAATTTGGTTTGCAACAGTCAAGATGTCTCTGGGAACAGAAGGGAAAATATAACACAGGAGGGTTGATTTTTGAAGAAAGTTGTGAAAATATTTGGCATGGAAGATGTGAAGTCAGTACTAGGAGTTCAGAGTGAATTTACTGGGCTAGGCTGAACAGAGTTTACATTTCACACAAGCATGTGCATTTAATTGAAGGTCTTGATATGCACCCAGTACCGATTTCAGATCATGTGCCAAATAATAAGTAAAATAAAAACACAGGGTAATGAAGTAAAAATGAGACACTGGTGCTTTTCCACCTATCTGTTGAATAGAGGAATTTAAGGAATGAGCAGGAAAATTATTCAGGAGCTATTGGAGAAGATAGAAATTTCTTCTGAAAATGTAGCTAGGCAGTGGGATAAAATTAAAATGGAGTTTAAAAAGAGTGGAAATAAGGGAAATAAAAGAAAGGAAGATATGGTTAAGAAGTAACAAGAATTATTTAGAGGGACTGACAAATGTTAAATTGCAAAGTAGGGGGAACCTCACAGAACAAGAGGAGGAGCAACTGCAGAATGCTAAACAGACAATAAGGGATTACCTCAATAATATGCATGAGTTCAGAAAGATTGCTGTTAAGCAACTGTTTTTCATAATAACTCTAGAGCACAAATACTTTTAGCACAATGACTCGGGCAACAGAAATTAAGGGCTGTCACCAAGCTTAGGGAGCCTATGAAAAGAAAGATAACAAGAAATCCTGTAGCAGTATTAGAAAAGTTTCAAAAATTCTGTGAAAGTCTGTATAAAGCAGAGGAATATGGAAATCAAGAAAAGGTGCAAATGGAAATGCTTGAGATAATTAAATATGCCAAGGTCAGTGGCAGATGAGGCTCAATTACTAACAGGATAGGAGGAGATGAGATAAAAATGGTGATGTATAACCAGTCTACAGGGAAGTCCCCAGGAATAGGTAGTATTCCTGTAAAAGTTTGGAAGCTAGGAGGGGAAAAAATGATAAAGATCTGGAAGGTTTTATTTAACAGTGTTTTAAGAGGAGGAGACGTACCAACAGCCTGGAAGAAAGTGGTGATAGCCATAATATACCTAAAGAGGGTAAAGCTCCATCAGATCCAGCTTTATACAGGCCCATTTAAATACTAAACCATGATTATAAAGTGTTTGTTTAAAATGGCTGAAAGAATGGCAAAAGTGATGCCAAATCGATAGATAAGGATCAGTGTGGTTTTGTGGAGGAGAGGCAAACAATCAACATCATTAACAGAAAATTGATGATCCAAAGGGAAGCAGAATGTAAGAAAATATCACTGTTATTGGTGGGTCTTGACAGAGTTATCTGGGACTTTGAGCAGGGCAATGGAAGCATTTGCATTCCCTGATAAAATTTAAGGTTGATTTAGCAGGATATGTGAGGGATCAGAGGCAAAAAGTAAAGTGTGTGGATTCCTCTCTGATAATTTCTGCTCGATCTGAGGAACCAGGCATAGGTGTCCTTTTTCCCCTTTGTGGTATGCATTATATGTAGAATCATTGGCAAAGGAAATAAGGGACTCGGAAATTCAAGGATATAATTGGTGTGGTAGTCAAGAAAAGCTGTTTCTGTTTGCAGATATTATTTTATACCTGGTAAAGCCAGAAAAGGACATTACAGTGCTGTAGAACATTTTGAGACAGTTTCATATCTTTTAGGGATACAAAATTAATAAAGCTAAAACAAAGGCAGTAGTGGTAAGTTATTGTCCCAGACACAAATTGGTTCAGCAATATCCGTATTTATGGGGACATGATAAAATGAAGTATTTAGAAGTATGGATTAAAAATGATTCCGGTGTGACAGATAAGAATATGTGGGAAGAGATTAAACAAAAGATAATACAAAAACAGACATTGGGAGCTCTCTTATATGGATATGGATAGTAAGATGCAAGCAGTTAAAATGTTTAGTCCCTTTAATTTTGTACACAGGTCAGGCATATTTTTATCAACCAGAGGAGAAGTTGTG
Organism: Protopterus annectens; assembly: GCF_019279795.1. NCBI lineage: Eukaryota > Metazoa > Chordata > Ceratodontiformes > Protopteridae > Protopterus > Protopterus annectens. Next base: position 687,654,022 of record NC_056728.1, on the reverse strand, counting down.
GAAAACAAAGATCTGAAGGATTTATCTGGGAGGGGAAGATGGAAAGAGTCAAGTGGGGTAAAATTGATTCTTCCAGTAGAACAGGATGGATTGGGATTACCTAATTTGAAGGGGTGTTTCAGAGCTACACAGTCAAGGCTTGTATACTCAGCACAAGCAAGAACCTATAATTCAAAGTGAGAAGTGGTGGTGATGAAACGGGGGAAGCTCAAGAAACAAGGAGAGACTGGGATTTTGGATGCAGACCTTTAAGGAGAATAACAATCATACAGAATATTATGTTCATAAAGTAGCAGAAAGTATTTTAGGAACAAAGCCAATATGGGATGGAGAAAGGAGATTCTGGCGATAGAGATGACTGCATACAGACAATAGGCAAGAGGGGGCTGAAATTTATTGAAGAAAATTGGCAGTGGAACATATGTATTGGGAGCAAATAACTAGGGAGAGAAAGGTAATAGAATGAGAAGATGCCAAGAATTTTATTTGGAATGCAGGTTAGAAATTGCCTTCCATGTCAAGGATTGATATCAGTGTATAGTCAGAAAGGAGTAAGGGGTACTAAATGAAAGACCAGCACTGGTAGAGTCTCTAGTAGAGTCTATAACTGGAGCTACTATTAAAAAAAAATAATTAGTAGAGCATATAAAATCTTGCACAATAACTATAAGAATCGATCAGAGAAGGTTAGAAAGGATTGGGAAGGGAGATTGAATAATCAATTCACAAAGAAACAGTTGGGGCATATATGTTTGTCTCCCACATATGCTACAAAATCTAGAAGATGTAGGATTTTTGCTTGGAAATGTTTACACAGATATTTTTATACCCCAGGCAGACTCCAGAGAATTTTTCCTCAGGAAGGCAGCAAATGTTGGAGGTGTAATGGGGAAGAAAGAGGTACTGGGGAACATATTTTCTGGGAGTGTAGTGAGTTAGCAGACTTTAAAGATTCCCTGCAGACAACTCTGTCAGAGATACTGGATGAGGAAATTGGTGTAACTAGGGAAATAATTTTTCTGAGCTATGATACGGAATCTGAATTTTTAGACATAGTAGTTCATGCCTTGCTGTGTTCTGGTGGCTGCCAGAAAACACTTACTAGAAAATGGAAATCCAAGTGTAAACCAGCTGTTACTAGAGGTGTGAATATAGTAACAGAGAGAAGACAACTAGAATTGGGATCTTTAGAAAGGGGTAGGAGCACGTTACATAGGAAAAATGTGAATTGTGACAACAGTGCATACAAGAAAGGAATGAGGTTTAAAAGAAGGAAGGATTTAAATGAGCTACGTAATGCATGACAATGATTGGGTAGATTGTAAGCAATGTATAACGTTTGCAACTAAAGTTGTCAATATGATTTGTAATGTAAAATGCTTGCAATTGAGATCACATCAGTATGGTTTGTTTCATTTATATAAATGCATGATTGCCTGTGTCATAAGTGATTTGAGTTCTTTGGATTGCCTTTTTTTTTAAACATCTAAGTGTGAGGAATAAACAGAGAAATGTAAGCATTTTCTGTAAACAGGGTGAATAGGAATGTGAAGGTAGGCATGGAGTGTGTTTGGCCTAATGGTTAAAGGTCTTTATCGTTCAGGTCCAGAGAGACTAGGAAAGGCTGAGAAAGCAATAGGAGAAAGTAGAGGCTGGAGAGAAGTATTGAAAAAGGCCACTTTAAGAAAGGTATTGAGAAAAGAAAGAACCAGAATGGACTTCATTTTGGAGTAAAACCCCCTTACCCTTCTGAGAGGGTGAACTGGCTTAATGGTTCCTTGAATCAAAAGGTCTTGAAGAACCAAGAAAAGTAAGGAAGCTGGCAATTGGGGAGGTTGGGGAATTCCTGTAAAAGAAGAAAGGGACTTCCAAACCATGAAATAAATTTCCTGAATTATGGAAAGCACTCCTGTATCTGTGGTTATGTGTTGCCAGACTGGAAGACAGAGTCAGTCTTGAGGGAAAGAGGAATCTGGGCAAGGGGTGAAAGAGGTTGACTGTCAAATGCAGGCCGATTTATAAGGAAAAAAAGGTTTTTGACCCTTAGAACCCTTACATGGTTTGTCAGGATAACTCCTTTTGAAAGACCTGCTAGTCCAGAGAGGCTGTCTGTGCTGTCTCTGCTGCTTCACAAATAGTTAGTGGGGGAATTCCTCTGAAACTTGGGAATAATGAGAAAGGAAAATCAGCTTAAGATCTTGCATGACCGTCCCTGAAAGAAAATCAGCTTAAGATCTTGCATGACCTTCCCCTTATCCTGCAGTGTCTTGAGTAACCTGGATTATGTCTGTAGAATGGCCTTTTTGCTGCTGCAGAACCAGAAAGATTTTGATTGTCCAGTTTAGCCTTAATGTCTTCAGGAAGAGATTGGAGCTGTAACAAGGAATATCTCCTCATAACCGACCCTGAAACAGCTGCCCTAGAGGAATCAGCAAGAGCATCATAACTACATTTTATAGATTGATAAGCCATCTTGGAAGAAAATAGCAGAGGATTTAGCTTCTGAATCAGGGCAAATCAGAAAGAACACCCTCATGTTGAGAAAGAAAAGCCAGGAAATTTGTAGTCAGTATTGGTAGTGTGACCTTGAAAGCTAATGTAGTAGAGTTATACACTTTTTTCATACCTGTACATAGTGCGATTGTCCTTGCCAGAGGGTGAAAGTTTGGAAAAGGATAGTAACTTAGAAAACTTGTCAGTGGTCATAGGAAATCACTGCATAGTCAGAAGGAGTTATTTTATTAAAGAAAAAGTTCTGGGCTTTAGGAACTTTACAGAACCTGTTAGGCTTCTTTAGAGAAGGGATCAAGGAGCCAGGAAACTGAGGCAGAATAAATGGTGTCCAAGAGAGCATCTAAGATGGGAGGAACTGCAGAAGGCCAGGGAAATCAGTTTGCAAAAACTCAGTGCCTTTTTTCTGAATATCAGAATATGAGGAACAATCCATTTAAAATGTTCCATCATGTGGACAATAGCGTCCCCAAAAGAAAACTCTTCATTGGGGAAGGCAGGGAAAGGGAATCCTTCACTTCAGACTTCAGAGCCAAAGGGGAATGAATTTGAGAAGAGTAAGTCAAGGACTCCTCTCCAGAATCTTAAGTGCAATTCCTCCTCAGAGGAATCGGAATCACTAGGTCTTTTAGAAGGAATAGAGGATCAGGCAACAGAGGTAGGAATGGGCAACCCCTGAGAAGGCTTTATAGCCATAAGGGCTTAGAAAAAGACCCTGATGGAAATCCTGCCACTCTGTGTGTGAATCCATAGCTACAGAAGCCACGTTTGGTATTCCATTTCTTTTTCAAAGGAACATCAGCCCTAACAAACAAAGGGGGTTCAGACCACTGCTTGACTTCAGTAAAGGAACCAGGTGCTTCCTTCCTAATCAGACTGTGAGGAATCCCCTTAAGTCCTGCCGAAATAATTTTAGTAGAGAGTTGATTATCTGAACTAATTGGGGCCTGTGGTAGTTCAGATAATCAAACTGTTAGGATAATCAAACGTATAATTGAACCAGATGAACCATTCATTGATTCCAGTGGACAATAAAGAGTATTTTTCTCACAAGAGTAGGCTACAGTCTCAAAAACACGTGCAAGAGAATACATATAATGTTTGCATATTCAGACTTTGATTTTTCCTACCTGAAAACTTTGGAAGGTTGTGTTCGGATAATTGATGTTTCGGATAATCAGCGTTCAGATAATTGACTAATGTAGCTGCAGTTCCCCCTCCTTGTTTGACGTAGCCACAGTGTCTGTGGATGTGTAAGTAGGCAACCGCACGTCGGCCTGGCTGATTCATGACAGAGGGGGTTGGTGGTGGCTCCCGTAGGGTCCTCCAGTTCTTCATCCAACCCTAATGGAGATGTCTGGAGGAGGCTGAACAACAGTAGAAAAAGTTTATTTATTTTTTTTTTTTATTATTTTTTTTTTTTTTTTTTTTTTTTACGTGGCAGTGGCTGAAGGGTGGGGCAGGAGAAATCTGAAGCCATGAAACCCTGAGGCAGAAGCTTTAGTTGCTGATTTTGTAAATAGATGTATAGGGAAGACTGCTGTGTAAAGTGTTCTGTATGAAAGCCTGACAAATTTCATACAGTAAACTCACAGTTAACCAGAACTCAAGCAACTGGCAAAAAAAATATTGAAGTACAGTGCAGTTTTCATGCGTTGCACTTTGTTTTCCCCCTGCAGAAACATACCTTGCATTTTTAGAGCTTTAAAAAGGAAGACAGAAATAAATTCCCGGTCTCCCCAAGCTGAGAACAAGTCAAATCAAACCAATAGTCTAACTTACAGTATTAGTCAGGCCTGTTTTTAACAGCATCTCTCAAGCAACCAGAAACTACAGTTATCCGGCATCTACCAATCCCCATGGGTGCCGGTTAACTGAGAGTTTACTGTAATATGGTCATGGGTAGCAGCTAGACAAAAAGTCACTTCTCTTGAGGAATCTGCCTCCCACATTCATATTTTCCCTTCCCGGATGACATATAAAAGGTAATGCACCCAAAGTAAAAAAAAAAAAAGAGTGACCCTAAGACACTTATCTTTTTGAAGACTGGGTAGATGTAACAATGTGATGAACAACATGCAAACCGAATTCAAAAAGTATGGTTTGGACTGGCTCCAAAGAACCGAGGATTGGGCACTTACATGTCACTTATGTTCTATGCACCTTAGAAGTAAAAGAAGCTAAGGCTTTGGTATGTTGGCTGGACATTTGGCTATCTTGAGCAAGATATCCCTTTAGTAAGGAATACTGCAACAGTGATATGGAAGAACACCTAATCCTCTTTTTATGCCTGAAGTGGTATCTGAGTTCACTTTAAGTCAAACTATCTTCCTCCCTATTTTCTTTCCTGAACCTAAAATTGAGGGAGAAAGGATACTCCATACCTTGGATGTCTACAGACAACTCAGGTACTGTCTTGACAGAACTAAATCTTTTCAGATCTTCAAATCAGTTGTTCATTTCTTGTGAAGGTAAGAAGGGACAAAATGTCAAAATGGACTATTTGCAAATGGATGTCCAAAGCTATTACCTTTTGTTATGCTCACCACAACAAAACTATTCCAGCCGGGTCCTTGGCTTCATCTATAGCTTTTTTAAAGGATTGGATTTTGGAAGTATTCTGTAAGTAGCAACTTGGTCCTCTATACATATTTTTACAAGGCATTACAAGCTTGATTTCTCTAGGTCTAGTTCTGATGAACATCTGTAAATTGGTGATTTAGGTACTAAATCACTCTGTAAACTGCATTGGATGTCATCTTTGTTGAGGAACTGGCAGCAAGTATAGTGCTTCCTGTTGTGATTGTTTACTGCCTTTTGACACCAGTTCTTCACTTTTGTTGTTTTGAAGTGAAATTACTTTTCCGGAAATGACAGGAAATAAAACAAAGTATGATTATGTTAATATTATAAAAAGTTGCCAGATGTTTTACTTGGCTTTGCAAATTTTAGCCATTAAAGTGCAGATTATATTTACTTTCATTTAAGTGATTTCACAGTGATTGCATTCACTACTGTTGCAGAAAAAAGGGCCGTTAGACATAATCCAGTTGTACTTAGACAATTGAAAATTCAAAGTAATGAGGGTATTTCTTCACTTTTTGTTCTTTATATATGCCTGTAAATGGTAGCATAGCTCTCATTCCCTTCAGTTTCCAAAAAGAGGAACAAATGGGCAAAATGTGGAATACTTACTAACATCTTCCTAACAATTTCAACTAGGTAATCTCATAGAATGTTTAAAATGTGCAACTTTTTACTTGTGTAAATTTCAGTTGATGGATTAATATGGTTCAGTTTTATTTATTGTAGCTATCAGTTAAAAAAATTGTAACATTTAATGTGGAACTTCAAGGAACATGAGCTTTTTAAGACCCAAAGTGAGGAGCATTCCTTTGAATTACCCTTGTTGAAGTATGGGTGGTAGTATATCTGATTGTAGATGTTTTCTGGTACATCTCAGTGTAGCAGACAACAGGAAGTGTAGTTGTGTATACATCTCGGGTTATACCAAACTTTTACTAATCACAAATCATTAGTGGCTTACATTTACACACCAAAAACTAAAGATGTATGTAGTTAGAATCTAATCGTGTAAGTTTGTTTGGTATTTGGAATTTATATATCATCATGTTTGCAGTCCATGTAGTATCTGCAGTTTACATCTGAATTTCTGTACAAGTATTGATCCTTTTCTCCAAATTGCCCATATCTGTGTGTGTAAAAGTGAAAGTGAGTGTGCGTGTATTCTGTGGTGGGCTGGCACCTTGTCCAGAATGAGTTTAGATGCTTTGTTACCCACTGGCTGCTTAGATAGACTGTGACATCCTCACAGCTATGTAGAGGTTAAATCTGGTTGTCTGAAATTGGTTGGATGTACTGCAGTAGTTTCATAACTGCTTCGTACCTCTCATGGTATCCAGATTTTCACAGAATGTACACATTGTTGCCTCTTATTTTTGGTCCTCTTGTAAATCACTGAGGATGGGAGTCGCTAAGTAATGATTCACATTTCAATTTCAGACTTTATATCCTTCAGAAAATGCGTAACCCAAAACCTATTATTCTAGCAACTTTTTAAACTTATAAGTGCAGTATTTAAGATGCCTCCCTGTTTTCGGACATTTGTCCCCCCATTTTTTTTTTTAACCTTTATCCAGATTTCTTGAGCAAAGAGGTTGAGCGGTATTAACTGCATGTTTTACATTGCAGTCGGTCATTGACTACCTCATTTGTGTGTCACGCACATTTACTGAGATATTATCAGGTATGGTTAGTCAAAAAGAATATAAATATTGCATTTGTTCATTAATGTCTCAGTACATGCATATGTTTGCAGCACACCCAGTTTTACTGTGTTAAGACGACTGAGCTTGCCTAAATTACTGTGCTTGGTTACATGTGTTATGTGATTTCTAGGTTTAATCATCAAAGTAAACGTCAAACAGCTATTTATCAAACAAAAATCATCGATCGTCCATCTATCGAACATGCACTTCATCTAGCCTCTGAGATGGGGAAAGTAACTACTTGGCCAACACCTTCCTGTCTCATGCATGACAGTATTTCAAACCCACCATATATACCAATTCTGAGACTGCATTACAGTGGGGAAAAGGAGTTTATAATACTGCCGTGCGTGAAACATGGAAGTGTTGGTCATCTAGTTACGTTCCCCGTCTCACAGGTTTGATGAAGTACATTTTTGATGGACGTTCAATGATTTTTGTTCAATAAATAGCTGTTTGAAAATTAACCATAGACCTGTGTTATGGAGATGGTTGGTTATGAAATATTTTGCACAAAGACATTGCAGATTTTGCACAGAAAGGCATTGCAGTTGTAACTAGATTAATATTTTTAGTGGGAATTAGTGGGAATGAGAGCTTCAGGAGTGATATAGACTGCAGGGATTGAAGGGAAGGCATGGTAACTCAGTCCCAAAGAAGTGCCACTAAATTGATTTGTCCATGGTGCAAGAAACCTGAGAGAATACTGATTATTTTTGTACTTATGAATGTTAATGATATTTGCAGCTGTACTACATACTATTACCATTGTGTGTTATATCCAGTATTGCATGGCATGTAAAAACAAGATGATGAGGAAAAAACTGCCACTCGCACTTAGGTTCATAGTTGTGTACTAGGCTAATGGCCCTGGAGCCTTTACAAGCCTAGCTCATAGGATTACCCTGGCATCGTGCCACCTGACCTTAGTTCCTAGTGCCTCTGTCAGGTAGAGCCACATTGTATAAGGCTTCTGATATTATGCAACTTGAACTGTCTAGAATGGACTTCTTTGGCATCTTAACGCTAACAAATGCACAAACAAAATTTCTACAGGTACTGTGATACTCTGCGTCTGTAAGAAGTAATGAGATATGAGGTGCGATTTTAAAGTTTTCTGGCTCATTCTATAGAAGAACATTACATTGTCTTCATTTAGTCAGAAGAGTGAAATTAGGATTCAAGCGAAATTGCGCACAAATAGAAGCATAAATGTCCTACTTCTACAATTTGAACTGGGACTGGTTTTTGAAGCAAACCTCTGTGAAGTTTAGGTTGTGCTGCAGTGCTTTGCTGTTTAAAATTTAGTAGCACTTATGGTTACTTGTTAGATGTATTTTTATACAGATGGAATATGTCCAAAACCTGTGATGGGAACAGCACAACAGCAGTTTAGGAAGTAAGGCTTACACAGAGCCATTGTGGGAGCCAGAAAGTAACCGTATCTGAAAACTCAAAGGCTTAAAAGCTGATTAGCAGTCACTGAAACCGCACTTCATGACCAATATTTTGACTTTGACAGAATGTTTTGTGAGGCAGAAACCTTAATGTCAGCAGCAGTTTATCTTGAACATGTGTCTTTTTTGCTTCAACACTGCTAACACTTTTGACCTGCAGATTTCCCCGTGAGATTTCGTGCCAGTGAGGCAGCTTCATTTCTGCAGCCAAGTATGATTTGTGTGTGGTTTCCCCTTCCTCTTCTTTTGTCTGTGGTGTTTTTGACCACCCCAGATCTCTGTTTTTGTTGACACTTTCATTGCAACAATCACATGCCTTTGCTTCTCTGCTGTTGATTTCAAAGAATGCTATTTATAGGTTCATAGGTGTTTACTAGGTTGGCGATCACAAGGGCCTTTTTAAGCCTAGCCATGCATCCCAAATCTCTGACAAGTTCTGATACCCTTGATAAGTGTAAGCATGGGCCTGGGAGATGAACCATTTACAGGTTACCTCTGCCCATTAGAGAAATGGGTGCCAAACCAAGGATGAATTTCTGTTTTCCCATCCAGTTGTCCAAGTTGCACTTGAATTGGATTAGGGAGGAGCTCTGCTTCACATGGATGGAGATCCTGTTCCATAGTCTGGGTAGTGTCTGGGATACATACCTGTCCCTCCAGCAGGTCCTATTTATGTCAAGGTTTAAGTCTTTCGAGTAGGTAATTCTGGTGCTGTTTTTTTTGTGGATATGCAGGAGGTTCATCAGAGTGGGGTTTGACAATGCCCTGTATGCCAAGCATAGATCTCCCCTCAAAAGCCTCTAGGAGACAGAATACAGAGATAGGGCCTTGAGGTGGTCTGCATAGGACACATTACTTATGCCCTGTATTCTTGTAGTGAGAAACCTCTGTGTTGTTGGATATGCCTGGTTAGGTACATACCAAAGGGGGCATTGTACTCGGTGATAGGTCTGATGAATGCCGAATACAGTGGAACAATTACTTCCTTGGACTTAGATGCCATACCTTTATTTATAAGTTGTGCAGTATAGAATGATTTCCTCACCACTGTAGACACGTGATGATCAAAGGCTAGATTACTATCTGTGTGTCCCTAAGTCCCTGACTACTTTTCAACTCTAAGGGGTGTGTAGTCAATATGATAGTTACCAGGGATGGATGACTTCCCAAAAGATACTATTAAAAGTATTTCTTGGCAGGTTTTAGTCCATGTCCCTGTTACCAGTTGTTTCTGTGTCAGCCCCATTTGGTAACCTGGATAGGGTGGTTGGTCCATGGAAGCACAGCGCTATTTTGATGGACAGCTTGACAGTTGACAAGAAACTGAAGTATGTCAGTATGTGGAAGTAAACTTTGCACTCTAGAGAGGAAACAGTCTTCTCCCAAAGTGCAGTGACCTTAGAGTTGATTATATTAAACAAATCTCTGATGTGGTTGTTTTTGCCTCCCACTGGAAAAAAAAATCAGTTTTATAAGAATACCTTGTTTCGCAGTTTACTTCATAGGAATAACAGTCACATAACTGTCTTGTCCCAGCCACAGGCCAAATTGAGAGGCTGTATACATCACAGCAGAGAGAGAAAACGGTGAACAATGTATACTTCCAAATTTTCAAACAAATCAAGAAAAGGCACAGTAGATGAAGTGATCAGTGTCCTTAAGAAGCATGAAGTAGATGACAAAACTTTTGGTGTAGAAAATTGTTCACGAGCAAGGCTTCTGAAACTTAATTCATATTCCTGTCATCTGTAGAAGATGGCAGACTTTCATCATCAGCTAAGGAAGAGGAGATTTCTTAGCTAGCATTCATAACTATGTCATGATTCAGTGGATCTGTGGGTGGTACTTTGGAGATGGAAGCTCACCTCCATTTCACTCCAGAATATCCATGCTTAAATTCTGTTGTGAAATAGCTAAGATTTTTTAGTTTTGAACTTTGAAGAGGACCAGAACTGCAGCTATTTGTTGAAAAATTCTGATGATCCTGTAATTCCCCACCTCCAGTAAGGTAATCCATCTCTGTCTACTACTGTCCTTTAAGGATGTCCTGGTAAAGATGCTTGGCTTTTCTGCCTGCAGTTCTGCGGTAGTCAGAAAAGACTTTTGAGGCTGTTTTTCATTAGTGGAATCCCCACTTCAGATTTTACCAGAGCAGCTCTGTACCTTCCTAAGAGTCTTAAAAATAAGAGCCCACTAACACCGCATACAGGTAATCATTTAAGCTCAGTAAATGAAAATAATTGCTGTTGCCATTACAGAACCCACTATAATTATCTGCAGAGCACTTTTGTCACCTTAATTTTCTGCTTTGAAAGTGCATGTTGGAATTGTTCGTGGAACTTGACATTGACACCATTTTCATAAAGACCATCTTGTTTTTTTTTTGTAAGCCTACTTACATTTTGTGAGCAGTATGCATTGTGACAGATTTCTGTATTTAGAATCTGCATTTGATTCCTCCTCTCAGAGCAGTATATGGTTGTTGATCTTTAATTTCCCTGCTTAATTACAAAAAAGGGTTTGTTCTTGAACTTAAAAATGCAAGTTTCACACTGGAGTAGACTGAACAGTTATGTACACAGGCGGAAGCATAAAAAAGTTATTCCCCTTTGGTCTGTTGTCGTATTACCTATGATGCCCAGTTCAGGTTAGACATAGAGTGAAATTATTCCTTCACATGCGCTAGTTCACTGTCACAACTAATGGTCCCTTCAGTACTTGAAGTCTCAACCCACTAATCTGTCCCTTTAGGCTACCTGTCCTATTCTCCCACAATGCTGTAAGAAAAGAACACATTTTTTTCTTCGTTGGATTCAGTTGTCATTGTTCATGCAAACTACTGAGCAGTTAAAAAGTAGACTGCTTCATTTATTTTTTCCATGTTTTCTACATTCCTGATGACAACCTGCCTACTTTTATAGGTATGGTAACAGACTTGTAAACATATTTACCTCTGTGTAAGACACTTATTTCTTCTTTTGGGACATGCAAAGCTGTTGCCCACCTTATTGTACTATAGCATGCATGCAAACAGTTTGTGTTTTAAATAATTTATCAGGGATGTTTATATAACACAGTACTAGAAAAAAAAACAACAAAAGGACATGTAAGCACAATGAAAGTTCAGTTTTTCAAATAGCAGAATATTCCTGAATACTTGTTCTAAACACAGGGTATAGTAATACACGACAAACATAAGAATGAGAGAAATTTGGCTTTATGTTCAGAAGACTGAACAAGAGCTAGTACAAGTGAAGGTGATACGTTACTGTTTAAATTGTTTTCATTAAAATATTAATTACAAACAATTTGTAAATCCATTACACTTTTAGGCTGTGATTGTTGAAAGGATATGAAAAATGGCTATATAAAACTCGTAAGTAATGGATATTAAGTAATAATGTCTGATAAAGATAGGCATTATAGAGAGATAATAAATCACCCCAGGAATGTTGTAAGGCAGTATTTAGTCATACTCCTAACTAACATCAGTACCGACTTAGTTACACTTGTGTTTGAAGCTCTCAACAACCCATTCACATTTCTCCCTTTTTTAATGTTTGAAAAGACTTTTACCTAATTGTCAAATACAGAGTTTTGAGGCAATATAACTCATGGATTTATTTATGTTTGTTAACTGGGATGGTCTGACTACTTAAAATTAACCCGTTTTAAGAGTCTTGGGGCAAAAAAACTCTACAGTACAATTACATTTGGTAACTAAAGCTACAGTTGCACCATACAGTTCTATTATTTACACCTGCGTTAATATACATATATTCAGAATGTAAGGAGTGTTGCATGTTTTTTTTTTTTCATTTTCAGTCTAAGAACACCCCAAATCAACAATCTGTTTAAGCAGAGTACACTAGGACAGACTAGAATAGGACAGAGGAAGTAAATACATTTGGGGTTGTGAGGAGAAGGGGAATTAAAGAATAAAGATAGTTTGGGAGTAAGAAGAAAAAGTTACAGCATTGATATGTGACATATTTATAGCAGGGAAATATGGGTATACTGTGATATGAGACTGAAAGGTCAAATTTCCAGCTTGCTGAGGAAACTGGTGAGAGAGTGCAACATACATAACAGACTGACTCACGAGACCGAGAGATTGCAGCCATTGACCTAGGGAAGAAAACCAGCCACTTAAATGTGTGCAGAAAATGCCACATTCTGAGACCAAGAGAGACTGCAGCCATTGACTTAGGGAAGAAAACCAGCTACTTAAATGTGTGCAGATAAATGCCACATTCTGGTTCTTTATTACCTTCCCCATGTAACAAGTATTCATAAATGGTTGTATAAGAAAGCTGCAAGCTCTTTTTTTATGTAAATACATCTGAAACAGTGATTTATATGGGTAACTACTGACATTTTAAATACTTAGGATAAATCTCTGAAGTACAAGGACACTCCTGCTTTTGTGTGCATTGATAAAGTACCACATTAGGAAGTAAACTGAAGAAAGCAAACTTTTGTTTTCCTGATTTGGCTGCTTTAAAACATGGGCTGTTTTTTACCTGGCAGTTGATTTAAAAAAAAAAAAAAAAAAGTACTGGCACATGTACTGTCCTTCACCTTGTAGTGGCTGTGGTGTTATTGGAAGCTCAAGTACATAAATAAAGATAATTATGCAACAAAAGAAATGTTATTTGAAAGTAGAAGTTAACTGCAAGGTTTTTTTTTTAATCGGCTATATGCAGTTTGCTAGTGAGCCCTCAAGGGTTTGAATTGCTGATTATATCTCTGCCTTGTTTTATGTGTGCTTGTAAGAATGATTCTTAAGGCTGAAGTATTGTATAGGTTTGTGACACTAGTTTCAAATGTCCAAGTTGCTCCGTAGTGAACAGTGCCCACAAAGCAGAGTGCAAGTAATTAGTGCACAAGAAATTGACAATTCAAGGATAATGAACAGGATAGCTTGATTTTTTTTGTGTGTGTTTTTGTGTTACTTGAATATGTTATCAGTACTGCTCTTTCTTTGGACTCTGGATGGATTCGGAAAGGACTGCTGTCAGAGGTAAGCCCTAACAGAGGCTGCTGCTATTGGTGGTGTCCCTTTCTGATTCAGAGACTGGCCTACAGCTGTGATCTTAAAGATTCTGGATCTCAGCTGTGGGCTGTCTTTTTGTCTGAGATGTACACTAATGAGGCATTCCAGCATTGTGGCCTGTGTCAAGTAGCTGTGTACTCTCATCAAGAAACGCCTAGCTCGACAGGCCGAGTTAATTAAGTGTGCTTTCATGTTGACACATTACTTTCAGTGGATGAGACTGCTTTAGAGATAAGTGCCAGGGAGTTCAGTGGACAGATAGTGGTGCAGGGTGGGTGTACATGTGCATGAGTGTCTGGCTGCATATCTTGAGTGTATGTAGGGGGTTGAGTGATCTTTAGTGACTGTGTGTCTGCCTCTGTGGTTACACTGTGGGGGGGGGGGTAGTTAAGGATGGTAGGATAAGTGTGTGCATTGATATCATACCTCCAAACTCCCCCAGACTAACAAGTAGATCCTACAGTAGTGGGTGGGGGGCATACAGTATACCAGTTGAACTACTATTTAAATAACGTGTCTGTCCCTTAAAAGTAGAACAGCAGATTTTTATCGTATTGATCACTGCTGCACTTCTGCATCTGATATAACAGCCGTATAGCTTCCAAAGTTTCAGGGCATCTTCCTTGCCAAACCATCAGTCAGCTCGAGTTGATTAAAAAGATAGGTTTGGGTGCCAAGCCCTTCAGAGGTTTCCTGCCAATGATGAATATAGTCCTCTGAGGCTTTAGAGGATTGATGGTTGGCTTGTACTTTTCCTTTGCTGGGCAGATAAACTTCTGTTTTAAAAAAAAAAAAAAAATTGTAAGTTTTTCCTGTTACTCCAGGCTCGACTACATTAAAACAACGGCGAGTTTTCTTTTATCCCTGTAAATTCAACCCAGGCCCATGTGGTTAGCAGAATGCCCCCCAAAAAAGTATCAGAGCAGTCTTTTGCAGTGAAACTGCAGCCAAAGTATTTGGAAATTGCTATAATTTGGTTTTACGACTTGCTCAAGTTCATTTGTTTTATTTTATTGCATGAAAGTCTATGCCTACAGTTTTTCATAAAATGCATTATTCACTATTTCCATGTTTTGCTGTTGATCCTCAGCCTTTTTCAAGTGCCTAGAAGGAGAAATGCAAGGTAGAAACTATCGCTTAGTACTGAAACTTTTCCTGTGTTCTATTGTTTATCTTCTCTGCTGCTTAAAACTCTTATCAGTAATAGTTACACTGTTGAGCAATAGTATATTATCCATACAGCTATTCTTTCCCCAGTGCTCTACCAAAGCAAAAAAAAAATCACAAACTGGAATTGCCTTGCGAACATCGGTAGATCCGGCATTAAGTAGCAGACAGTCCTGTGCACTTTCTGGCTTTTTTTTTTCAGTGTAGAAATGTTCATAAAAGTTTAGCTTAGCCTCATATGTTTGCGCTGCACTGTTTAGCGATGAATGCTGCCAGTACTGAAGCCAGATATCAGAGGAGTTTTTTTTTTTTTTTTTTATTTTATTTACATGCCTGACATTTATCCAACATTATGGTTGGTACACACATGGTACATTGGACTGGTAAAACTTTGAACAGTGCTGAGTAGGATAGCTTACCATGTGCACAGATAATAGAATTGCCATTCCGATGTAAGTGGTACAGTTTATTTCTGTATGTGTGTGGTGGTGTGTGTGTGTGCGTCAGAAGCGGGTAGGATTACACCCTGAGAAGAGATTATCTTGAAATGGTAAGCAAATCAATTTTATATTCGTCTTATCTGTCCAGATTTATGGTCACTGTCCAGATTTTTGCCTCTTGTTTTTCATGTTGTTCTTCATAAACTTTGTGGGTTAGTGGCGAAGTCAGTATAGAATGCAAAAATGCTTGAGTTCCAGTATTCATATCCTGCAGAACTGATTAACTAAAAGCCTGTTCTTACAGGGAAGTTTATAAAAGCAATAGATAAAATCAGTTCTTCTAGTTCCTTTGTTCATCCATTTAATTTTTAGCTCCATTCTGATTTCTTGTGCTAAGCGGTCGAGAAGTATCCTAATTGCAAAGATGTGTATTTGGGGGGGACGTTATTTTCTCTAAATGCTTTCACTGAAATCAAGGTGCTGTGGTTGGGGGGGTGATAGTGACCATCTTATCAACATATAATTGTGGTTATCTGCGCGTGATCAGTGGCTAAATGTGGGGGACCGTTGGGTCCTCACAAGTTGCTTAGTTTGCTGTGCAGAAAAAATAAGTGGAGTATGTGTAAACTCCAGACTACAAATATATGGGAGGGAAGAAGGCCAAGCATAAACCAGTTCTGGTTACCTAGTGTAACGAAGTTCAGTGGTATTAATGAAATGTAGCTCAGTTTTCACAAAAAAAACTGTTTCCACTTGCAGTAGAAGAACGACTCTACTCTTTTTTTTTTTTTTTTTAACATAAGTATAACGTAAAACAGCCTTGCATTACTTGCATTATTGAGTAACTAACATCTGCCTTGCTAATTTGTAAGGTAGATGTGCTTTACTGGAACCCCATGAAGTTTAAGTAACCAGCATATGTGATGAACTTCCTTATTCTCTAAAAATTCCCTTTTTTGTCTGTGTGTGGGGTTGGGGTGTGGTGATCTTACTTCTACACAATAGTTTGCCTATAGTAACAGCCTTATTGGTTTATTTATTTATTTATTTTTTTTTTACTGAGGTGTCAATTCATCAGAAGTTAATTATTGCAGTCAGATGTACATGCTTTTATATTTCAACTCCTGTTTCAATATGATGCCTGTACAAGGGCATATTTTCAAATGGCTAATGCTTTTCAAATTCAACCATGTGGTGCACTGGAATTTACAAGGAATGGAATTGCTGTCGTTGGTGTGCTTCATATTTCGATGTTATACTGTACGGTGAACTTTTCATAATGTATTTTCAAATTGCGGCAAAAACATAGTTTTTCAAAGACCGGTATCATCAGCTTTAGTCACTGTCATACTTTGTTTTATTATGGCTGCAAAGGAGAATTTGGGCTGAGTGCATTGAAGGCATTGATTGCTTATTGAGAAACTAATATATTGCTAAAGGCAGAAGCACCTTGGAACTTTTTTCAGTCCAAACATTGCATAGATGCTATGGCATGCTTGTAAGTGTTCAGAGGTGAGATTACTGGAACTACAGAGGTCAGAATTGCATCCTTACATGTGAGGGTGTGTTTTTAAACATCTTGTTGAGTGTATTTATCACTTGACATGTAGATTTCCAAGGACACTAAAAAGTGCCATTAACATCCGGTGCATCTGTTGCAACATTCTGACTGACAACTATCTATTGCCTTTTTAGCGTACCTCTCAACCTCTTAACACAAAAAATCTGGACAGAGCCTAAAGTAATGGTGGACAAGCCCAAAAATAGGGACATATTGCAAGTATTGCTGTTATAAACTTTGTTTTCATGCATTTTCTGAAGGACCCTTGTCCTCCCATTATTTCTGGCTTTGTAAATGTTTTTTGCAATAAGAGTTTGAGGTATGACATCCTCCAAGGTGACAAGGGAGTGCATTTTTTTACATGCGCCTGGCATTAATCGTTAACACCTTCATATTGTCGTATGCTTGCGCAGTTATGATGGTAGGTATATTGGGTTGGCCTAGCCAACAAAAGGCATTATGATGGTGGAGAATATCTTATTCAGTCTTAGCCAATATTAGAAAACTTGCAGGGGTCAGGTTCAGACTATTCCTGGGTAAAAATCATGATCTGCTGATCATGTCCTCCAGAGCCAAATAAAAAAAATGTATGCTTTTGGGACTCCATAAACCCCATTATTATTAGGAGAGATGCTTCAGACTCAGAAGTCAGTAGGTTAGTCTGTAATAAACTTCTGTGGACTGCAGTCAGGGTTGCCGGATGTCCCTATTTGAGTGCGACTGTCCCGGAATCAGCAGCCCGATCCAGAGTCCCACACTGCCAGTTAAAATCCCGGCGGAACAGCCTCTACTTTGTTTTTTTTTTTTTTTTTTTTTTTGTTATTGGCCCGTATGCCGGTATATGAGCCAATCAAAAAAAATCACAAAACAGAGCTACTTCTGTTTAATGCGGAACTGCCTGATGTTCCGCATTGAAGAGAAAAGGGTCTCCTGTGCAATGTTTTTGATTGGCTCGTATACTGGCATATGGGCCAATCAAAAATCGCCAAACATGGAGGTACTTGTGTTTAATGTGGAAATGCGATGTTCTGCACTAAAGCTCCCCCCCCCTTTTGGTGGTCTGCTAGTGTGAAAGATCTTTTTTGTCCCTACTTGGCCCATCAGAAATCTGGCAACCCTGACTGCACTGCGATGACTTTTTGCATATAGACACCTGACAGTGAGTGCAGTAGTCAACGGAAATACTAAGCACTCCAGAATATTAATTACAGTATTCAGGAGAAAAAGAAATTATTTGGAGTATAATGGGTGCAGAAGCTATGGACATCATTATTCAGTCTAGTTAATTTTCTCAGCACTGTTATTGGAGACAGTAAGATTTGATTTCGATATTGACAGAATTTACAGTCAGTATAATGACTACAGAAGCTACTGACATAATTCAGTCTATTTCAGTTTATCAGCTCTGTTACTGGAGACAGTAAGATTTGATTCTGATATTTATGACATCTACCAACACTCTAAATAGTAAAACATTCTTAACAGAACTGCAGTATATGCAGACTTTTATTCTAAAAGGTATAAGAAAATTTGGCACATAAAGAGAGACCGACACCTATTCTGGTATTCTACAGTCATTCCAGACTCATTCCAGGTTATGCCAGTTATTTCCAGTTTATTCTAGTATTCTACAGTCCTTTCATTTATCACAATATATATATGGAATACTTGCAGATGAATTAAAATGATCTGAGTTGTTGAGATCATAGTTGTGAAGTCGGATAGAAGTTTGTTTACAGTGATGGAGATACTGTCCAGTAAGAAGAAACAGGTGTGGTGAAATGAGGCAAGGAGGATGGGAAATGGCATTGAAGATATATTACTGAGACTGACCCGAAGGGGTGGGGGGGTGGGGGTAGTGGTCAGCTGAGTTTAATCAGAAAGTACAGTTAGTCAAGCAGTGCAGTTTTAAACAATCAAAAAAATGAATTTCAAAGGATAACGCAAGGTTAAACATTGGTTATATAGAAGAGGAGTCCTCTATTCTTTGGCTTGGTGAGGAATCAAATTGTGGTGATTATAGATTGTCCATTTGTGTTAATCACAGCATTGATCATTAAAATGTGTCTGATGGGGGTGCAGTCTGAGTAGGAAAACAGTGGATGATTAGGTTTGCACAGTAAAATGGTTATTGCTGTATACTACTTGAGAGCTGCAACTTTCAGTGCTGCTGATGTTTGAAAGCACGTCACAGCACTTCTGAGGGACTCTACTTCATTTGGTCTTTTGTGGTGTACAGCCTGACGAAGAGCAACATGGTCATTTGGTATACGTGATTCACTCATTGTCAGGGATAGTAAACATTCTTGTAAGGGGCACATATTACACTGGGACGCTATTTGCTTGACTGTAATCTGCCCTCGTATAACTAACATAGGCACTGCAGTTCAGCTAGTAAATCCAGCGTTCGAGAATGCTTTTCAAGTCTGTCATTTATTATGCATCTTTCCACCAGGGCAGTCTTTGAATACTGCACTAAAACTATGATACAAGTAATGTCTAAATACATATTTATTAAGCAGTAATACATATGTTACACCTGAATATATTTATATTGTGAAATGGTTTTCATGTAACACCATAATTTCAGGTGGCTGAAGAGATGGGGACATGTTCATAGGTTTATTGGACTGGAAGATGAGGTTTGAATTGCAGTATCTGCCTTTTTTTTTTTTTGTCACGCACCCCATTATTAACAGTTTCTATAAATACAGATTTAGGCGTGACGATTAGCTAGCATGTGAAAGGCAATCACATTGCTTTTGCTGACAATGTCTGAATTTCTGTAGTATCACTTTCTTTTTGTGGTGATGTGGGTACTTTATAATACAGTAATAGTCTGTATTGCTTCTGTATTGACTGGACAGTGCATCAGAAAGATCAGTTCTCTATAGTTCATCAAAATTTTATTTTTTGGATATAATGTGCCAAGGCTGTGGTGCAGTGCAAGCTCATAACATGAGGATTTTATTGTTAGTTGTTAGCTGTGGCTGAATAACTACTTGTCACCTAAACCTGAATCCCCATATGTAAGAGATCTGTATAGTTGTAGGTTTTGCGTAAATAACCATGACCTGCACATGTTCATCTTCATACTTTTGACATGGACTTAAAAATGCTGTCTATGCACAACTGAATGACCAAAACGTATACCACTAGCAGTGCTGTGCCCATTGTATAGTATAAATTTTGATGTTTGTTTTTTGCACATGTATACATTTGTGAACTTCCATATGTAAGAACTTGCATGTTATGTTATTTTCATGTATGTATCCGGTATACTCTTACTTCAGTTGCTATTTGCTCCTTTAAAGATTGTATACTGTGTTCTTTTTACGTGTCATGTACAGAAACAAGCTTGTCATAAACAGTCAGACAATCCCATTTAACAAATGTAAAATAAAGTCAAGGAAAAATTAGAGCTACGTGACCTTGTCTAGTTCACTGCTACATTTAGAAATTACACTTCCATACTTCAACCTCCCAGACATTCTCCCAAGGGTAGGGTACAGCATGTAGAATCCTCAATTCATAGCTAACTAATTCATTGCAGCCGTGATGCAACTATTTCCTTTTTTTCTTTTTCGGTGGGAGGGGCTTCCTCACTGTTAAACATCACCACCACCAGCTCTTCTGCACATTTCCATGGTCAACACATCCCATCTTTGGCTCTCTGAGCTGAATCAGACCCATATCTGGGGCCGATGAGGATGTTAAGGACAGTGGTGCAGCTTCATACTGCTGCCAAGGAGTATACCCTAAACCCCTGTCATCCCTGCATAGCGTTGTGAGCACCTAAACTGCTGGCTTTGTCAGGTGCATGCACGACTTACGACCAAGAGGTATACCACTAAAAGTGGGGGGAGCACGTTGTGTTCTTAATGCTGCTATTGTATAGAGCTTATATTGCAGTCACTGTTGGATGTTTGAGCCAATGTTGGGTGCTCAGAGCCTCCCATGTGCACCTTTCAACCTCTTAGTGCAAATAATCTTGACAAAGCATAAATGAATGGGGGTGCAAAGGCCCAAAAATAGGGACCGATTTCAATTATTGCTTTTTTAAAGTTGGAAAGTTTTTGCAATAACAGAATTAATGTTGGTGTGCATTTTTGGAAGGATAAGTTGTTTGAAACTCAATTTTGTCATTATTTAGTGACTTTGATTCCTTAATGTTTTGTCAGAAAACCATAAATTATATGTGGAATATACCAGAAATAAGAGGCAAAAATTTGTAGAGTTGAGAGGTATGCTTTCCTTGTTCCCAAATTCTGGTAATCAAACACATATAAGCAGTGCTGTAGTACATCCACGAACGATCTGTGCCATGGGGGATGGACATGTATCTCCTTTTCTGAAAATAATATGGATGAGTTCTTGACTTCTCCAATTATGGTTGTAGCTTTGCCTTACAAACCATCAGCCCGGTTGGTTGTCTTGTATGTTGTGTGCCAACCTCATACTATAATCGATTGCCCAAAATCCCACCTCAGTGAGTAGTGAGACCATCTATATCAAATATGCCCAGTAGTCCTACTTGTGCATTACAGTATTGTTTACTAGTTTTACCTTGTGTTTCCATCGCACTGATACAGCTGCGCACCCCCAGCAGTAGACGAGCTGTTTTGAGCCTGCAGCAACTTCTGCAGTCCCTTAGCAGAGCCTCAGCAGTGTGTTGATGCACCCTGGAGAGTGCAGAATAGCAAACCATATGTCTGACTGTAGCACACCTTCTAAACCAACTTTTGTTACCCAGCTTATGTTGGTCAATCAACTAGAGAGGCCATAATCCATGTACAGCTATTGCCAGAAGATGCAACCAGTAGGAAACTGGACCCTATTTATGTCTGTACACTCTTCTCTTGATGGAACATTGCTTTCTGTAATTATTCAACTTTCTAGTCACATGACATAGTGAGAGTTCGATGTTTGCAAAAATTATGGCAAGCAGTGGCCTAAGCCGTACTGCTTAACTGTTCACTGTTTCACACACTGTCCGGATGGTGGCCTCGTATTCATGGTATGTTCCTAATACCGTAACAGGTACAAGCATGCAAAATCTGAAGGTAATGCTACTCAATGCTAGGTCTAAACCTCAAAATGTACTCTCTCGAGGCACTCCTAAAAATGGAGAACATCGATATCTGTGCAGTAACTGAGACCTGGTTCAAGGCTCCAGAGAGCACCCCTGCAATACCAGGCTACAACTCTTACCACACTTTTCGGCCACCAAACCAGGACCGAAACACTAAAGGTGGAGGAGTGTCAATATTTACCAAGGATATTCACACCACCAGGCTAGTTGCCCAACACAATGCATCTGAAATTCTCCAGGTGCAACTAACACTAGGTAAGACTGCAATCCAAATTGTAGCTTGCTACAGATCCTTCACCATACCCCACGATTCTCACTATACCTTTCTAAACATACTGGAAAATATTAAGATGGAACCAAACACCCTAATACTGGGTGATTTTAACTACCCTGCCATTAACTGGGAAAACTACTCATGTACCAACACCTTTGCCTAACTGTTCTTGGAATTCATAAATTCCAATGCCCTGGATCAACTAATCCATAGTCCCACCAGGGGCTCCTATATCCTAGACCTGGTCATTACCAACATGGGAAATCGATGCCCCACACCTATGGTCACCCCCTCGTTAGTCAGGTCTGACCGTAAGCTAATCACCCTTAACATCCACATCCCACCCGCACCCACCAGTAAGGAAACCTCCATAAAAAACTTCTCCAAAGCCAACTTCATGCTACTCAAGTCAGAAGTGACAAACTTCATGACACCCATGCAGACAGGAACTGAAAGTTCAACTGCTGAATCCTACACTAAGGCACTGTACGAGCACATCCACTCATGCATGAATCGTGCCATCCCAAATAGAACCAAGGTGCTCTCATCCATAAAAAGGAAGCCAATCTGGTGGTCCCCTGCCATAAACAAACTTTGCAACAATAGTGACCCCTCTTGTTTGGCATCTACTTCTTTGAAGTACAGGCCAACACTAAGGGACTCTGGCTAACAAAGTTTGCAGATGACTGCAAACTGGGAGCCATTATTGAATCCTCAGATGATGTGGATACTCTACAAAAGGACCTTACAGAAACAGATGCTTGGTGCCAGAGCCATGGGCTCAAGCTCATTGCCAAGAAATGTATAGTTATCCCCTTTGGGAAAAAACGTGTACCCGTGAATTACCATATAGGTGGCAGTACACTAAACACCGAAAGTGTGGTAAGAGACTTAGGGACACAGGTGGACAGTGGTCTCATTTTCGATAACGACATCGCCACAACAGTCAGGAAATCCTACGTGGCACACCTCATCACTAAGGGCTTTTCATCCAGAAAAAAGGAGGTCATAGACCCATTATAGAGTACAACGTCCCGTTTGGTATGTACCTGTCAAGACATCTGCAACAACTGGAAAGGCCGCAGAAATACCTCACTAAAAAAATCACAGGCCTAACGCAGATGCCCTACGCTGATCGCCTTAAAAAACTCCAGCTATACTCTGTCGCATATAGTCTACTCAGAGGCGTTCTCTGCTTCACATAAAAGGCCATGTCAAACCCAGAGCTGTTGGACATGCTACACTTAAAGAAATCCCAATCCCTCAGAGCCACACACTCCAGGGATCTAAACCTTGTTATCACAATAAACAAAACATGCTGGAGGGATAGGTTCCTGACCCAGAGACTCCCCAGACTCTGGAATAGATTACCCATACATGTCCAGCAGAGTGTCTCTTTGGCCGTCTTCAAAAGGAACCTTGATGACTGGATGGGAGAAAGGAAATTCACCCTGGGGATCACGTCAGTCGCCGTGCTAGACAGGGGTCCAGGGAAGTAAATAGTGTGGGAAGAAATAGCCAGGGAATTGTTATGGCTAGGCTTGTATAGGCCCTAGGGCTGATAGCCTAGTACCAACCTATGAAACTATAAGATTTGTGGTGTTCTGGAAAAGCACTGCAGATTAAAGTCATTAAATAATGACATACATTTGAGTTTTGTACCTTGAACCCTTCAGAAAATGCATGCTAATGTAAGTACTGTTCAAGTAACTTTCCAGGTTTAGAAGAGCAATATTTAAAATCTCACTGATGTTCTTCATCTCACATTGCTGCAGTCCTTACTTATGGGTAGTCCGCTGTCCTCGGTCGGCCCGAATACCAAAGTATTAGGCTGACGTTGGTCATGGGCGCCTAGATCTGACATCAGAGCGTCAGGGTATAAAGGCGCATGACCGACGTCATATCCTCAGTCTTTTTTGCCGCATGGTCCGATGCAGAAGCAGCGTTGCAAGTGGTGTTCGGCGTTCTGAAATTTTTCGTTTTCGGAGTTTCAGACCGATACCAAGTTGGGCTAAGTACCCCGTTGGGGAATATTTTTGTTTTTCTTGCCTCAGTTACTTACGGATGTCAGAAAAAGTGAATAATTGTATTTCTTGTGGGAAACAGATACCGCATAGGGATTACCACTCGCTTTGTATTCCTTGTTTGGGACGAGCACGCGTAGTCGGGTGTCGGTTTTGTGCTAGGTTTAATAAGCGCACTATAGAGCGGAGATTAGATTGCGCTAGGTTAGTCTTATGCAAGAGGTGTAAGTATAATATGCCGTCGGTTGTTCCGGCCTGCTTCTACTAAGAAGCGCAAAGACAAATCTTTAAAGCCTAGGCAGGATGATTCGTCCGTTTGGCCGCCGGACCTTTAGAAGCTACAGCTGAACAAGTGGATCCGGCTGAAGTTTCTGTTGAGTCCCAGGGGGAAACTTTGATTTTACAAGATGTGGCCTCTCAGGAGGCAGGTCAGGCTGAAGGGGCCTCTCAGGTTACTATTCTCCCTTCTATGCCTAAGGTGGTTAGGCCTTCTGCTACTGTTTCTAAGGCTCCTTCTAAGGGCAGGTCTGTTTTGCCTTCCTCTGGTGTTAGTTCTGGTTCTTCAGGGTCTGTGCCTAAAAAGCACATGCTTAAAATGGCAGAGGATTTGATTACTTTAATTAGAGGTTCTATGCCCCCTCCTGATAAGAGGCCCAGGATGGAGCCAGAGTTGGAAAGTTTGGAGCAGGCCTCAGATGATTCAGAGTCTTCTGCTGAAGACATTCAAGATTTCCCTCCTTATTCTGATTCTGATGCAGAGGATTCCACTCCTTCTGCTTCTCCTCCAGAGGATTTTTCATTTTCAGAAACTCTGCATTCCATGAGGGAGCATTTTAAGTGGGAAGGACAGGATTACTCTGATTCACGGAAGAGACTTAGGGAGTTCTTGTTTTACCACAGCATAGACCCTTAGCTATACCTCCGGTTTTGGATGTTGTTTCAGATGTTTTCTCGGAAGCTTCCCTTAATCCAGATTCTGTGCCTCCTGCCCCAGTTAAACCGGACAGGTATTACAGGGTGCCTGAGGCTCATAAATATCTGAACAAGAGTCCTAGGGCGGACCCAGAAACTATTAGTCAGGGGCCTAAGGGTGTTAGAGCCTCTGTTGTTAAGAATCCGGTTCCTCTGGATAAGGAAGCTAGAGCTTTGGATAGATGGGGTAAGAAGGTGTATACCTCTTCTACTTTAGCAATGAGAGCTTTGAACTGCCAGTTTCATATGTTGAAGTATCAGAATTTCCTCCTTTCTCAGCTAAGATCTAAAGTGGATGCTTTGGCAGAGGGCATAGAGTGTAAAGAATTGCAAGATTTAGTGCATGTTTCTGAACAGGTGGGTAAGCACTCTTCGCAGTGTGGTTTTGATGCTTTACAGGCTTCTTCTAGGGTGGCTGCCACTGGTTCAGTTATTCGTAGGCACGCCTGGCTTAAGGATCAGAATTTGTCTGAACATGTTAAGTCTAGAATTCTGGATGCCCCTTTACAGTCAGAAGTTTTGTTTGGTCCTCCTGTTGAGTCAGTCTTAAAGAAAATGGAAGACAAGGCTAAGTCTATGCAGACTGTTAAAGATTTTTTGCAGGTACAACCTCCAAAGTTTAGTAGAAATTGGCCTACTAAGGGGTGGACGTACCCTTCTTCTGATTCTCAGTCTAGGGGTAGATCTGGGCGTGGTAGGGGCAGAGCTCAGAGTACCTTCAGGCCGAGACAATGGAGTTCGCCTGCTCAATCTACTGATGAGGGCAGGGGCCAGTCCTTTCGTAAACAGGCCCAATGACCTGCATTTTCAGCTGCCAGATTCTTCTTGCCTGGCAGCTCCTTTGGGAGGAAAGTTGGCTCTTTTCAAGCAAAATTGGCATTTAGTCACCCAGGACAAATGGGTGTTGGACATTATAAACCGAGGTTACAAGTTCTATTTCCATACCATGCCTCCTTTCAAAGGCATGTCAGACGTCCCTCCTCGGCAAAGGATAGAGGCTCACAGACAAATTTCTTTACTTCTTCGAATAGGAGCTATACAGCCAGTTCCTCTGTCAGAAGTGGGCCTAGGATTTTATTCTCGCCTGTTTCTAGTTCCAAAGAAAGGGAACACGTGGAGACCAATTTTGGATTTATCTATCCTCAACACTTACCTGGACATTCCAAAGTTCAAGATGTTGACTTTACAACAACTTTTACCTCTGTTGGGAAAAGATCACTGGATGGTTACTCTGGATCTCAAAGAGGCTTACCTTCATGTTCCTATCAGGCCCAGTTGCAGGAGGTACCTGCGTTTTGGCTGGAAATTTACATTATCAGTTCTCTGCATTGCCCTTTGGCTTATCTACTGCCCAGAGTGTTCACAAAGGTTCTGGCTCCAGTGATAGCCTTTTTCAGACTAAGAGGAATACAGATTTATCCTTATTTGGACGATTGCCTGATTATTGCACAAGAAAAGGACGAACTTCTTCATCATCTACAGTATGTGATGGCAGTGTTAAGATGCCTAGGGTATTCTGTGAGCGAAACAAAGTCCAGTCTAGTACCCTCTCAGGACATGTGCTTTCTGGGTGTGAGACTGAATACAGCTTCCCAGATGGCTTTTTGACCCCGGACAAACAAAGAAGCCTTTCTCTTTATTTCCATCAAATGTCTCTACGGTCCAGGCTGACTGCAAGGACAGTCCTTCAAGCCTTGGGGTTCATGGCATCTTGTATTCTGGTGCTTCCCAATGCCAAATTGCATATGAGGAAGCTTCAATGGTATCTCAAAATGTATGGACACAGCACTGCCAAGATCTAGACACTGTCATTCAGATAATACCTTGCATTCAGAAGGAGTTTTTGTGGTGGGCTCAGGAATGTCACCTAAACAAGGGACTCTCTGTGACCCGGCCAGAGGCGAGTCAGATTCTAACGACAGATGCCTCGGACAAGGCTTGGGGAGCACACCTCAATGGAAAATGGGTGCAAAACACGTGGCCTGTCAAACTCCAACATTTGCATATCAACTTGAAGGAAATGTTAGCAGTCCAGTTTGCATTGATAGCTTTCAAAGATTTACTTCACCCAGGGCAGGTGTTGATTCAAACAGACAACACTACTGTCATGTGGTACATCAACAAGCAAGGGGGAACCCATTCTTACCCTCTCTGCAGGCAAGCGATGATTTTGTGGGAAACTGCTCTCAATCTACACCTCAATCTTAAGGCAAGGTTTCTACCAGGAGCACAGAACTCCTTAGCAGATGTATTGAGCAGACAAATAGTGGATCCTCACGAGTGGAAATTGGATCCTCATGTATTTCAAAAGTTGACAGTGTTATGGGGAACTCCAGACATAGATCTGTTCGCTTCTCCACTGAATTACCAGTTGCCAAAGTTTTGCACAAAAATGTTTCATCACACAGCTTGGAAGGTGGACGCTCTATCATTCAGTTGGAACAATCTGCATGTATATGCCTTTCCACCCCTGCCTCTTCTTCCCAAGGTACTTTTGAAGGCCAGACAAGACAAGCCAACCATGATTTTGATAGCACCGGATTGGCCTCGACAACACTGGTACCCACTACTGAGGAGTTTAGTACGAGAACCTCCATGGCCTCTGCCTTTGATTCCGCACCTTTTGTCACAGGAGGACAGTCACTTCCTCAATGTCAAGATTCAGTCTCTGCATCTAACAGCCTGGCATATTCTGTTTTAGACTCTGGAGGGTCTCGGCTTCCGCAACAAGTTTTGAATGTTATTTTGGAGGCCAGGAGGCCTAGTACCAGGAAGGTTTACGCTGATAAATGGAGGAGATTTTTTATTTGGTGCAAAGGAAAGGACTTTGATGTCTCCAGACCTGATTTAAGTGTTGCTCTTCAATATCTTACTGAGTTATTGGACAAGGGTTTGTCTTTCTCCTCGATAAAGGTCCATGCTGCAGCCATTTCTGCTCACTATGATTGTGACCCTCCTTTATTCTCTCATCCTTGGTTTAAGCAATTTCTTAGAGGGGCAAAGAATATAAGACCCCCACGTAGAGCTCCTACTCCTGCTTGGGATCTCAATTATGTGTTGGAAAAACTTACTCTACAACCTTTTGAGCCTGCAGCTACTGCCGAGTTAAAGTATTTGTCATGGAAAACTGCTTTTTTTTAGCCATTACCTCTGCAAGAAGGGTTTCTGAATTACAGGCCCTCATGGCAGTGGAGCCTTTCCTGATTTTTCATAAGGATAGGGTATCTTTGCGTACTAATCCTTCCTTTATGCCTAAAGTGGTTTCTAGTGTGGCCTTAAATCAAACTATTCACTTGCCTACTTTTTATGCAAATCCCCAAAATAAAGGGGAGAAAATTTTGCATACTTTGGATATTCACAGGCAGTTGCGTTATTATTTGAGCAGAACCAAGGAGTTCAGACAGTCTCAGCAGTTGTTTGTTTCTTTTGCTTTGGGTTCACAGGGTAAACCTGTTTTAAAACAAACTATTTCTAAATGGATTGGGTTTTGTATTTCTTTCTGTTATTCCCATCATGGTAAGGAGATTCCTGCGGGAATCAGGCCTCATTCCACTAGGGCTACTGCTACTTCTACGGCCTTTCTAAGGGGGGTAGCTACAAAAGACATTTTGGAGGCAGCTACTTGGAGTTCTGTGCATACTTTTTCTAAACATTACCACCTTCCTCTTTATTCTAAGTCTAGGGCTGGCTTTGCCACTGCAGTTTTACAGGGCATTTTAGCGGCCCCTAATGCTTTATGATTTTTACCATCCTCCCTTTCCCGTTGCTTTGGGATTCTACCCATAAGTAAGGACTGCAGCAATGTGAGATGAAGAACATAGTACAGTTTTGTACCTACCATAAATGTAGATGTTAGAAGATCCACATTGCTGCAGTCCAATTTACCCTCCCTCCTTCCCCACTGTAGTTTGACATGGTGCTATGCTTTAGGTGATGGTTGTTGTTGGGCATGTGTTTGGGAGGTATTCTGTTTTTGGCTGTGGCCTTTCTGGTTTTGGCCTTCTGACATCTGGGGCAAGAAAAGACTGAGGATATGACGTCGGTCATGCGCCTTTATACCCTGACGCTCTGATGTCAGATCTAGGCGCCCATGACCAACGTCAGCCTAATACTTTGGTATTCGGGCCGACCGAGGACAGCGGACTACCCATAAGTAAGGACTGCAGCAATGTGGATCTTCGAACATCTACATTTATGGTAGGTACAAAACTGTACTTTTTTGGTCTTTTGTCCTACCCTTGCTTTAAGCTTTGCCCAGGGTTCTTGTGCTAAAAGGTGGAGAGAGACAGCCCGAGATGATCTTGCATGTTCCATGCCAACACTTTTCAAAAGTCAGGGGGCAGCAGAATATGATTGTGAAAGGTAGTGAATACTTTTATGACAAAGATACATTTCCAGTAGACTATTTCTTGCATTCTGTCTTCAGTGTGGTTTTTAATGGAGAATTCACCCAAGCCAACGTTGCATTACATTACCTATACTATGTAAAAAGTCCCAGTAAAGCTTGGGCATCCTATATATATTTTTTTGATGCATCAACCACTTTAATAGTACTTCCTTCTTTTTCTGTGGTTTAAGTGCTTCCCCTGGTATTACACAATTTGGGTGCTGAAAGCTTTATAACTCGGACCATGTCCTGACAGAATGGCCTGCCATATGATGAGAACACCTGAATGACTGAAGCGATGGGATGTGTATAGTCCCGGTATTTTTCTGTATGTCCTGCTCACAGTCTACTGAATATTTGATGTGGACTTTGCATCAAGTTAGCACAATGTCGTAGACTGAAAAAGTCCTGACAAGGCATCCTAGGGTCCATTAGTATCTCCTGCTTCGTGGGCATGGGTGAGGACGGCTGGGCGTGCACATTAGAGTGCAAGATGTTTATCTTTGTGGTGGGAGTGAGAATGTGTAGCCCATACAGGGGAATCTCATTTGGATGTAAAAACACAGAAATAGTGTTGCGAACTAAGGGGTATGTCATAAAAGAAAAAATCCCCTTGAGAAGCAGTCAATGGTATGATCACACATAACAACTTGAGGTACCACTCGGGCCTCAGCCATAGACTGGAGATAGCCAGGAGGTTGTAGAAGGGCCTAGTAGACTCAAAGATGGTTGGTTACCCTGGCTGAGTCACCGTCAGTAGATTGTATGGAACACCATCTACGTTCCAAATATAAATTTAAGCATCACACAATAAGACACTATGTTCCACAAAGGAAACCATTTTTTTCCTCCTCTTCTGCCCTGGATCTGATTAGAGATTATCTTGGGAGGCCTAATGGTTAAGGTGTTTGCCTTACAAACACAAGATGCAGGGTTTGAGTCTCACAGGGGATAACTGGCTAGGCTTAAAATGGCTCGCAAGAGCAGTTAGCTTAGTACTAATCTATGAACCTATGAACCTATCCACTATGTTCAGATGGCAGTAAATGAGGCATTAATGTAGAAAGTGATTCCAGTGAATACACACTTCCCAATCAGTGATGACTAATCTAAAAATTGGGTTAGATCTTGTCCCTTAACATGTAGTTATATGTAACATAGCTGTTTTATTGTCCGTCACCAATTTTATTGTTCAACAAGTCTTGCTGATCTTTAAGACAATTGATTCAGCCCAGTATCACCTTCATATTCATAGCCAATGCTTTTCTTGGCTAAAAAGAGAAGGAAGGTGAAAATGAAGAGCAAGGGAAAGATAAGGACTTATGTTTCAGTATAATTTTGAAAATATGTCAGATAGCTCTTACCTTGCAAAGAGATGATATGCAGCTGTTATGTTTGTGTACATGTGTAGGGGCGCTTTGTTGATTACTGTGGGATCAGTTCATCACACAACCACAGAGTACTGAAAGTTCAGTAATTCTTCAAATTAATGGTCTGCTTTATGTAGACCTGCTATTCAATATTAGTTGTTGTCTTACAAATAGTAGGCAACATTATACAATAATTTAATACTGATTATTCATGTCATATATAGTCTTGTGTTATGTTGCAACTGTTAACTTTGGCGCAATGCTCAAAGAATATATGTAACCACAATACTTGTAACTGTTCACTCTTTATTGCTTAATTATTTGCCTTGACTACACAGTTATTGATGTTCATCATGTTTCACTGTTGCAGTCATAACTGTAGGGTGCTCCTGCCGGCAGGCAGCCCGAGGTCGGCCAGAATCCTAAAGTCTGGGTCCGGCGTCAGCTGTACAATCCAGTACCCTGACGTCAGTACGCTCTGGTACATAACCCTCAGCCGACGCCATCTTCTCCAGTCTTTCTTGCCGTGCGGTGGAAAGCAGCTCGCAAGTCGTTGGTTGGCGATTTTCGAACAGCGTTTTTTGGTTGTTGTCGGTCCGAAGTTCTTACTTCTCTTCTCAAAGCTAAGTACCCCGTTGGGGAATCTTTTTCTTGTTCCTCCGATGTCAGAAAAAGTTAATAATTGTATTACGTGTGGGAAACAAATACCTCATAAAGATTTCCACTCTTACTGTCTTTCTTGCTTAGGCCCTGACCACGACGTTTCTTGTTGTCGGTTCTGTGCCAGGTTTAATTCACGTACTATCAAACGCAGGTACGACTGGGCTCTGAATTACTTTTGGCAGACGCTTCAATTATAGAATGTCGTCGGACACTACCGGAATTCAAAAGAAGCGCAAAGACAAGGACAGGCCTCCGAGGTCCAAACAGGACTCGTTGCAGCTGGAGCCAGCGTCCGGTTCGGCTGTCGTCAGTGAGGCGCTTTTGCAGCCCCTGTCGTCCGCCACTTCTGAACCGATGGCCGATATGGACTCCCATGGGGAGCCATCAAGGCCTTCTATTTTATCTGCTGCAGGACCTTCGGACGTCGCTCCCTCAGATGGGTCCGGAACCGCTGTGCAGGTACCGGCTTCTGAGGGGGTATTCAGGCCTACTCACATCACTATTTCAAAGGCAAAGGCAAAGACAAAGACTCCTGTTAAGTCTAAAGCTCCTGCTCAAGCTACTTCTGAATCTACTCCCAGGACACAGAAGCAATTGTTAAGGATGGCTGAAGATTTGCTTACAATGATTAGGGGTTCTCACCCCCCCCCCCCCTGAGAAAAGGCCTCGACAGGATGTTCCTGTGGATTCCTCTGACCAGGCTTCTATATCTTCTGTCTCTTCCTCTGATCAGGAATATTCTTTTCCTCCTTATGAGGATTCGGATGCTGAGGACTCCTTGCCCTCTGCTTCTCCGCCTGAAGATTTTTCTTTTGGGGAAACCTTACATGAGATGAGGGAACATTTTCATTGGGAAGGTCAGGATTATTCTGCTTCCAAGAAGAGGCTTAGAGAATTCCTTCTTCTTCCTCAACATAGGCCTTTGGCTATCCCTCCTGTTCTTGACATTGTGGATGATGCTTTTTCTGAGGCTAATTTGAATCCTGATTCCATGCCTCCTGCTCCCTCTAAGCCTGATAGGTTTTATAGGGTTCCTGAGTCTCATTTGTTCTTGTTTAAGTATCCTTCTGCAGATCCTGAAACTATATCTCAGGGTTCTACGGCTGCTAAAGTTGCTACTTCTAAGAATCCTATTCCCTCTGAGAAGGATTCTCGTGCCTTAGACAGGTGGGGCAAAAAGGTATATACTTCTGCTACCCTTTCTGTTAGGGCTTTAAATTGCCAGTTTCATATGTTTAAGTATCAGCAATTTCCTTTGTCTGTTTTAAAGCAAAAGCTTGCCTCTCTTCCTGCATGTGCAGAAGATAAGGAACTACAGGATGTATTGCATGCAACTGAACAACTGAACAAACATAGCTTGCATTGTGGTTTTGATGCTTTGGATGCTTCTTGCAGGGCCGCAGCCTCTGGTACTGTTGTCAGGAGACATGCTTGGCTTCGTGAACAAAGTTTACCTGAACAGGTTAAGGCTAAATTATTAGATGCCCCTGTTCAGCATGATGTTCTTTTTGGATCTAAGGCTGAGGAAGTTATTAAAAAGATGGAAGAAAAGGCAAAATCTATGCAAACTGTGAGAGATTTCTTGCAAGTTCAGCCTCCTAGATTTTCCAGGAATTGGCCCTCCAAAAATTGGTCCTTTCCCACGTCTGACAGGCCTCAAAGGGGAAGATATAGACGCTCCAGAGGTTGTGGCCAAGCTCAGGCCTCCTACAGATTGAGACAATGGACTGCTTCTTCACCTAGAAGGGGAGAAGACAGATCCCAATTTCAAAGAAAGCAAACTCAATGACTCTCTCGGTTGGGCTACAGGACCTCTTTACCTGGATGCCCCTCTCGGAGGAAAACTTTCTCTTTTTTACAGAAATTGGGCTCATATTACCCAGGACAAATGGGTATTGGACGTGATTTTAAACGGCTACAAATTCCACTTTCATACCTTGCCAAGGGCTTTCGGTTGGACAGATCTGCCAAAACATCAATGGTCAGAGGCCTTAAATCAAGTGGATGCTCTTCTGGCCATGAGGGCCATAGAGCCTGTTCCACTCTCAGAGATGGGAAAAGGTTTTTATTCAAGACTGTTTCTGGTTCCAAGAAAACAAAGCTCATGGAGACCTATTCTGGACCTTTCTGTGTTAAACACCTTTTTGGAAATTCCAAAATTCAAGATGCTTACTCTGCAGCAGCTGATTCCAATGCTCTCTCAGGACGCCTGGATGGTGTGACATTGGATCTAAAGGAAGCTTATTTTACACATTCCCATCAGGCAGGAACGCAGGAAATTCCTCAGGTTCAAGGCAGGTTCGAGACACTTTCAATTCTCTGTACTGCCCTTTGGTTTATCTACTGCGCCCAGAGTCTTTACCAAGTGCCTGGCACCAGTAGTGGCTTATTGCAGACTCCAGGGGATTCAGATTTACCCCTATTTGGACGACTGTCTTATTCAAGCAGACAGCAAGGATCTTTTACTTCAACATCTGGATTTTGTTCGTCTCCTCCTCCTACTGGGATTTTCAGTGAACACAAAAAAGTCACATTTGATCCCTTCTCAACAAATGGTATTTCTGGGAGCCCTCTTAAATACAACCTTACAAAGGGCCTTCCTCACTACAGAAAAACAAATACAGCTGGCTTCAATTTTCAAGACTTTGGCAACTCTTCCTCAGCTCACTGCAAGTAAATTCCTGCAGGCACTGGGCTACATGGCTTCCTGCATTCTGTTGATTCCAAATGCAAGGCTTCATATGAGGAAGCTTCAATGGTATCTGAAAAGTGTATGGTCGCAGCATTACCACGATCTGGACACTCTGATTCCTCTGATCCCCTGCCTCCAGAAGGAGTTCCTTTGGTGGTCCAGGGTGTGTGCTTTAAACGAAGGAAAGCCTTTCCGTCTTCCTCAACCTTCTCAAATCATAACCACGGACGCCTCGGACTATGCTTGGGGAGCACATTTTCTAGGCAATTGCCAGCAGGGAACCTGGACAAAGAATCATCTTCACTGGCACATCAATCTGAAGGAAATGTTGGCAGTTCAAAATGCTCTTCTAGCCTTCAAGAACCTTTTGCATCCAGGACCTCTTTTGATTTGCACAGACAACACCACAGTCATGTGGTACATAAACAAGCAGGGGGGTTCTCATTCGTACCCCCTTTGCAGACTAGCTATGGCTTTATGGGACACAGCTCTAAATCTGAATCTACATCTCCAGGCCCAATTCATACCAGGAGAACAGAATCTCTTAGCAGACAGCCTGAGCAGGAACATTTTAGATCCTCACGAATGGATGTTGGACACCAACTTATTCAACAGGATTACTGCAGTTTGGGGATGCCCCCAGATAGATCTGTTTGCATCCCATCTCAATCATCAGCTGCCTCTCTTTTGCTCCAGGTCATTCCACAAAACAGCTTGGAAAGTGGATGCCCTGTCCTTCAGCTGGAGAAACCTTTCGGGATATGCCTTCCCTCCTCTTCCTCTACTTCCTCGGGTATTACTAAAGATAAAACAGGACAAGCCCAAGTTCCTCATCTTGATTGCTCCAAATTGGCCTCGACAGTTTTGGTATCCAAGTTTAAAGCACCTGTTCTTGGAGCCTCCTTGGATTCTTCCTCTGAACCCTTCTCTTCTGTCCCAGCATCAGGGTCAGTTGCTACATTCCAATCTCAAG
This sequence comes from Protopterus annectens, assembly GCF_019279795.1. Lineage (NCBI taxonomy): Eukaryota > Metazoa > Chordata > Ceratodontiformes > Protopteridae > Protopterus > Protopterus annectens. The sequence continues at coordinate 687,619,094 of NC_056728.1, read as the reverse complement.
ACCCTTTGCCTGGCAGCTTGGCTCTTCAAAGGAATTTGATTTCTTCTAGTCTTCCCAAACAAGTTTTGGATGTTCTTTTGGAAGCTAGACTGCCTAGCACTAGGAAATCCTATGCCTCTAAATGGAAGAGATTTTGCATTTGGATGCAGGACCGAGGCTTGGACCCTCTGGTACCTGATCTATCTTCTATTTTGCTTTACCTCTCGGATCTTTTGTCTAAATGGACTTTCCTTTTCTTCCATTAAGATTCATGTTTCTGCTATTTCTGCTCATTTCAGTACTGATCCCCCTGTTTTTTCTCATCCTTTGGTGAGACAATTCTTGAGAGGGGCTAAGAATTTAAGGCCTCCCAGGACCCCTCCTGTTCCTGCTTGGGATCTTAATTATGTTTTAGAAAAACTTACTTTGCCTCCTTTTGAGCCTGCTGCATCTTCAGATATTAAGTTTTTATCTTGGAAGACAGTTCTTTTATTAGCTTTGACTTCTGCCAGAAGGGTCTCAGAGTTGCAAGCTCTCATGGCTGTGGAACCATACCTTATTTTCCACCAGGACAGAGTATCCTTGAGGACCAATCCTACTTTCATGCCTAAGGTGGTTTCGAAAGTGGCTTTGAATCAAACAATTCACCTTCCTACCTTCTTTCCTAATCCTCAGAATAAAGGGGAAAGGATTTTGCATTCCTTGGACGTGCACAGACAATTACGATTTTATTTGGACAAGACTAAAGAGTTCAGAAAATCTAACCAATTGTTTGTTTCTTTTGCCTCCAGTTCTCTTGGAAAGGCTATTTCCAAACAAACTATTTCCAAATGGATTTCTTATGGAATAAGGTTTTGTTACACTCATCATGGGAAACAATTTCCAGGTACTGTGAGAAGTCATTCTACTAGAGCAGCTGCTACTTCTACAGCTTTTCTCAGGGGAGTTCCTACCAAGGATATCTTGGAAGCTGCCACTTGGAGTTCTGTGCATACTTTTTCCAAGCACTACAATCTCACTTTGTATTCTAAGACCAGGGCAGGCTTTGCCTCTGCTGTTCTGCAGGGACTTCTTGCTGCCCCTTCTGTCTAATCCTCCTCCCTTTTTTCACTGCTTTGGGATTCCACCCTACAGTTATGACTGCAACAGTGAAACACGATGAACATAGTACAGTTGTGTACACCTACCATAAATGTAGATGTTCGAGTGTCTTCACTGTTGCAGTCGGTGTTTCCCTCCCTCCTATCCCCTCTTTTCTCTCTTTTGTGGTGTATTTGTGTTTCCTAGTGGGATTCATTTATGATCTATTGGGGACTTCTGACATCTAGGGCAAGAAAGGCTGGAGAAGATGGCGTCGGCTGAGGGTTATGTACCAGAGCGTACTGACGTCAGGGTACTGGATTGTACAGCCGACGCCGGACCCAGACTTTGGGATTCTGGCCGACCTCGGGCTGCCTGCCGGCAGGAGCACCCTACAGTTATGACTGCAACAGTGAAGACACTCGAACATCTACATTTATGGTAGGTGTACACAACTGTACTTTTTCATCACCACCTGAAACGTATTCCGATTAACATCTCTTTGCACTCGTACTTTGATGCATTTCCCTTTGTATGCATACAGGAACTGTGCCAACTTTGTTCACTTTAGACTGCAGTGCATTGCGTACATCTTCTCCCTTATGTGTACAACTCAGCTCAGCTACTGCCTCATACAGTACATGCTGATGGCTGTCAAGAGCCTGCACCCTTCATCTTTGTGCAGTATTGTTTGACCATACCCACAGACAACAGCTGCAGTGCTTTGCTCTGCGTTGTCCACTTATCAGCAACTCAATGCCCATGATGTGCACTGCACTTCTTGTGGTACACCATGACTCACCCCACCACCTGCCAGAGAAAGGTAGTGTCTGAGACACATACCTGTCCTTTGAGCATGTGTTATTTCTGTTGCATGAAAGTTTAAAGTCCCTAGAATGGGTAATTCTAATGATGATTCTTTTGTGTTTATGCAGAAGGCCCAGCAGACAGTGATTCATTGATGCCCGGTAAGCTAGGCATAGATCACCCCTCAGTAGTGGTTTATTATCAAAACTCGACTATCACAGCATCAGAGTTGTAGTTGTCAGACCAGGACAGAGTACAAATGAACAGGTTTGTAGCCACTTGGTCATTTATATAGTTTACCATACTTTGTTACGGAAAAATATTTAACTAATACCTGTATACCTACCTTTTTAACCTAGTAAGTATGTAAGAATTTTGCATATTTACACTGTAATATTTCATTGAAGACCCCAACACACATTCCCTTGCAGTAAGCTGTCATCTTCGTCCATGGAAGAACAATGTGCACTCTTGACACTACCATAAGGCATTCATATGTTTGAGAGACTGTCATTTATTACAGTGTGACATAGACAAACTCATTTTGACATCTGTGAGCTAGTCTGTTCAAAACCAAGGTATACTATTTCAGTCACTTTTTCCTTGGAGGAAATGCTAAGAAATATACAACCACAAACCAGGAATAAAAATGGTCCTTTTCTTTTGTTACAATTCTCAACCTTCCAGATTTTGCTTTCCCTGGCCAGTTCATGAATATGTGTGCTGTCAGTATTAGAGTGTGCATCATTATTTGCATTTAAACACTTTTAATTTAATTTATTTAATTTAGTTATTTGTTAACTGGGAAAGTCCGATTTGGAATGAGCCAATTTTCAGCGGAGGCCGGGGGAGAAATGCTCCAGAGGCATGTCTTTGTAATGTGGGAGAAAACTGGAGCACCTGGAAGAAACCCACACGAATGCAGGGCGGACATGCAGACTCCACACAGAAGGTACTTCGCCGAGAATCAAAGCGGAGAACCTCTTGCTGTGAGGTGACAATGCATAGCTGTGCAGTAGGGTAGGCAATCCTTTCACACTAACCTTTGCCTGAGCTATCTTTCTGCTGGTGAGTATTTGTACATGAAAGAGCTGTCACATTTCAAATGGCTTACTCATAGTTAGAACGTTTTGTAAGCTGCTAACATTTAAAAAGGTGCACTTAACAGTAACCAATATTTAAAGTTTAGCATTTCATGACGTGTGTTTAAGGCAATTCAGGCACTGAGTGAAATGAGAGTGCAAGCAGAGATGGATTAATCATTACTTCATTAAACATTGCAATGACATAGATCCATACAAATTGCCTAGTTCCTCCTGTACTTCCAGCTCTCCCCACACAGTAGCATACTGGTATCACCAAGTGCAGCACATCATTTGAGCAGACTCCTCTCTGCTAAACTAACCCAGATCTGAATTATCCTCTAATACATCACTGATATTGTCAAGGTTCATGTTTACTTATCCCAAACACATATCTGATTGACCCCAACATATTTCCTGCAGCATCTGTTCTGCTGTATGTTCCACACAGAACTTGATCTTCCTGTTGTCTTGCACTAATATTATTCTGGAGACCCCTTTCCACAACACTACAAAATACCTGTCATTCTCTTTCTCTGTCTAGCTATAAATGTAGATAGATAGATATTCGTTCTTGTGTACCAACATCTTAACAACTTATAAATGTTTTGGCACGGATGCATCTTTTTTATTAGCATCATAGTAATGATGTAGTGTGTATCCTTGTATCTCATGTCCATGGGCATCCATAGAAAAGTGGTTTTAATTCTAGTGGGACTTGAGCCATAAACAAGCATAAGTAAGTACCTGAACAATGTGAGGAATGTAGGCATAAAAAGGTGCTTGATAAAATATACCACAGTGCCTTATTCAAATAATTAAGAACATTATCAGCAGTCTGTAATCGTTGCCACTTTTCAGGAGGTAGAGGAAATACTTGAGCAGGCATCATAAATTTGTGGTGTGCCTTTTTACCATTATACAAGGAAAATATAGATGTGTAGCACATTAGGAATGGATAACTTTTATTTGACAGCCATACTGTGCTTGTCTCATTGGCTCTGCATGTGTTTATGTTGTTCACCAAACCATTGTACTGTAAGCGCTTAATGTCTGGTAGTGCTAATGGATGTTTTGAAAGGTGGCATATGACAACATAGTCGCACAAGAGAAGTATTTTATTTTTCAGATGGGATTTCTCTATGTTAAACTATGGACAACCATCTGTTATCCATTTGTATCCATCATATTATGCCCAACCTCCGGTTCTTCAATTTGTGCTGATTGAGGTAAAAAATTACTTGCAGCAGCTGCAGAGGTGTGTCAAAAAGAAACCAAATAATCTGCAAGAAAAAACATGGACATTTTATAGAATCATAGGAGGTTACTAGGCTAATGGCCCTGGGGCCCTTACAAGCTTAGCCAAGAGTTTATTCCCAAAAAGAAACCTCTGTCAGCACCTGTCACCCTTGTTAATGAGGGACATAGGTGGAACCCCTGGGACAAATTTTTTGGTTTCCCATCCACTCATTAAGGTTGCGTTTTGAAGAGGGTCAGCGAGGTGCTCTGTTTGACATGTATGAGAAGTCTGTTCAAGAGACTGGCAGCCTCTGGGAGGCAAACCTGTCTCTCAAGCAGGTTTTATTGATGTCGCATATTAGATTCAGGCCATTTGAGTGGGTAATGCATGAAGAGTTAGACTTCCGGATATGGTGCATCTCTAGGACAAGGTCCGAGATTGCCTTGTAAACGAGACACAGATCACTCCTGAGCAATCGGTATTATACTGAATAGAGTGATAGTGATTTCAGCCTGTCCGTATAGGACAAGTGTTGGAGGCCATGCATTCTCTTTTTGAGGTATTTCGGTGGCCTTTCCAGTTGGTGCAAATGTTTGGAGAGGTACATACTAAATGTGGCATTATACTCCATTATTGGTCTAATGAGGGAGGAGTATAGAGAGGTAATAACCTCCTTTTTCTGGATGAAATTCCTTTACTTATGACATGAACCAAGTAAAAGGCTTTTCTGACTACTGCTGCTTACATGATCGAATGTGAGGTCATCAACCTCACTGGCCAGGTCTGTCACCACAAGTTGTGTGCTTAGGGGGTTGCCGTTGATGTGGTAATCGGCAGGGGCCATGTTTTTGCCAAATGGTATGATGATACATTTTTTTTCTTTTAGCTTGAGGCCATGACTTTGGCACCAGTTATTAGTTGCTGTGAGACCCTCCTGCAGTATGTTAACATTTTTTGGGGAGTCAGTGACAGCACCCAACTTACAGTTGTCCGCAAACTTGGTCAGCCACAGGCCTTTTGTATTTGTCTAGACTTCTGAGAATTAGATGCCAAACAGTAGGGGTCCCAGGACAGATCCCTGGGGAACTCCACCAGTGACAGGTCTGCTATCAGAGGTGGAGGTGCCTATTTGACTTTGAGGGTCCTGTTGGTGAGCCAGTTGGCCACCCACCTGATGACATAGGGATTTATGCCAAGTTGTTAGCTTTTCAAAGATGCCCGAGTGAGGGATTGTGTCAAAGGCCTTGGCCAAGTCAAGGCAAGCTGTACACACTGACTTTCCCTCATCCAGAGCCTTGGTGACCATCTCAAAGAAGTCAATATAGTCCAACAGTTGCAGATTTTGCTTTTGGCAGAGTGATATATTAGTGGACAGTATGAAGACTGGCCCACTTTAGTAACAGTAAGCATTAATAAAGTAGCTGTGCACATAATTTCACATGTAATGATGACAGAACTGCTTGGCCAACAGTAAACATTGGAAACGATGTAAAGGAAAAAACATATACCATTAGTAAAAAAAAATGTAAATGAGTACTTCAGGAAGAGAATGTCATAGATAATGTAAATTGGTATAGTCAACAGTGGGACAGTGGCTTAAAAATGGAATGAAGCAGGAAAAGATGGATGCTGAAAGAAAAAGTTTGGAAAATTACATTCACCAACACTACAATTTTGATTAGGATAAACATTACTGAAAAGGGTACCATTCAATGAAAGGCTGTTAATGTCTTTGTACACTTACTAAAGCCCAATGCCACATAGAATACTGTGACACTGGTGGTGGTTATGAACATCGGATCATATAAAATTGGCTATGTATGCAGTCTAGGAGACCTTTAGGGAAGCTATTCAAAATTACCATATGTCACAAAGCAGTGCCTGTTTAAGTGACCTGTTACACAGGAAAATTAAGATGGAAAGATTGAGATTCTGTACTCTTGACACTGGAGCTAGAACTTTAGTCTTTCACACTTGGAGACATCACACCCTCTGGAGTGCAGTTTTCTGCAAAAGTGCACATATTACTTTGAGTCTTGAAGAGACCATAGCATGAATTAATTGGGCTGTGTCATTGTCAAGGAATCCAATGTTCTTCGTTCCACATTGCTGCAGTCCTTACTATTGGGGTAGTCCGCTGTCCAGTCGGCCCGAATACCAGAGTATATGGCTGACGTCGGTCAGGGCGCATTAGACTGACGTCAGTACGTCAGGGTACTAATGCGCATGACCGACGTCATATCCTCAGTCTTTTTTGCCGCATGGTCCGATGCAGAAGCAGTTTTGCGAGTGCAGGTTGGCGTTCTGAAATATTTCCGAAGCCGGAGTTTCAGACCGAATCAGAGTTGGCTAAGTACCCCGTTGGGGAACATTTTGGTTTTTTCTTGCCTCAGTATTTAACCGGATGTCAGAAAAAGTGAATAACTGTCTTTCTTGTGGGAAACAGATACCTCATAGGGATTACCATACCTTGTGTATACCTTGTTTAGGGCCTGAGCACGGCGTTGTTGGATGCGCTCTTGTGCTAGGTTTAACAAACGCACTATTAAGAGCGGTTAGACTGTGCCAGGTTAGTGTTTGGGAAGCGTTGCAATTATAAAATGCCGTCGGATGCTCCGACGCCCGCTTCGTCCAAGAAGCGCAAGGACAAAACAGCGAAGCCTAGGGTTGATGTACCGGCAGTCCCGGACGTCGGTTCTTTAGAAACTCAGTGGAGCCAGAGGTTTTGCCAGGAGTTTCTTTGGAGTCTCAGGCAGAGACTTTACTGTTACAGGATGTGCCTTCTCAGGAGGTAGGCCAGGCTGAGGGGGCTTCTCAGGTAACTGTTCTTCCCTCTCTTCCCAAGGTAGTTAGAGCCTCTCCTTCTGTTGCCAAAACTTCTTTGAGAGGTAGGCCAAGTTCAGCTTCAGTGGGGGCTTCTCCTAGCATTTCAGGTTCTGTGCCTAAGAAACATATGCTTAAAATGGCAGAAGATTTGATTACTATGATTAGAGGTTCTATGCCCCCTCCTGATAAGAGGCCTAGGGTGGAACCGGAGTTTGATAGTTTTGAACAGTGTTCAGAGGCTTCTGAGTCTTCTGCGGAGGATTTGCAGGAGTATCCTCCTTATTCTGATTCTGATGTGGATGATTCCACTCCTACAGCTTCTCCTCCTGAGGATTTCTCATTTTCGGAGACTCTGCATTCCATGAGGGAGCACTTTAAATGGGAAGGCCAGGATTACTCTGATTCCAGGAAAAGGCTTAGGGAATTCTTGTTTTTGCCCCAGCATAGGCCCTTAGCTATACCTCCTGTGTTGAATGTGGTGGAAGATGTTTTTGCAGAGGCTTCCCTGAACCCGGATTCTTTGCCTCCTGCTCCTGTTAAACCTGATAGGTACTATAGGGTGCCTGAAGCTCATAAGTATCTTAGTCCTAGGGCAGACCCGGAAACTGTTTCTCAGGGACCTAAAGGTGTTAAGGCCTCTGTGGTTAAAAACCCTGTTCCCACTGATAAAGAGGCAAGGGCTTTGGATAGATGGGGAAAGAAAGTGTATACTTCTTCCACTTTAGCCATGAGGGCGTTGAATTGTCAGTTTCACATGCTTAAATATCAAAATTATCTCCTTTCACAACTGAAATCTAAGGTGGATGCTTTGGCGGAAGGTATTGAGTGTAAAGAGTTGCTGGATTTAGTTCATGTGTCTGAACAAGTGGGTAAGCATTCTTTGCAATGTGGTTTTGATGCTGTACAGGCCTCCTCGAGGGTGGCTGCCACTAGTTCTGTTCTTCGCAGGCATGCCTGGTTGAGGGATCAGAATTTAGCTGAGCATGTTAAGACCAGGATTTTGGATGCTCCTTTACAGTCTGATGTGTTGTTTGGTTCGCCTGTGGAAGCAGTTTTAAAGAAAATGGAGGACAAAGCTAAGTCTATGCAAACTGTTAAAGATTTTTGCAGGTGCAGCCACCAAGTTTAGTAGAAATTGGCCTACTAAGGGATGGACATATCCTGCTTATGATTCCCAGTCTAGGGGTAGGTCTAGGCGTGGTAGGGGCAGAGCTCAAGGTTCTTTTAGGCCTAGAACAGGGAGTTCACCTGCTCAGACTTCTGGTGAGGGCAGGGGTCAGTCCTTTCGTAAACAGACCCAATGACCTGCCTTTTCAGCTGCCAGTAGATTCTCGTCTGGCAGCTCCTTTGGGAGGAAGACTGTCTCTTTTCAAAGAAAATTGGGATTTAATTACTCAGGACAGATGGGTGTTGGATATCATTCACCACGGTTACAGGTTTTATTTCCATACATTGCCCCCTTTCAAAGGCATGCCAGACGTTCCTCCTCCACAAAGGAAAGAGGCTCACAAGCAAATTTCTCTGTTACTCCAAATAGGGGCCATTCAGCCAGTCCCTGTATCAGAAAGGGGCCTAGGATTTTATTCTCGCCTGTTCCTAGTACCAAAGAAGGGGAACACATGGAGACCAATTTTGGATTTATCTATCCTCAACACTTATCTGGACATTCCCAAGTTCAAGATGTTGGCGTTACAACAGCTGTTACCTCTGCTGGGCAAAGATCACTGGATGGTAACTTTAGATCTCAAGGAAGCTTACCTTCATGTGCCTATAAGACTAAGTTGCAGGAAGTATCTGCGTTTCGAGCTGGAAATTCTCATTATCAGTTCTCTGCATTGCCCTTTGGCTTATCTACTGCCCAGAGTATTCACAAAGGTTCTGGCTCCAGTGATAGCTTACTTCAGGCTACAAGGAATTCAAATCTATCCTTACTTGGGCGACTGCCTGATTCTGGCTCAAGAAAAGGAAGACCTTCTACAGCATCTGAAATATGTTATAGCAGTGCTAAGTTGCCTAGGGTATTCTGTGACCGAAATAAAGTCCAGTCTACTACCCTCTCAAGACATGTGCTTTCTGGGTGTGAGACTGAATACAGCAGCCCAGATGGCCTTTTTAACCCCGGACAAACAAAAGAGTCTATCCCTTTACTTCCATCAACTATCTCATCAGTCCGTGCTGACTGCAAGGACAGTCCTTCAAGCATTAGGGTTCATGGCATCTTGTATTCTGGTGCTTCCCAATGCCAAACTGCATATGAGGAAGCTGCAATGGTATCTCAAAATGTATGGACACAGCACTGCCAGGATTTGGACACTGTCATTCAAATAATACCTTGCCTTCAAAAGAATTTTTGTGGTGGGCTCAGGAATGTCACCTAAACAAGGGACTCTCTGTGACCCGGCCAGAGGCGAGTCAGATTTTAACGACAGATGCCTCGGACATTGCTTGGGGAGCTCATCTAAATGGAAAGTGGATACAAGACAAGTGGCCTGCCAGACTACAGCATCTACATATCAACATGAAGGAGATGTTAGCAGTCCAGTTTGCATTAATGGCTTTCAAGGAGTTACTTCTTCCAGGGCAGGTGTTGATTCTAACAGACAACACAACTGTCATGTGGTACATCAACAAACAAGGGGAACACATTCTTATCCTCTATGCAGGCAAGCAATGATTTTATGGGAGACTGCGCTCAGCTTGCAACTAACTCTTCAGGCAAGGTTTCTGCCGGAGCACAGAACTCCTTAGCAGATGTGTTAAGCAGACAAATCATGGATCCCCACAGTGGAAACTGGATCTTCATGTATTTCAGAAATTGACAGTGTCATGGGGAACTCCAGACATAGATCTGTTCGCTTCTCCACTAAACCACCAGCTGCCAAAGTTTTGCACAAAGGGGTTTCATCACACAGCTTGGAAAGTGGATGCTCTTTCTTTCAGTTGGAAAAATCTTCATGTGTATGCCTTTCCACCTCTGCCTCTTCTTCCAAAGGTGCTCTTAAAGGTCAGACAAGACAAGCCAAGGATGATTTTAATAGCTCCAGATTGGCCTCTGCAACACTGGTACCCACTACTAAGGAGTCTGGTAAGGAAGCCTCCATGGCCTTTACCTTTGATTCCACACCTGTTATCTCAGAAGGACGGTCATCTGCTCAATGTCAAGCTTCACTCTCTTCATCTAACAGCCTGGCATATTCTGTGTTGAAGCACAGCAGGTCTCAACTTCCTCAACAAGTTTTAAATGTGATTATGGAAGCTAGAAGACCTAGTACAAGGAAAGTGTACATGAAAAATGGAAGAGGTTTTATTTTGGAGTACAGCAAAGAATTTGGAGATTTCTGAGCCTAATTTGAGTGTGGCTCTTCAATATCTTACTGAGTTATTGGACAAAGGTTTGTTCTTCTCTTCCATTAAGATTCATGCTGCAGCAATTTCAGCTCATTATGATTGTGACCCACCATTGTTTTCGCATCCTTTGTTCAAGCAGTTTCTTAGAGGGGCAAAGAATATAAGACCCCCACGTAGAGCTCCTACTCCTGCTTGGGATCTCAATTTTGTGTTGGAAAAACTTACTCTACAACCTTTTGAGCCTCGGCTACTGCTGAATTGAAATACTTGTCATGGAAGACTGCTTTTCTGTTGGCTATTACTTCTGCAAGAAGGGTGTCTGAGTTGCAGGCCCTTATGGCAGTAGAGCCCTTTTGATTTTCCATAAGGATAGGGTATCATTACGTACTAATCCTTCCTTTATGCCTAAGGTGGTTTCTAGTGTGGCTTTAAACCAAACTATTCATTTGCCTACTTTTTATGCAGACCCCCAAAATAAAGGGGAGAAGATTTTGCACACTTTAGATGTACACAGGCAATTGCGTTATTATTTAAGCAGGACTAAGGATTTTAGGCAGTCTCAGCAGTTGTTTGTTTCTTTTGCTTTGAGTTCAGGGCAAGCCTGTGTCAAAACAAACTATTTCTAGGTGGATTGGCTTTTGCATTGCATTTTGTTATTCCCATCATGGCAAGGAGATTCCAGCTGGGATTAGGCCTCATTCCACTAGGGCTACTGCCACTTCAACAGCATTTCTAAGGGGGGTGGCAACTAAGGATATTTTGGAGGCAGCTACTTGGAGTTCAGTGCATACTTTCTCTAAGCATTATCACCTTCCTATCTACTCTAAGTCTAGGGCTGGTTTTGCCACAGCTGTTTTGCAAGGCATGTTGTCAGCTCCTGCTTCTTTATGATTTGCCAGCCTCCCTTACCTCTGCTTTGGGATTCTACCCAATAGTAAGGACTGCAGCAATGTGGAGCGAAGAACATAGTCCAGTTTTGTACCTACCATAAATGTAGATGTTCGAGGATCCACATTGCTGCAGTCCAATTTACCTCCCTCCTTCCCCTCTGTGTTTAGGGGTGGTTGTGTAGGTGAGGTTATATGCTGATATTTTTGTATATATTTTTGTATATATTGTACATATTTTTGGTGCAGGTATTTTGGGCCTTGTCTTTTTAGGGTCTTCTGACATCTGGGGCAAGAAAAGACTGAGGATATGACGTCGGTCATGCGCATTAGTACCCTGACGTACTGACGTCAGTCTAATGCGCCCTGACCGACGTCAGCCATATACTCTGGTATTCGGGCCGACTGGACAGCGGACTACCCCAATAGTAAGGACTGCAGCAATGTGGATCCTCGAACATCTACATTTATGGTAGGTACAAAACTGTACTTTTTGCTGAATAGTATTTGTTGTACATTAACAAATTAAAAGAGAGGAAAAAAAAAATACCAGAAGATAAAAGTGCCTCAGAGAAAACAAATTGGTGATGCAAGGGTAAGGAATAGAAAATTGGATGATGATTTTCTGTGTAAGTAGAGAACAGCATAGTAAGCGCAAAAAGGCATGAGTGACACAGAATTTAGAAAAATATTCATTACCTCCCTTTTCCAAAAAAAAAAAATATATATATATATATATATATGTGTGTGTATATATATATATATATATATATATATATATATATATATATATATATATATATATAAACACCACTGCAGGAACTGTGAATAGGTTTTTTCCAGTCCATTCTTTTTACTATGTCATTATCTGAGTCAGGTTTGTGGGAAAAAAAGTGTTTTGCTGTAATTTAACAGTTTACCTTTGAATAGTTGAAAATCAACTATCCGAACAGCCCTTTGTGCAAACCGGAATGACGAAAGCCGTCATTCCGAACCACACCAATGTTGGAAAATCAGCAAATCGAAAACCATCACTGATTTTCAAACTAAACTTACGAATACAGATCGTAATGCAGGGGGGCAAGCCCCCCACCCCCTCTACTTTATTATTCTAACTCAGAGGTCGCACTACAGTGGGGAAAGGGTCCACTTCCCAATCCCCACTATAGTGCACTCCGCACCCACATTGCCAAATCTTCAATGAGCAAATGTTAATGTGCATTCGCTCATTGCACATTCGATCCATTTATATTCAACTATCTGAAATCTTAAACTTCCGAACAATGTACTTTCGACTGTTGGACTTTCAACTGTTCAAAGGTAAACCAATTTAACACACCATGCGATGACTAGAATGACAGGAAAATACAAGAAAAATATAATGCCACAAGACATTTGTGCCCTAGGAAAAAAAAAGGAATCCAAACTTAAACAGTAATATTTGGTTGTAGACATAGTAAAATGAAAAAATTACATGACATTAGTGGTAAAAAACACAAAAAAACAAGCATTTTGTACACCTTTCAGTCCAAAAAAAAAAATGAAATCTTCCTGCTGTAGACAGAGGGAAACAAATTTACATTGGAAGTCCTTTCCTTTCCATTATGAGTTGTCAGTTGCATCTGATTCTGCTAAGGTCTGTCAGTGCAGTGACAGTTTTAACATCTCAACAGTAGTGTGGGGGGAGCATCTTGGACTAGAAAACGATTTTTGAACAAAGGCCTGGAATATAGCTACTTTTCTGGTTACTGCTGTATAATTTCTTAGTATACTGTAAAACAGTCTCTGAACCACACATGAATGAGGGTCATTCAAGAAATAAAAGAAGCAGTCCTGTTAAAGAAATGTGTAAGATAAGTGACTGACCCTAATCCCATTATATGTCAGTGGCATGGGAATACACCATTACTTTCTTATGTCTAGCATGACTCATATAAAGCAGACTTGAAATGGATTGTGGGAAAAAGGCGTGAAGAAGATCGATGTGTCATGCCCCATTGGAAACCATTTTGTGGAAAACGGGTTAAAATTCAGTAGGAAGCACTTGTTGATTTTGAGGTGTTAAAGTAGGTCAGGAAACGCAGAGTAGGAAAAAAAGCAGATTTCTTTAGTTCTAAAGTGGAGTTTTCCTTTAAAGAGAGGAGTTTGCATTGTAATAGAATGTCTCTCAAGACACTTGTACTTTTAAACAAGAACATTCTTTTTTCTTTTCAGTTTAAAGGCTGCTTAAAGTAATTGAGAAACAATTTTCTATTGAGAAATTGTTTATTTTACTTATTGGTGCTGGCAAACTGTTTAAAAGTGCTTTTTACTGTGTTTTTATTATGTCAAAAAAAGAGACTTTTAAAGACTTTAAAGTTTTACCAGCTCTTGCTGCTTATTTTCTGGGAAAGAGGCAACATTTTCAGCTTGACTATGGAACAAACTGTCGACCTCACAGTTGGTCCTTCTGCCAGCCACGAAAAGAAAAGGTCAAGCAAACAGCCTTTGGCCAGCACAGCAGGCTAGCGGTGTCTTCAACTACAGGTGAGTGACTGCTGTGACCATTTGATGCACCTCATACCACTACTTATCTTTTATCCCGGATCCCTCTGCTTTAGCACCTACAGCTACTATGAACCAGGGGTAAGTCACATACTCTTCGACTGTTGGGGTCCCCTCAGTGGCCAAAGGTGAGAGACTCTTGCTGGTCCTGAAAAGGGGGAACAGGAAAAGCTTTCCTGTGTAGTCAGAATACTATGTCCATTCGCATTGGCCCCGTTTTCCTGGCAAAAAGAAACTAAAAACTTAATGTGTATCTACTAAAATTTATTTAGGCAGGAGTAGTTTACTGGGTCTGGCTTGGGGTTTAATTCAAGACTATTAATCCTTTTTATAAAGTAGCTACTGGTAGAAGAAAGAGGGATAACCTCTTTTCTTGAAGAGATTAAAGATTCTGAATTTGGACAGGAAGATGAAGGGGACAGATGCAGTTTTTTCTCCTCAGATTTCGGATTCAGATTTGGAGGAGAGCTCAGTTTCTGAATCTCCCTTTCTGTGTGTGTGTGTGTGTGTGTGTGTGTGTGTGTGTGTGTGTGTGTGTGTGTGTGTGTATCTTCTCAGTCACTCAGAAGATAATATGAACTGCTAAAAAAGTAACTTCCAGAACCTTCACCTATTCCTAAAGTTCTGTCGGCTCTTAGAGAGAAAGGTAATAGAATGGGAAGAGGCCAAGAATTTATTTGGACCACAGGTTAGAGATTGCCTTCCATATCGAGGATTAATGTCAGGGTATAGGCAAAGAGAAAGAAATAGGGAGGTCCTAAACAAAAGACCAGCACTTTTTGTGTTTTTAGTGGAATCTAGAATCGAAGCTACTATTAAAAAAGGAATAATTAGTAGAGCATGTAACGTATTGTATGATAACTATAAGAATCAGTCAGAGGAGGTTAGAAAGGATTAGGAAAAGAGAATGGATAAGCAATTCGCAAAGAAACACTGGGATATATATATGCCTCCAAGATTTAGGATTTTTGCTTGGAAATGTTTACTTAGATATTTTTATACCCCAAGTAGTCACCATAGAATTTTTCTTCAGGTAGACAGCAAATGTTGGAGGTGTGACTGGGAAGAAAGAGGCAATTGGAAACATATTTTCTGGGAGTGCAGTGAGTTGGCTGGGAGTGCAGTGAGTTGGCGGACTTTAAGGATTCCCTGTGGGATCCATTGTCGGAGATGCTGCTTGGGCAGATTGGTGTGACGGGGGAGATGATTTTTCTTGGCTATGATACAAAATTGAAATTGGCTAGACATGGTAAGGCCTTGCTGTCTCTAATTATGGTGGCTGCCAAAAAAGCAATTACTAGAAAATGGAACTGTGTCTAAACCAACTATAGAAGTAATGAATATAGTAAGAGAGGTAAAACAACTGGAACTGAGATTTGTAGAAAAAGGTAGGAGCAAACTACATAGGAAAAAAATGGGAATTGCTGGAACAATACATACAGGGGAGGAATGAGGTTTAAAAGAAGACAGGACTTAAATGAGCTATGTAATCTTTGACTGAAAACAGTTGAGTATAATTTAAGTAATGTATAATATTTGCAACTGGGAGTGTGTCAGTATGGTTTGTGATGCAAAATGCTTGCAACTAAGATTGTGTCATATTTTTTCATTTATATAAATGTATGATTGCTTATGTTATAAGTGATGGTTTAATAAAGATGTTTCTTGCTTAAAAAAGGGGGGACAGGAATTTAATAATTTATGTAATGTTGCTTAGGTGTTATGATGTATAGCAGTAGATGTGAAGCATAATTTTAACTTAATACAGTTTGGTTACTATATAAATGTAAATGTGCCTATGTCACAAGTGATAGTTTTTTTTAAACACCTTTATTGAATTATCAGTACAGTACCCTTCTCAACTGTCATCACCATTAATCAAGAGTGAAGCAGTGACAGCCTGGTTTCGGCATTATTTCTTGAGTTGCCTATCATGCCAAATTATTTAACAGCTGTTGTTTTTTTTTTTTTTTGTTTTGTTTTTTTAAACCCTATCATCCTTACAGTGGTGCAGCAGTTAGGTATTGGACTGATAACAGTTTATCAGATTGCTAAGTGTCCATTCAGCATTTCTGCCAGTCCCTGTTGTGGGACCCTCAAGGATGTAGTCTGGGTCCTCTGCTTTTTAATATTTTCATTTGCAGCCTCCAGACTGCATCCAAACATGCCTCCTTAATCCAGTACATTAACAGTTCTGCCAAAGCTATGTACCATTTCAACATTTGACCCAGAAATCTTTTACCTCCAGTGATTACTGGCTTAATAACTGTGAGCTCCAACTAAATCCAAAGAAAGCAATGCTACTCCTATTCCTTCTCAAAACACACAACATGAACAGGGCTAACTTCACTGTTACCTCCCTAGATAACACAAAAACAGAAGTTGTCTTGTTGATCATACAAATAGAACAAGATGTTTTAGGATTACCTGACTTGAAGAGATATTTTTAGGTACACAGTTAAGGCTTGTATACATAAGACAAGCAGCAGGTTATACTTCCTAGTGGAAAGGGATGATGATGAAGTGGGGAAGGGGTCAAGCCATAAGGTGAGAGCAGGATTTTGGATGCATATCCTTGAGGAGAGTAACCATAACCATACAGAATATTGTATTTATAAAGCTTTAGAAAGTATTCTAAAAACTAAGCCAATATAAAGGTGCTTCAACAAAGTATTAGTTTAAGGGTGTGCACACTTGTGCAACCAGCTTATTGTATGTTTAATTTTTCCCTAACAGATTTGTTTTTCAATTGAGGTGTAAGGTTGTAGTTCACATTAAAAATGGGAAAAGTTTTGAAATGATTTATTGTGGTTTCATTTTTGTATGTCACAAAAACCTGGCATTTTAACAGGGGTGTGTACACTTTTTATATCCACTGTATATCGCATGCCCATGACTGAATGCCCATGACTTTTTTTTCCTTTTTAAGTCTGTTATGGACAAAAACTGCCATATAGCCGAAACACCTGATGTCCTTAAAAGACCATTTGCATATATCCCATGTACCTCTAATACAAGAGGTTTTAAGGAATCACACAGTGGAAAATTGAGTTTGGCTAGATTTTTCTTGTAGTTTTTTTACTGATTGGTTTGTCTGTGTGACCTTGTTACTCATTGTTTTAGTTTCTTAGGTGGGATATTTTGCAGACACCCTATGGGTATAGACATCAGCTGGCTATGACACCCCTCCATTTCCAAAGGTTAACCAAGCAGTCTGTTTATTCTGTGCTGATGAGGCCATAAGAAGGCTGCAACATGCATGTCCACAGCTTGTGGGGTTTGGCATTATTGGCTTGAATATGTCCGTAACAAACTTAAAAGGAAAAAGTCATGGGCATTCAGAACTGCCATAGAGCTGAAACACCTGATGTCTTTAAGTGGTCATTTGCATGCATCTCGTGTGCCTCTAATACAAGAGGTACATAGGATACATGAGGTAAAAACGATCCCTGCAAGTCATCCCTTGTATTACTAACAACTGGAACTGAAATAAATCACTACCTGAAAAGACCACAGGCATAACTTGTGTTAATGTTTTTTGCCATGTCGGTTACTTGTTAACCTGCCTAGTACCTTACCGGGGCGGACACTACTGGAACCATCCCCTACCCTCATACCTCTCAACTCTGTTTTTTCTTCTCCCAGCTGTTTCCCGGCCATGTTCTTCCCTTGGTAATTCCTCCAGTCTCCCACTCCTACCCATATAGTAAGTCTCCACTCTTTTAATCTCCCCTCTATTAGCATAGAGCTACAAAGGTATAATTCCCCAATTGCATACAAATGCAATAACCTACACTAAACGTTATTGCTAAGCCCTACTGCCTGTGATATGAGCTCCATATCTGCTCACCATAAAATGACTAATTGTTTTTCCTGCAGCATTGTTGACCATGGCTCACTCTGCTCCCCTACCCTACCCCCATTCCCACCCATCCCCTCTTCAAAGACATTTATACTTAACCAGACCACACTCTTACCCACCATCAACCAATCCCAGCACATACTTCTAGATACACCCAACTACTCTTTTTAATACACCCCTTCCTATATCACCTGACAATCACTGTTTTTTTACTCTCAATTACCACTACTGCTACTAATCATCCCTTAAGCTCAAAATGCTACCAATAAAAGGTCTACTGGTAGGTGTCCTCCTCACCCTAGCCTCCACCACCTTTCACCTCAACATTAACCCCAGACTAATACTACAATCCCCCCACCAATCCAACCCTGAAACTAAACTGTACAGCCTACTAATTGTCCCATCTCTCTTCAGCACCTCAAGCACAGATACAGCTCCATATACAATTTCCCAAAACTACACTAAATCACAAACATCCCTACAATGTAATAAATTATTCTCTAAATACCTACTATTAATTACCTACATAACTAAACTAATACTAGGCGGTGATCTATATCCAAATCCTGGCCCAAAAACTAACACCAGGACCACCATAAACACTACAAAACACCCAATATATTCTCTCAGGAAAACATCCAACCTCCTTTTTCTCAATATCAACATAAGAATTATATTCAACAAAATAGCAGACCTACATTCAACACTATCAATTTACTCCCCTGCCATTGTTATTACGTAGATTTGGCTAAAACCACATATTAAGGATAATGAGTTACTACCACCAGGATATAATGTTCTGAGAAAGGACAAGAACACACAATAAAGATGGAGGTATTACCCTGCTATTTAAAAACCATCTCAATTTAAGCAATATAGAAGTTGATACCCCTACCTTCAACAATGTGGAGACTGTTATTTGGCAAACTAAAAGTCAATTAAAAAAACATGTAAACATTATCGGTGCGTATATTCCCCGGGAATAACATTACTACCATAGAATCAGTCCTCTGTTGGGCATTTCATAACCTCCACCAAGAAACAATTATACTAGGTGACTTTAATGCAGACTGATCTACCTGTAACTCACCCCCCCCCTCCCTTCTAACCACATAAACCTACACCATTTTTCTCAATCCATACTATCACCAGATCATATAAAGTAACCACAAAAGATTTGCATCTAGACTGGATCCTTACAAACCATCCACATCTGTCACACAACACTAGTTCCCTACCTGACACCCTTAACGATCCCCTGCCTACATTTGTACTTGGACAACAAGTAAAATCCACAAAAACTACCTCTGTCCAACAGATTCGCTACAGAAAAAATTTCAAACCCCAAGATCTTATAACTGCCCTAACTCACTGTAACTGGACACCTGTTTCACACCTCCCCCTTGATAATGCCGTTGAGTTCTTTAACACTACTTTCCTGAATATACTTAATCACTTTGTCCCTACTAGAATAGTCAGGACAAAGTCCAACTGTGCCTCCTGGCTCATCAAAAGTACCCAAACCCTCCTGAAAAATAGAGACAAGGCATGGGAAACATGGCTTCACAACAAAACAGGTACAGACAAAAGTACTTAGAAGTAAGGAACAAGGCAAAAAAAAAAAAAACACAAATAGACCAGAAAAATCACTACTCAGATGTACAAACAAAACACAAATATAGCGCACAAAAGTTCTGGGCAGTAATTAATAAAGTATTCAAATCAGAGAAAACCAGTACTCCACCCCTAAATATTGATTCCACCACAGACAATGCCGCCACTCAATTTAACCAATACTTCAGGTCAGTTCTACAGCTCACAAATACCTTTTCATCCACAACTTATCCTGACCCCTTCAACTTACCAACAGGTCTTAATGGTTACTTCTTACAACCAGTACCAACCAAAAAAATGTATAAATACTTGGCCATACTTAAACCCAGTAGCTTAGCAGCTGATAAAGTCCCTACAGAATACCTCAAAATTGCAGCCAAAGCCATCTCATACCCCATTTCCCTACTACTAAATAGTTCAATCTCAGAACAATGCATCTTAACCGTCTGGAAAATTTCACACATAATACCTCAACATAAAGGTGGTAACTCAACCCAACTATCCAATTACCAGCCTATCGCTATACTATCCCCGCTGTCAAACATTCTAGAGAAATGCATTCATTCCTAAATCCTTAACCATTTCCTAACTAATAATCTCCTGGACAGCACACAACATGGTTTCCGACCCAATCATAGCACTACCCACAGCCCTTACCAGTTTTTTCAACACTGTAAATCAACACAAGAACAATGGCAACCTGGTCTCGTTTATCTTTTTCAATCTCTCCAAGGCGTTTGATACTGTTTTCCCACCCCAAGCTCCTTAACTGCTCTCTGTAAGCTCAATGTAAGTAACTCTACTCTACTTTGGTTCAATAACTGTTTATTTAACCAACAATAAGCTGTAAAATGGCAAAACTCCCTATATCCACTCCTGCCAGTAACCGTAGGAACCTCTTTTCTTCACAATATTTACCAACAACCTCCACAAAGCCACACTCCATGCTGATCTGGTCCAGTATGCTGATGACTCCACTGTAATCTGCCCTGCTCCTTCTCTCCAACTACTGCAGAAAATGACCCAGGAATCCTTTTCTGCTGTAGGAACTTGGTTAGCCAACTCATAGCTAATACTTAACCCCAGAAAAACACAATTAATGTTGTTTCATCCCTCTAAAAGCCACTGATCCCATTTTCCCATTTAAAACAATCTCATCTGAGAATACTACCATCACTCAAGTCTTCCAAACCAAGGTATTAGGTGGTGTTATAGATAACAACATGAAATTTGACAAACATATAGCACAAGCCATAACTAAAGTCCATAAAAAATTCTGCACCCTCTACACATGCAAAAACTACCTCACCAATAACAATAGCGCCATCATCGCAAAAACCCACCTACTCTCCACACTACTTATGCCCCTCCCATACTAGCTAACCTAAACAAACTAACCAACTGTTACAAAAAATAGCCAAGTTAGCTACTGACTCAGCTTTCAGGTCCCATCACTGTTTACCCTTAAAACAACTGTCCTGGCTAGAACTACCAAATGTACTCACTTATAATCAACTTACATTAGCTCATCAGATACTATACCACACCAGCAAAACTCCAGCCCCGCAAGGCCTACTAAACCACTACACTAATAACCGTTCCTTAAGATCCACCAACAAAGCATTAGTAGAAATATTCAAAAGCAGGAGTAAGTCAGGTGACTCTCTCTATTCCAGTGCCATCGCAAAAGTATGGAACACTATTCCTCTAGAAATCCGGATTGTAGAAAATAAACACAACTTTAAATTCCACCTCCACTCTTACATAACCAGCTCATGAAAGTGTACTTGCTCAGACCCAGGTTAAGCCCCCACTAGATCCAATATCATACTGTATCCTAGGCATCCCATAAAAACAGCTTCAGAATCATACCCCTTATAGAAATTTACAGAACCCAAACTGACCGTTTGTCAAGTTCTCCATTTATCTAAGGCATACCCAAATGAGCATGGGTTGATGCCCCACCTAACTAGTCTATCCCCTAAAAATCTACAGACTTACTGAAAGAATGTCTCTTAAAGACTTGAAATGTATTTTTTCTTATAAACAATTTGTATATGAATGCTATCTGAAGTAGTTAACCTCATTTTATCGGCAACCTGTGGGTATTCGGATCCGAGCCGGCAACTTTTCAAGCATCTGCTCCAAGCTCCTCCCCCTTACCCGTAACCCTTCACATTTCCTTACCCTCCCTCCGATCCTGTTTGCCGCTTCATGCATCAGCATCGTGATCTCTGTAGCTCCAAGTGTTGGGTGTTAGTAAGTGACTTTCGTCAAACTTTTTTGTTCTTTATAGTGTGTGTGTGATCGTTTAGTTCCCTTTACCGCCCCCTTTTCACTGTTTGTCGGTTTTACACAAAAAAAAAAAAAAGAGTTTGTATATTAAGGCCTTCCCTGTCCCTTAGGTGTGTGTGTTACAGTGTTGGTTTTAAGTAGGTTGGCTGTGTGGGTTAATAGTATGGCTAATCAGCCAAAGCCTACTTTTAGAAAATGCACAGTGTGTGGCCATAAGCTTTCATCAGCCGATGGCCACACTCTGTGTGTTATTTGCCTGGGTGTTCCCCATCTTTCAGTTCAGTGTAGTATGTGCGCTGGGTTTAACCCCAGGGCCTTAAAAGAACGGAAGCCCAAACTGGTTGCAAAGGGCCGTCTACCTGTTTCCTCTTTAGATGCATCGGCCTCTGCTCCGCCAGCAGTTGCTCAATCCCCCCCTCAGGCTGGCACTCAACCTCCCACTAGACCTGTTGAAGGGGAGGCTAAAGAAAAGGACAAGTGGAATAAGGATAGAGATAAGAGAGGGGTTAGGCCCCGCAAGTGGTCCCCAGAGCGGGAGCCCTTCCCTAGCCCGCCTTCCAAAGTGTCTAGACCCACATCTCCTTGACTCCACTCCCCGAGGTTCTCCCCGGAGCCAACGGAGCCCTTGGAACCGAGGCCTTTATCGAGGTCGTCGCAACGACCAGGAGTCTATCGGAGTTGGATATGGACAGGATGATGGAGGTTTATTCAGACCAAAATCCAAATGGGAGTCTTGCCAGGCCCCTCTCCCTCTGGAGGGGGGGAACCTCCATGCCCTTCTTTCATCCAATTTCTCCTTCCCCGATGCAGCCGGCGGTTTTGGGGGTTTATGGATCCGAGGAGCTGGGGGTATCGGTGCCGATTGTTCCTCCAACCTCGACGCCGGCGATTACCTTGAGTTCCTCAAATCAGACCAGTTCGGATCTGAGCAACTCTCGGGGCTGAGGACAGAGAGTCTGATCCGAGGGGATGGAGGTGTCTTCGGCTCCAACCTTGTCGGATCCGAGCCATTCCTTTGGAACCCCGGCTACTCCTGCCTCGGCCCTGATCCTCACGGCAGACCCAGGGAGAGCTTCCTCCTTGTTGGGTGCTAAGGAAGTATGCTCTCTATCGGCGTTTGACATGGTGGAGAGGATTCTCTCCCAAGTATTGAGATCTGAGCCTATTTCCTTGGATTCTGCCCAGGCTCCCTTGGATTCGGTTACAACTCCCTTTAGCTTGTCCCAGGAACAGCCCATGCTAGAGGACCCCCAGACTGTTCCCCTGGAGGAACCCCCCGTGGCTCACGAGCCTTCTTCAGAGAGTCCCACTGAAGAGGGTCCCCATAAACGCACATGTAAAAGGAGGCACCTGGACTCCCCACCGAGTCCTTGACAGAAGACACTGATTTAGATGAAGTAGAAGTTTCCCCCAGGTCACCTCCCAAAGATGTCCCCTTTGGAGACTTCATGGAGATCCTCTGCCAGAGGGGAGGTTGGTCAACCCCAAAACATTCTACGGATGAGTCTAGTGTTCTTAGAGGCCTGTGGCACAGTCCCATCTACATTCTGGGTGTTCCCTCCTGTGGATCCCTTACTGGATCTCATCACCATGTGGGCATGGAAGGAGCCTGACACTGTAGAGCCGATACCAAAACACCCGTACAGGATTCTCTCTCCACCCTCGGAAAGACAGGCCTGATACAAAGGATCCCCGGTGGATGCTATGGTGGTTGCAGCAGCCACCAAGGGGAAACTGGCACAGGAGAGTACCTCGGTCCACCCTCCTGACAAGAAGTTCAGGGCGGTTAATCGGTTTGGGAAGCGAGTGTTTTCTTCAATGACATTTTCCATTCGAGTGCTGAATTATTTGGCACATGTCATACGACTGCAGCGAGACCTAGTCACAGAGTTCGCTGAGTAGCCCCCAGAGCCTTTGTCGCTGGAGGATAAGCGTCTGTTCTCTGCACAAATGTTGACTCTCAAATCAGTATTGAACACGTCCATGTGTCTCCTTTCCCATGCCACTGAAGGAGCGGCAAGGGCAGCTGGGACGGGTGTAGCTATGAGGCGACACGCTTGGCTCAGACTGTCAGTTCGTGGACCCCTTCAAGACGTCTTTCACAAATGCTCCTTTTGATGGTTCCTCCCTTTTTGGGAAGACAGTATGTGACACTCTGGTCCAGAGCGAAAAGGATAGGAAGAATTTGCTGTCGGAGTCTGCTTCTTTTCTAGGAATCAGAGAGGGCAAAAGAAGATGTGGTTCCAAAAATCTTTTCCCAGGACTCTCAGGACAACTCGTCCTCTGGAGGCAGAGTGGGACAAGACCGATGCCGCCCCAGAGGCAGAGGGGGGCCGAGGAACTTTGGGTCTATAGAGACCTTCTCGGACAGGCCCACGCAGCAGCCCTGAGGTGTTGCCCGACTGTCGTACTCTGGAGACAGTCAGGGGAAGATTATAATTGCACCCACTGGCTTGGGAGTCCATAACTGCAGACCGTTTGGTGCTTCAAATAATATCCAGAGGCTACACCATCCCATTCATTACCCCTCCCGTCCAACCAAAGCACCTTCCCGGTGTTCCACCCGCTCAAAGGAAGGCGGCAGCACTAGAGATTTCTAAGCTGCTTTGCAAACGAGCCATCGAACCGGTCCTCCCAGGTCAGTCCAGATCAGGTGTTTACTCCAGGTTCTTTTAATGCCAAAAAAGATCGGGGACCTCAGGCCCATTTTGGACCTGTCAACCCTGAATCTGGCTGTAGCCAAACAGAAATTCGGGATGGTCACCCAACAGTCAATTCTACCTCATCTTCGAGGATGTGACTGGATGTGCTCGACAGACCTCCAGGACGCTTACTACCACATCAAGATTTGCAGAAGCTCCAGGTGATTCCTTCGCTTCCGGCTGGGAGCCAATCATTTCCAGTTCAGAGCCCTACCCTTCAGTCTCACCACAGCCCCCAGGGTGTTTATCAAAGTAATGGCAGTCGTAGCAGCTCATCTGAGGCTTCAGGGCATTCAGGTATTTCCTTACCTAGACGATTGGCTCCTTGCTGCTTCCACCAAGCGTTTTCTTTGCATGGCCAGAGACTCCTTCCTTCATCTTGCAATCCAGCTAGGGATTACTATCAATATTCCCAAGTTCCTCTTGGACCCGGTGCAGATCTTGGACTTTATCGGGGCATGGCTGGACACCCTCCAGTTGAAAGTCTTCAGAACTGTAGACAGGGTCTAGAGCCTATGGGCCCATATTTCAGTGATTGTTGGCCCCAGGCTACCAAAGGCGGGCGATGTTCTCTGAGCCCTAGGCTCTATGGCCACAGCAATTTCGATCCTTCCCTGTGCGTGCCTTCACATGCGTTTTCTTCAGTGGACTCTGAAGGTACAGTGGTCTTGGCTAGATCTCCCCATGGACTATCCAATTCAAATCAGCAAAGCCTGTAGGGCGTCTCTTCTCTGGTGGCTCCAATTGCTGGAGATCTTAGCAGGACGGCCGTTCATTTCACCCACAGCCCAAACCACAGTCAATCACGGATGCCTCCCAGCTCTGGTGGGGGGGCATTATTTGGGGAGGACATTCCAAGGCACGTGGTCCCAGACTGAGACCAGATTGCATATCAGTGTTTTGGAGATGAGAGCAGTGCTTTTAGCATTGCAAGCCTTTCACACTGTTCTTCCCCTGGGGACGATTGCAGTTCAATCAAACAACATGTCAGTTGTCTGGTACATCAACAAACAGGAGGGAACCAGATCTTACCTTCTCTGTCGCGAGGCCATGAGAGTGTGGGAGTGGGTGATTATCCACCAGTCTATTTCTGATTGCAGCCCATATCCCGGGACACGTCAACATTTTAGCGGACAGATTGAGTTGGGCTATTCTAATGCCATACGAGTGGTCTCTGAAACGATCGATAGCGGAGGAGATCTTCCTTGCGTGGGGTCAGCCTTGTGCGATCTCTTCGCATCTCCTTCCGACGCGAAGTGCATTGAGTTCTTTGGTCTGATCTCCTCACCAGGGGATCCCCCCAGAGACGCTCTAGTCCATGCCTGGCCTCCCTGGTTTTACTGTATGCTTATCCCCAGTTACCTCTCATTCCGAAGTTTCTTCAGGCTTGCCGACTGGGATGCAAAGTGATCCTCATTGCCCCATTCTGGCCTCATCAGGTGTGGTTTCCCTTCCTCTGGTCTCATGTTCTAGCTCCTCCTTGGATTCTGGATCCTTGCCCGGATCTCATCTCTCATCCCTCGGGCACTTGTCCTCCCAATCTGGACAGCCTCAAGCTGACTTTTTGGTTGCTCCAGTTCCCTTGATTGCCAGGACTCACGGTCTGTCGTCTTCAGTAAAAACTATTCTGATGGCGTCCTACAAGGCTTCCACTAGGAAAATTTACCTCAGCAAATGGAAACTATTCTCTATTTGGGCTTCTCAGAGGAATCCAGATCCTTTTACATCCCCGGGTCCTGCAGTGTTGGATTTTTTAGTCAGTATATTCCAACAAGGGGCTAGTTCCTCTACGGTGAAAGTGCAACTGGCAGCCATCTCAAAATTCTTCGAGACTGTGTAAGGCTTTTCTTAAAGGCACCTTTCTTTTACGTCCCCCGATTAAAGACTCAGTTCCTCCTAGGGAACTTACTTTGGTTCTGCAGGTGTTAGTTGCTCCTCCCTTTGAACCTGCAGCATCAGTAGATTTGAAGTTCTTATCCTGGAAGACAGCCTTCCTAGTGGCCATTACGTCGGCTTGGAGGGTTTCTGAGATTCAAGCTTTGTCTACCGTGCCCCCTTACTTGATCTTCCATAAGGACAGGGTCTCGCTCCGCACGAACCCTTCCTTCATACCAAAAGTAGCTTCTGAATCAAACATTAACCAGACTATTAACCTGCCTGTTTTCTTTCCAAATTTTCAGAACAAGTGTGAATATAAGCTGCATTTGCGAGATCTTCATAGACAGCTTCATTTTTATTTACACACAACAAAGCCCTTTCGTAAGTCTGACCAGTTATTTGTGTCCTTCTCTACACCCTTTCTGGGCAAAGCCATCTCCAAGGTTTCCTTAGCTAGATGGATTGCACAATGTATTTTGCAAATTTATAAGGACAAATGTCTGTCCCCGCCTGGTCCTGTTAAAGCTCATTCTACCAGATATATGGCGACTTCTGCTGCTTTTTGGTCAAGGGTTTCACTGGATGATATTTGTGCGGCAGCAACTTGGGCAAGGTCACATACCTTCATTTCTCATAAGTTGGATTTGATCTCCAGAGGGAAAACATCCTTCAGCTCTGCGGTGCTCAGGAATTTCCTTCCATGAGGGCCTCCCAGGAGTTTTTAGTAGCTGGGGACTCTGTCCCACAGGTTGCAGATAAAATGAATTTAATTACTTCAGATAAAGAAGTTATGTACTCACCGTAACGTTCCATCTGAGTAGTTATACTTCATTTTTCTGCAACCGTCTCACCCTCCTTCCCCCGAACCTGTTCAAGGTTTGTGATAAAATTGAGTTGCTGATTGTTTGAGTAGTGGCAAACTTGATTTGAGGGAAGGTAGGAGATGTGATGGGTTATAGGTAAGGGGAGGAGCTTAGAGCTCGGAGCAGATGCTTGAGAAGTTGCCGGCTGGGATCCGATTACCCACAGGTTGCAGAATAATGAAGTATAACTACTCAGATGGAACGTTATGGTGAGTACATAACTTATTTTTTATTTTTCCCAGTCTTATTCTGTATGTTACTCTACTGTCACTCCTATGTATAATTTTTTTTGCAAGTTTATTACTATTCATGTATTCTTTGTATTGTTTATATTGTACTGTTCCAGAGCTTTTATCCCGGGGCCTCCACTGAAAACGGGCATCCTGCTCAATCAGACTCACTGTAAACAAATGTAAAATAAAATAAAGAGGTTTTAAGGAATCACACAGTGGAAAATCTAGCTTGGCTAGATATTTCTTGTAGTTTTTTGCAGGGTGGGTGGAAGGGAAACCAGTTAAGCCCCAATGCAAAGACAAGTCCTAAACTACCCTGACATACACTTAGTTCATAAGAATGAAATGAGGGCTTAATAATGACCGCTTCAACAGCAAAAATGCAGTGCAGCTGTGCACTGGAAACACTAATATAGGCTCCAAACCCTTCGTGAAAGCAGATACTGTTAAAATTTATTTAAATTCAGATCAAGAAGCAAAATTTTTTTTTTTTGCTTCTCAAGATTTTCTACCTCATCCCCAAGAAACAATGCCAAATGTTGAAGAATCACATCAAACAGGCCTGTCAAATTCCAGTTATACTTTCATGATTTCAGGGTTGTTCATTATCTCCTTAATATCCAATCTTCTACTCACTTGGTGCTCTGTAAGTTAAGCCGAACCTCAACTATGCCAGTCCTGTTTGCATTTAGCTGGTTTCCCTCCTTGCCACCATTTTTTGCATCCTACAGTCTTTCACCCACAACATCTTTCAAACAGAAGACACCTTTGCACATTATTAGACCGCAAGATAAACTACTTCTATTACTTTTTCAGCAGGTTTAATGATTTAACTCAACTGAATTATCGAGGGAGGCAGCCATCTACTAGCAGTACTGTAGCTAGGGTGCAGTGTTCAGATTATAGGTTCATAGGTAGATACTAGGCTATCTGCCCTAGGGCATTAATAAGCCTAGCCAGAGTGTGTTCAGCTTTCACCTCCCTTTTAGATTAGTTAACTGTGCCTCTGTATAGTAGGTCACAGATGATGGCCCTTTAAGGTTAGTTTACTGTGCCTCTGTCTAGCAGGGACACAGAAGAGATCCCAGGGGTAAATTTACAATCTCCCATCCACTCGTCAAGATTTCTCTTGAAGAGGGTCAATGAGGGTTTCTGCCTAACATGATTTGGGATTCTGTTCCAGAGTAACGGGAGCCTCTGGGATATGAATCTGTCCCTCCAGCATGTCCTATGTATTGCTGTGCTTAGGTTTAAGTCCCTGGAGTGTGTAGCTCTAAGGGATATGGATTTCCTGAGGTGGAGCATGTCCATTAATTCTGGATTAGACATGGCTTTGTACTTCAGGCATAGATTGCCTCTGAGTAGGCGGTAAGCAACTGAGTAGAGCTGGAGTTTCTTTAGTCGAACTGCAGAGGGCATCTGTTTGAGGCCCATGATCCTCTTGGTGAGGTACTTTTGGGGTCTCTCCAGTTGCTGCAGGTGTCTGATAAGGTACATCCCAAATGGGGCATTGTATTAAATTATGGGCCTGATGAGTGACGAGGGGCACAATGACCTCTCTTTATCTAGATATGAACCCTTTCGTGATAAGGTGGGCTATATAGAAGGTCTTTCTAACCACTTTGGCAACGTGATTGTCAAAGGAGAGATTACTATCTACTTGGGTCCCCAAATCCCTAATTACTTCTTCCGTACTTAATGGATTACCACCTATGTGGTAATTTGTGGGCACTTTGCTTTTCCCAAAGGGGATGACTATGCACTTTTTGGCATTTAGCTTGAGGCCGTGGCTCTGGCACTAGGTATACGTCTCCGTGAGACCCTTTTGGCGGATGCTTGTGTCAGCCGGAGAGTCGATTATGGCTCCCAGTTTGCAGTCATCTGCGAACTTGGTCAGCCGTAGTCCTCCGTTATTAGTCTGTACCTCAGAGAAGTATATACCGAATGAGAGGTCCCAGGACTGATCCTTGTGGGACGCCACTTGTAACTGGTTTAGAGTCTGACATGGCACCTGCAATTCTGACCATGTGGGTTCTATCCCTGAGCCAGTTTGCAACCCATCTTGTGACATAGGGGTTGATATTTAAGCTGGTAAGCTTATTTATGATGCCCGAGTGGGGTATTGTGTCGAAGGCTTTTGTGAGGTCCAGGTAGGCTGTGTTGGCTACCTTCCCATCATCTATGGCCTTGTTAACTGTTTCAAAGAAGTCAACTAGGTTTAAGAGGCAAGATCTGCCCTTAACAAAGCCGAATTGGGTAGGGTCCAGTGTCTGGAGGTTCCCAATGTCTTTGTTTATGAGTTCCATGATGATACGCTCCATAGCTTTGCAGACCAGACTAGTCAGGCTTATAGGGCGATAGTTCCCGGGGTCCGTTGTGGCACCACTTTTGTGGAGCGGGACCACTGCTGCTGTACGCCATTCTTTGGGTACATATACTGTAGTAAGGCTGAGTTTGAACAGTGACTTTATGTGAAGGTTCAGTTCTTCTTGGAGCTTGTGTAAGACGCAGCCCGGGACACCGTCCGGTCCCATTGATGCTGTGTTTTTTGCTTTGGAGAGGGCAGCTTTCACCTGTGCATCTGTGATGTGTGGGAGGCTACATTCTGTTGGGATAGACATTTGCTCTTTTGGGGGGGAAGGGGGGGGAGTTTGCATTGAACCTGTCTGCCAGGATGTTGGCAATATCTTGTGTACCAGTGCAGTGATAGCAGTCATTTAAACATTTTAGCAGGCATTTTTTTTTTTTTTTTTACTTAGGATTACCCAGGGTGCCAATTGACTAAGCATGGCACAATTTACCAGCACTGCTCATAATCTGTCTTGAATACCACCGTTTTTATGTATTGCCAAATTACTCAGTAACAGCTGAATTTGCCATAGTCTTTGTTTTGTTACTTTATCTCTGCATCTTGTGGAGTTTTTCTCCCCGGGCCTCTGCTGAAGAGGTTTACCACCCAGTTAGACTTGCCCAGTCAACAAAAGAAATGTTGTCTGCATGCATGTAAATAAAAAAGCTATGCACATCTATGCTGTAACCTTGTGCATATATCCTAGACTTTCTGTATTGTAGCTGCTAAGTATGTGGGGATTTGCTCTGGCAAACCAAGCTTAAGTAGTGTGTTGGGTGTCTCAGCTAACTGTCTGTGCATGATGGGTATCATGATCAGTGGTGACTACAGACATCAGAAAAGTCAGGCAAGGCTTAGCCATATTTATTTTTATTTTCCCAACTCCTGATGATTTAGTCCCTTTCCATTTATTGACACTTTCATTTCTGTAGGGATCACAGAGTGAGAGGTGGTCAGAGAGTCAGTGAGCATGTCCTTCTGTTATCAGGGAACTGTGGTCTTCTGATGCTGTCCATCCCCCACCATCTTGACATCCCTTTACTGACACTACTGAAGCAGGGCTTGCCATGGTGGTCCATAGAAATGCTTACACTTCCTCATGCATGCCAACAGCTGCTTCGAGTACATACTTCCTGATTACTATCTTGATATTTGACTTTTGGCAGGTATTATTCTTGGACCAGGACAGGGAAAATCACCTTCAGGTATGGATATGCAAGAATAATCTGCAGACACCCACCATACCAGCACCTGGGTCATTGGTAGTTGGTTCTGGGACATCTCTGTCACTGTTAGAGCTTTATCTTTGCATCTTAAAGCTGGCATGCTATATTGTTTGTTTGCTTGCAGTCTGTTGCTTGATGGCTTTTGGATGTGGTGTCAAAAGTAAAAAAATGTTGATGAGAAATGAAAACCTTCCCTCATTTCTGTGCTTAGCTTGCTTGAACATTTTTTTTAACTGGATAGGCACGCTAGCGAAAGGACAGTTTTCACCTCTTTAGGTTCCTCTGATGATATTACCAAGGAAAAGACTATATTCATCTTCATGCCGTAAAGGGGAAGTGTGCAGATAGTGAATCTGAGTTCTGGAAAAGATTGCAGTATTTCAACTTTGTGACCTGTAATGAAAACGTATACATTTCTGACCAGCTAGGCTTTTTGATAAAACACTGGCTTTTTGCTTATTCCTGAGGAGCAAAGCTTGTCGTTAGTGTTAGTCAGCATCTAAATGGAGATTTATAGAACTTTTAAGATGCCAGCTGGGCAGTGAGATTGTCAGTTATAAAGGTCATTCTGTTTTGAGAAGAGACAGAAAATGTATAATTTAAAAAACATAATGATTAGCTCTTGCACAAAGATGTTGGCCACTCAACTGTGTGCATAAACTGAAGCAGCCTCTGCACTTGAGGCAGTAGTGGTTTAGTTGTTTTACTCTTCTCCAATTGTACAGCAAGTTAAATGAGGAAGTGGTTGTGTGGGAGATGTCAAGTTCATGCATTGGTTTTGATACAGACAGGAAGCTTCATTTACTTGAGATTAAAGTCCTACTGTGGTCACATATTTTATGAACATTTGTTGCAACCTTTGAAAGAATGATTTACAGATAATTACTGCCTCACCACATATTTGTCACTAGTGCTGTTTTGTTCACACAGTCCAGTCATGGATATCCCATTCTAAGTAAATGTTCTTATCCTGGTTTTTGAAGTAAAATTGTGGACCTTATTTAGCCTAATTCTCTTGCTGCAAGGCTGCAGTGATCGAAGTCCACATTTATTTACTTGTGGTAATTGATTACCTTTGTTTTCTCTCAGTGTTTGGACACAGAGTACACATTTTATTTATTAATTCATGTAATCTTCTTCATTAATTAGACCGGACCTGCTAGGCAGAAATCTGTTTGTAATTTCAGAGTTCTGATCTGGTTAAGTTTGAATAACGTGCCATACTTTATTAAAGTAAAGACTGGAAATCAAACACAGATCTGCATGTTTTAACTTGAATAACTATTGACTGAATACACTGTCTCATAGCCTTTTAGGGCCTACATGCTTATATTTTTCTGGTGATTTTGTTATTGCACTCAACATTCAGCAGACCATGGCTGTTCATACTTTGGCAAAATTCTGGTGAACTTTTTGTAGCAAAACATGTCTTTTAAATAAATGTATGACTTAAAGATTTGCTTTTCCTTAATTGAGTGCAGATAGATGATTGATTTTTTTTAATTGCCATAGTCAGTGTAATTAATTATTTTTCCAGCATCTACAGTATGTTAGGATTTTTGTTTTTTATTTGCCATGAAGCTGTCGTCATTTGTGCCCCAGACCTTTTCCTATATTTTCTTTTCAAACCTTTCCCCAAAACCTGACTGAATTTCTGGTATGGCACAATTGCAACAACATAGGAAGGCTTTGTGATATGCAGTGGGTTGGAACCCTAAATGGCCATAGCACATATGTCCTCACATGCTCCACTTCAGTCTTCACCAACTCCAGCTTGCTTTTGCAAACATGGTATCACCCACTGTTTTCACTGGGTGTCAGAAACCCATTTTGCGCACCTCCCAGAATAGAGGAGCTGACATCTATGTTTTTGTTCCTATTCCCCTGCCTAACTTTTCCAACACCTAAGCTGTTAATGGGGGCTTAATCCCTTTCAGTGATAATGGCACAGGCCTTATCTCAGAAGAATAAGTTACTCAAAAAAAATTTAAGTGTTATAGTTTTAAATATGTGCCTTGTCATTTTTCTTCCTATAGTTTTAATATACTGTCAAGCAGGGCCCTGAACACAACCGCATAACCTGCTCCATTTTTTAGTCGTTTGGTCCCAAGTCTAGGCTCTCCACTCCTAATACCTTTCTTGAGATCATAGGAAGTTACTAGGCTGTTGACCCTACAAGCCTAGCCAAGAATTTAGCCCATGTTCCAACAAGTCATCACCCTATGCCACTGTTCAGCAGGGACAGAGGTGGAATCCCAGGGGTATATTTTCTGTTTCCCATCCAGTTATCCAGGCTGCATTTAAAAAGATACTCTGCTTTATGTGGAGAGGGAGTCTATTCTACAAAAGGGGGAGTCTCTGGGACACAAATCTGTCCCGCCAACAAGTCCTATTGATGTCACAGACCTGGTTGAGATGTCTCGTGTGGGTTACTTGAGTGGAGCTTGACTTGCGGATATGCAGCGGTCCCATCAGGGCGGGGTCTGAGAGGCTTTGAGCCTATCTGTGTAGGGTAGATGTTTGAGGCCCTGGATTCTCCGAGTGAGGAATCTCTGTGGTCTCTCCAGATGGTGCATGTGCTTTGCGAGGTACAATGGATATAAAAAGTTAACACACCCCTGTTAAAATGCCAGGTTTTTGTGATTATAAAACAATGAGACCACAATAAATAATTTCAAAACTTTTTCTACCTTTAATGTGACCTATAACCTGTACAATTCAATTGAAAAACAAATCTGTTAGGGGAAAAAATATAAAAAATAAAAAATGTACAATACTCTGGTTGCATAAGTGTGCACACCCTTAAACTAATACTTTGTTGAAGCACCTTTTGATTAAATCACAACATTGTCTTCTTGGGTAGGAGTCTATCAGCATGGCACATCTTGACTTGGCAATATTTGCCTATGCTTCCTTGTAAAAGTGCTCCAAATCTGTCAGATTGCAAGGGCATTTCTTGTGCACAGCCCTCTTCAGGTCACCTCACAGATTTTCTATTGGATTTAGGTCTGGGCTCTGGCTGAGCCATTCCAAAACTCTAATTTTCTTCTGGTGAAGCCATTCCTTTGTTGATGTGGATGTATGCTTGGGGTCATTGTCATGTTATAAGGTGAAATTCCTCTTCATCTTCAGCTTTCTAGCAGATGCCTGAAGGTTTTGGGCCAAAAGTGACTGGTATTTGGAACTGCTCATAATTCCCTCCACCTTGACTAAAGCCCCAGTTCCAGCTGAAGAAAAGCAACCTCAATGCATGATACTGCCACCACCATGCTTCACCATGAGGATGGTGTTCTTTTGGTGATGCAAAGTGTTGTTTTTGCGTCAAAAGTACCTTTTGGAATCGTGGCCAAAAAGTTCAACCTTGGTCTCATCAGACCATAACACATTTTCCCACATGCCTTTGAGAGACTTATGTATTGTTTTGCAAATTTTAGCCAGCCTGGATGTTTTTCTGTTTAAGAAAAGGCTTCCATCTTGCAATCCTACCCTATAGATGTTCATCGTGTTACACTGCTGCAGTTATCACACTTGGGTTATCCTGCCGTCAGGCGGTCCCGCAGTCGGCCAGAGTTCCAAAGTCTTGGTCTGGCGTTGGTTGCGGTCGCTTCTTCCCTGACGTCAGTGCGCCAAGGGTATACAAGATGCATCCGATGCCATTTTCTTCAGTCTTTCTTGCCGCGCGGTGCCCGAAGCAGAAGCAGTTCGTAAGTGCCAGTCGGCTGACTCCTGAGATTTTCGAAGTCGAATTTCAGATCCAAAGTCTTCAATAAAGCTAAGTACCCCATTGGGGAAACTTTTTTCTTGCCTCAGACCAATGTCAGAAAAAGTTAATAATTGTATTTCTTGTGGAAAGCAAATACCTCATAAGGACTTCCACTCTTACTGCATTCCATGCCTAGGCCCTGATCATGATGTCACTATTTGTCGGTTTTCTGCTAGATTTAACAAACGTACTATAAAAAGGCGTTTTGATTTTGCTTTGCACTACTTTGGCCGAAGGTTCAATTATACTATGCCGTCGGATAAACCGATGACTGCATTACCGAAGAAACGCAAGGACAAGGATAAAGACAGACATCCGAGGTCCAAAACTGACGAAACCTTTTCTAGGCCAGTCGCCGGTTCTCAGTGAGGTGCTTTTGCAGCCCTTGACACCCGCTACCTCAGAGCCACAGACCGCCTCCGACTCCCACGTGGAGACAACTAGGCCTCTGGAAACTCAAGGTATTGGGCCTACGGAAACTAATCCCTCAGATGGGTCCGGAGCCGCTGAGCAGGCATCGGCTTCTGAGGGTGTTTTCAGACCTTCACAACTTACCATTAAATCATCAGCCAAGACAAAAGTACCACTAAAGACAAAGAAACAAGTACAGCATTCTCCTGGACAAACCACCACGCCTAAGAAACAGATGCTTAAAATGGCCGAAGACCTCATTACTCTAATCAGGGGTTTCCATCCCCCTCCTGAGAAAAGGCCTAGGCAGGATACAGACTATGATTCCTCTGATCAGGTTTCCATTTCCTCTGATTCCTCTTCTGACCAAGGGTACTCTATACCTCCCTATGAGGACTCTGATGCTGAAGAATCTATCCCTTCAGCCTCTCCTCCTGAGGATTATTCTTTTGGGGAAACTTTACATACCATGAGGGAGCATTTCCATTGGGAAAAGTCAGAAATACTCAGAATCTAAGAAGAGGCTTAGAGATTTCCTTTTACTGCCTCAGCACAGGCCACTGGCTATTTCGCCTGTGCTAGATATTGTGGATGATGTGTTCTCTGAATCCAGCTTATCTCCTGATTCTTTGCCCCCTGCACTAGCCAAGCCAGACAGGTACTACAGAGTCCCCGACTCTCACAAGTTTCTTTATAAAAACCCTTCTGCTGATCCAGAAACTATTTCCCAGGGTCCAAAAGGGGTTAAGGTCTCCATTGCAAAAAATCCAGTACCCTCTGACAAAGATTCCAGAGCTTTGGATAGATGGGGGAAGAAAGTATACACTTCTGCAACTCTAGCAGTAAGAGCTTTAAATTGCCAGTTTCACATGCTTAAGTACCAACAATATTTAATGGCTCAATTAAAACAGAAAATGCTTGCAAGCTCAGAAGCTCCTGATTGTAAAGAAATGCAGGATTTATTGCATGCAGTTGAACAGGTGGGAAAACATACTCTGCAATGTGGTTTTGATTCTCTAGAGGCCTCTTGTAGGGCTGCAGTTACAGGTTCAGTGATTCAAAGGCACGCTTGGTTAAAGGAACAGAGTTTACCTGATCATGTTAAGGCAAAATTATTGGATGCTCCTTTACAGCATGATACCTTGTTTGGTGTTAAGGCAGAAGAGGTGTTAAAGAAAATGGAGGACAAAGCTAAATCTATGCAAACAGTCAAGGATTTTTTACAGGTACAGCCACCTCGATTTAGCAGAAATTGGCCTACAAAAAATTGGTCCTTTCCAGTGTCAGACAGGCCACAGAGGGGCAGATACAGATGCCCAAGAGGCATATCTCAACCCCAAGGCTCAAACAGACAAAGACAATGGGGCACCTCAACCCCAAAAGGAGGTGAGGACAAGTCTCAACCTTACAGGAAACAGTCACAATGACTTTCCCCTTCGTACGCCAAGCACTTCACTTTTGGAAGCTCCCTTGGGGGGAAAACTAGCACTTTTTTCTCAAAACTGGCAAACAATAACCCAAGACAAATGGGTTCTGAATATTGTGTCTCAAGGTTACAGGTTCCACTTTCATACTTTCATCATTCTCATCTCTTTCCATTTCTTCCTATCCTCTGCATCTTGCTCTGTCACCATGTCTATCTTAGGCCTTCCTCTATTCCTCTTACCTGGCAGCTCCATCCTTAGCATCTTTTTCCCAATATACCCATCATCCCTCCTCAGCACATGTCCAAACCAACCTCTTGCTTTGTCTCCAAACTGTCCAACATGAGCTGACCCTCTAATATACCGATTCCTAATCCTATCCATCCTAGTCACACAGCTCTGACTCCTGCTTTTGTCAATGCCACTGTCTCCAACCCATATAACATAGCTGGTCTAATCACTCCTGACACTCTTCTCCACCCATTCCACCCTGCCTGTACTCTCTTCTTCACCTCTTCCACATTCACCATTACTCTGAACTGTCCTCTCATTACACATATATTCTGTCTTAGCCCTGCTGACCCTCATTCCTCTGCTCTCTAGAGCATATCTCCACCTCTCCAGAGTCTCCTCAACCTGATTCCTACTCTCACTACAGATCACAATGTCATCTGCAAACATCATAGTCCACGGGCCCTCCTGTCTGATCTCATCTGTCAACCTGTCCATCACCACTGCAAATAAGAAAGGACGCAGAGCTGATCTTGATGTAATCCCACCTCCACCTTAAATGGATCTGTCACTCCCACTGCAGTCATCACCACTGTTATCCTGTACCACTACAATACCACAACTCTTCTCTAGGCACCCTGTCATATGCTTTCTCCAAGTCTACAAAGACACAATGCAACTCCTTCTGACCTTCTCTGTATTTCTCCATCAACAGTCTCAGAGCAAACATTGCATCTGTAGTGCTCTTTCCTGGCATGAAACCACTTTCATACTTTACCCAGGCTAAAAGGAATGCCAGACCTGCCACAAAATCAATGGGCAGAGGCACAAAAACAAATTTCAGCCCTCATGGACATGAAAGCTATTCAAAAGGTACCACAGCAAGAACAAGGACAAGGATTTTACTCAAGACTCTTCCTGGTCCCCAGAAAGGACAAGGCCTGGAGGCCCATACTAGACCTTTCAATTCTAAATACTTACCTGGATATTCCGAAATTCAAAATGCTGACTTTACAGCAGCTTTTACCCATGCTGGGCAAGAACGCTTGACTTGTTACTGTGGACCTCAAAGAGGCATACCTGCATGTCCCTATCAGACAAAATTGCAGAAGATGCCTCAGATTCAAAGCTGGTTCAATGCACTACCAATTCTCTGCACTGCCCTTTGGCTTATCTACTGCGCCCAGAGTCTTCACAAAGGGCCTGGCACCAGTAGTGGCTTTTTGCAGACAAAAAGGAATTCAAATATATCCATACCTGGACGACTGCCTCATTCAAGCAGAGACAAAGGACATC
Organism: Protopterus annectens; assembly: GCF_019279795.1. NCBI lineage: Eukaryota > Metazoa > Chordata > Ceratodontiformes > Protopteridae > Protopterus > Protopterus annectens. The sequence goes on along the minus strand of NC_056728.1, from coordinate 687,581,153 downwards.
CTTCTACAGCATCTGGCGTTTGTAAAGAGGTTACTAATTTCTCTAGGGTACACAGTAAACGAAAAGAAGTCAAAACTAGTGCCCTCACAACAGATTACATTCCTGGGTGCCAGCTTAAATACAACGGCCTAGATGGCTTACCTCACACCAGACAAACAAGTTCAATTAACTCAATATTTTCAATTACTGGCAAAAAAGTCCCATCTCCCTGCAAGAAAAATTCTGCAGGCCCTGGGATTCATGGCATCCTGCATACTACTAATTCCACATGCCAGACTGCATATGAGGAAAATACAATGGTACCTAAAAAGTGTTTGGACTCAACATTCTCACAGTTTAGAAGCAGTAATACCAATGATTCCCTGCCTACAACAGGAGTTTTGATGGTGGGCACAGGCATGTCACCTAAACAAGGGTCAGCCTTTCACCCTACCCACAGCCAGGCAGACTCTAACAACAGATGCTTCGTATTACGCCTGGGGAGCACACATGGCAGGAAAATGCATTCAGGGCAGGTGGACCACAGACCAGATGCATCTACACATCAATCAAAAAGAGATGTTGGCTGTTCAAAATGCCCTAACAGCTTTCAAGGACCTTCTGCATCCAGGACAATTATTATTAAAGACAGACAACACCACAGTAATGTGGTACATAAGCAAGGGGGCGCTCATTCTTACCCCCTTTGCAGGCAAGCCATGACCTTGTGGAATACAGCTCTAACGTACCAAGTTCACCTGCAAGCACAATTCCTGCCAGGAAAGAGAAATACTCTGACAGACGACCTAAGCAGGAATATCATGGACCCTCACGAATGGAAATTGAATCCACAAATCTTCAGCATGGTAACACAAAAATGGGGATGCCCAGACATAGATCTTTTTGCCTCCCCACTGAATTGCCAAGTACAAAAATTCTGCACAAGGACTTATCACAAACAAGCATGGAAAGTGGATGCTCTTTTATTCAGCTGGAAAAACCTAAAAGTTTATGCATTCCCACCTCTGCCTCTCCTTTCAAAGGTACTCCTAAAAGCCAGGCAAGAGAAACCACAGATGATCCTAATTGCTCCAGACTGGCAACGCCAGCACTGGTACCCTATCTTAAGGAACCTTGCTCAAAGCCCACTATGGATTTTGCGTCAAATTCCACTCCTCCTAACTCAACAAAACAATCGAATCCTGCATGGACAGCTCAAAACTCTAAACCTGGCTGCATGGCAGATTCATTAGTCAAACAGGCAACACCTCTCTCCAAAGCGGTTATGGATGTCATTTTGGAGGATAGAAGGCCTAGCACAAGAAAAGCTTACTCAGAAAAATGGAAGAGATGCTGCGCCTGGAACCAGGCTCAAAACCTTGACCCTCTTGTTCCAGACATTCCTCAGATTTTACAATACTTAACTGAGATGCTGGACAGAGGCCTATCCTTCTCATCAATTAAGATCCACACCTCTGATATTTCAGCACATTACAGCACGGATCCTCCTTTATTCTCTCATCCCTTGCTCAAGCAGTTCCTCAGAGGGGCTAAAAACATAAGACCGCCCCGGCGAGCACCAACACCAACTTGAGACCTCAATTTCGTTTTGGAAAAACTAACCCTGCCACCATTTGAGCCAGCCAATACAGCCGATCTAACATTTTTATCATGGAAAACAGCTCTGCTCCTAGCAGTAACTTAAGCACGAAGAGTCTCAGAGCTACAGGCATTAATGGCAGTGGAACCTTTTATAATTTTTCATCAGGGCAGGGTTTCTCTAAGGACAAACCCTAGGTGGTATCTAGTGTGGCTCTTAACCAAACCATCCATTTGCCAACTTTTTATCCAAACCCCCAGAATAAAGGGGAGAAACTTCTACATTATTTGGACATACACAGGCAGCTACGCTTCTACTTGGACAAAACAAAAGCTATCAGGAAAACTGAGCAACTGTTTGTAGCATATGCTGCAGGATCACAGGGCAAGGCTATCTCTAAGCAGACTATCTCAAAATGGATAGGACACTATTCGTTACTGCTGTACACATCATGGAAAATCAGTCCCAAAACACATTAGGCCACATTCCACCAGGGCTACAGCCACTTCAACGGCCTTTCTCAGAGGAGTACCTACCAAGGACATTTTGGAGGCTGCAACTTAGAGTTCAGTGCACACCTTTACCAAGCATTACCACCTGCCTCTTTACTCTAAATCCAGAGCAGGATTTGCCACTGAAGTACTGCAGGGCCTCATAGCCAATCCTAACTCCTTATAGACCAGCCACCCAACCTTAGCTTTGGGATTCTACCTAAGTGTGATGCCTGCAGCAGTGTAACAAGATGAACATAGTACAGTTTTGTACCTACCATAAATGTAGATGTTAGAATGTTCACACTGCTGAAGTCCTGGTTACCCTCCCTCCATCCCCTCTGAACTGGCTGGCCTTATCTATACCTTTCTATCCTATACAACCTTTGTGGTGTATTTGCTTGTAACTGAAGGTATTGTTGTTATTAGCAATATGTATTGTCTACCTACATGGGGGCACCGGACATCTGGGGCAAGAAAAACTGAAGAAAATGGCGTCGGATGCATCTTGTATACCCCTGGCACACTGACGTCAGGGAAGAAGCGACAGCAACTGACGCCGGACCAAGACTTTGGAACTCTGTCCGACTACAGGACCGCCTGACGGCAGGATAACCCAAGTGTGACGACTGCAGCAGTGTGAACACTCGAACATATACATTTTTGGTAGGTACAAAAGTGTACTTTCAGGAATATGGAGAGTACGGGAGATTGTTGTCACATGTAGTATGCAACCGGGAGATTGTTGTCACATGTAGTACGCAACCAGTACTTGCCAGAAATTCCTGCAGCTCCTTCAGTGTTGCTGTATGTCTCTTGGCGGTTTTCCTGACCAGTTTTCATCTTGCCTTTTCATCAGTTTTGGAGGGACATCCAGTTCTTTGCAGTGTCATTGTCCCATATTTTCTCCACTGTTTGATGACTGTCTTCACTGTGTTCCATGATATATCTAATGCTGTGGAAATTTGTTTGTACCCTTCTCCTGACTGATACCTTTCAACAATGAGATCCCTTTGATGCTTTGTAAGTTCTCTGTGAACCATGGCTTTTGCTGTAGCAGGCAACTGAGTAATTGTCAGGAAAATTCTACTAGGACAGCTGAACTTTATTTGGGGTTAGCCACTCTCTCTTTAATTGATGGCAGGTGTGTACCCAAGAAGACTGAATGCTGTAATTAAATCAAATGGTGCTTCAACAAAGTATTAGTTTAAGGGTGTGCACACTTTTGCAACCAGCATATTGTACGTTTTTTATTTTTTATATTTTTCCCCTAACAAATTTGTTTTTCAATTGAATTGTACAGATTATAGGTCACATTAAAGGTGGGAAAAGTTTTGAAATTATTTATTGTGGTCTCATTTCTTTATATCAGAATAACCTGCCATTTTAACAGGGGTGTGTAAACTTTTTATATCCACTGTACATGCCAAAAGGGGCATTGTATTCAATAATCGGTCTTATAAGGGAAGACTTCAGAGATGTTATGACCACTTTGTCCCTGGATGAGAGACCCTTACTAATGAGGTGGGCCACGTAGAAAGTTTTCTGTACAACAGAGGCAGTATGGTGGTCAAAAGTCAGTTTGCTATCAACCTGAGTTCCCAAGTCCCTCATGACTGATTGTGTGCTTAGTGCCTTATTATCAATGTGATAACTTGTGGGGACATTATTCTCTCCAAAAGGGATGCTGATGTAACACTTGGCCCACTCCACCATGTCGGTAGGCCTGGATGTCACCCTCCCGCCCAAGAAAAACTTTAAAAGTCCAAGAGAGGATTCACTTTCCATAGACTCCAAATTGGACTCTGCTGCTGAGGTGGTTGAACTCATGGTATGCTAATCGCCATCTCCCTAGCCCTCTATTGCAACCCCATCATAAGCTGGTATGACTCCTGAGGCCTTGCAGATGAAAGAATCCTCCAATGAACTGTGCGTCATTATCTCAGGGGCCCTTTGCAGAGTCCTTCAGATCCTTATGTGGGAAGAGATTCCCAGTACTCTTATAGAAATATGCCAAGGCTCAGAACCTCCTAATCTGTTACAGGTGGATGTCTCCCCTAAGAAGAAAAAAAAAAAACAAAAACGTAAGTGACATATCTTTTTGCATCCGGGGAGAAAGCATGGATTGATTTTTCTCTGGTGTTATTGCAACTATGTCCCTGATGCCACCTTCCTTTGTGACCCAGCCTTCTCAGGCCACATCACAGACACAGGCTTTGGATTCTTCCTCCTCTGACAAGGAACTTGGTAGTAATTCTGAACAACCTATCAACTACTTTTCCTAGTTACACTCCCCTGAAAAGATATCCACAGATGAGGGAGACTCCCTCTATCCAGATTCCCCCTTGGAAGAGGTCTCCTTTGGATAAACTTTGCAAAGCATGATGAAGCATTTTGAATGGCAGTCCAAATAGGTGTCTGAGATGCAAAAGAGGTGCTACAACTTATTAGAGAAAGGCACCTCTACTTCTTGTCCAGTTCTGCAGTGCTAGATGCTTACCTGGACACATTTTAAGCCCACACTTCTACGCCTAACACTCAACCTCATGCTTCAAAAAGGCCAAACCAGGTCTACAAAATTCCAAATGAACTAAAGTACATCTGCAAAAACCCTGTGGCAGACCCAGCTGCAGTATCCCAGACCTTGGGCAAACCTGTCGAGCTTCATCCTGGCACTAATGTTCTCCCCACTGACACGGAAGTCGAAATGGATAGGTGGGGTTAGTGTGTGTAATACTTCCTCCACTCTGGCTTTCAGAGCCATTAACTACCAAACTCAAATGACTAAATGCTTTTAGTGCTACAGTTCTTAAGACCATCATAGAGCCCTAGACACGTGAATTAAAACAGCATATGCAATCCCTAGTGACCCAGGCTTCCCAAATAACCAGACACAGTATTAAATTCAGCCATGATGCCGTGGTTGTCTCTTCCGGGGCATCTGCTACTGTGCGAGTTGTCACGCAGTATGCCTGGCTGTGAGGCCAACCTATTCCAGGAGATTTCAAGTCTAAAATTTTAGATTCCCTTGTCGATAACAACCTTTTATTTGGAAATACACACACCTGTGGTAGCAAGTGCACGATGAAAAAACAAGCCAATAAAATCCAGAATTTAGGTTAAGCGCTTTTGTTCCCAAGTTGGAACTTCATCAGAACAAAAATCATCTGAATCAAATCACTTTTTATACAAAATTACTCACCACATGATTTTAAAAAACATCCAATGAAATTCTAAACCAGTTTACAAACAATTTGTAATTAGAAACAGTATAATGCCTTAATTTCTAAACTGTGGTAATAAAACGAGCTTCATTAATTCCGGCATAAACGATAGCATTTAGTAAAACTTGCCATTTTAATTTGCATACTTCTAAATGTTCCTTTGTTACCCTCCCATGAGAATCTTGTTTTACCTGTTCTACAACTAAAAACTTGGTGTTCACTAAAATTGGCTATATGTTTGTATAAAGCATTTGTTTCCCTGTTTTTCTTGATGTCCAACAAATATTCATAAATATGTTCACTGAATTTCCGTGTGGTCTTGCCCACATAAAACGCCACACATAGCTGCTGTTGTGCTAAATAGACCACTTCATTTTTATTGCATGTATAATGTCCATTCACCTTAAAAGTTTTATTAACTTTAAATACATCCCTCACCAATGTGTTAGAGCACTGGGAACATCTCCCACACTGAAAATTCCCAGATTTTTTTAACATAGTAACTACTTGTGATTTGGTAGATTCTAAATAATTCTTAAAGTTCTATCCCTTCTAAAAACAATCTGGGCTCCATACCGAACTTCCTTGTAAGCTCTCTGTCAGATAAAGTAATCTTCCAATTATTCTTAATACTATAGCACCACTATCCAATGTAAAAGTAGACACAAATTTTACCTTTTTACTATTGTCATTGATTTGAATGCCCCTCTTAGCCTGATTTTGGACCATTTAATTATTACCATTTAAAATAGGGACATGTATTCCTTTTTCTCTTTTGATTAGGACTTCATCTCTTATTTCAGTCAAAAATTCAATAGGATTCCTTCTTTTTTTGAAACATATCCATCAAAAAACTACATTCATAATTAAATACCTCATTCTCAGTAAGCATGCAAGCCAACCTAACCGTAGTCCTTTAACCTCATATTTCTTTCTGGTACGTTGGGTGCATACTAGAAAAATGGAGATAAACATTTGAAAAGGTATTCTTCCTAAAAATATTAGAGCAGTCTCTCCCGTGCTGTATATCTTTTATAATATCTACATCCAAAAATACAATTTTATTCCTGTTAAAGGTATGGGAAAATTGTAGAAAATTCGTAGTGGCATTAATGTACCTCAAAAATTCCTCCAGTCTCACTTCAGTACTGTTCCACAAAATAAATATATCATCCAACAATCTACTGTACAGTGCCCAACAATCCTTAAACTCACTAAAGTACATCTGTCCTCCCATTCAGGCATGACCACATTCATGAAAATGAGGGCACATGCTGCCCCCACTGTCACTCCAGTAATCTGCTTGAAATACTGACCATTGAAGAACAAAAAATTATTTGTCAAAACCACTTCCATAAGGGCACTAAAGGTGTTAATTTTATCTGCTGTATACTTGTTGCATTTTCTAAGGTACACTTCAATCCAATCCAGACCTGTATCATGGGGGATGACAATATATACATTCCATACATCAGTGGTTACAAAAATAGCATTTTCAAAAAAGGAATTTCATTTACACTGTAAAAGAATGCCACGAGTCTCTACAAATCTGAAAAATTTGAGACACACCCATCTAAGCATTTGGCTATAAGATGTGTTTCTGATCTAGTGGCATCAACTGTGGGCTGCATTGGAGGGTTACTGAGATCTTTGACAAATAAAGTTTTGTCCTTCGATGGTTCAGGATGATTCAGACATGGACCATTCCTGCCATGTGCCTTGATGAGTCCTTGAACTGTCCATTTTTATTGGCTGCTGCTCCCTATGACATGAACCAGGTGGAGACCAACAAAGGTCTGCCCCATAGCACCTCCACCCCGGCTGATCAGACTGCTGCCTCTACCATGAAGGAGAAACTAATGCTGTTATTTCAGTGGGACCTAACAACATTTCACAGATTCTGATCAGACAGGAAATTCCAGGACCCTCATTGAGGTGTATCAGGGGTCAAAAATGCTTTGTTTTGTGCATTCTCCTCTCCCCTCTAAGAATCAGAAGACTAAGCATACCTCTCCTCCGCCTTCTGTCAGGGTTCCCCAGAAGGGCTGATGTGATTTTCCTCAACTTCAGTTAAGCCCCCTCATTTAGTTTGTTTCTCTTCCTCCTCTAAAGAGACATTGGGATTCTTCAGATGCAGAAGATTCAAATTCTGAAGGAGATTTTTTGGCTTACTCCTCTCAGATCCACTCATCTGTAGGGTACGAGTCAGAAAAGGATGGCAGTATGTTCTCAGATCCTCTGTTGGAGGAACCTTCTTTTGGAGAAAAGTGTTACAGATGATGCAGCATTTTCAAAAGGAAGGCAAGCAAGTGTCAAGTGTACATTCCTCCTCTCCTTGAGGCTTTGCAAGATACATTTGTCACCACTTCCTTATAAGGATAAGGATAAGGCTGTTGACAGGTATGGAAAAGGTTTTATACCCTCTATACGAATTCTGTCCTATGAATTGTAAAACAGATATGACAAGGTATCTGTTGTCCTTTTCTGGAGACCTTTGCAAACTTGTGTGATTTGTTGGATTCAAATATTAGTCTGCTACTTGGGTAAGTAGGTATTCTATTAAATGCAGCTGAGATGCGGTTGATGCCTCATCTAGAGCAGCAGTTGCTGTTTTTTGTTTGAGGGAAAATGTAGGCCCATTCAGAATTTGGCTTTTCTCAGCTTATTCATAAGGATACAGAAATCTATTTTTCCAGGGAAAAACATGATGACCACTTTCCACACCTCTGGATATGGAACTCTGAAACAAAACAGTTTGATCTGTTTGTAATGGTCGGAGGCAAAAATATCTTATCTGAGAAGTACCCTACTGATGGAAAGTCTGTAGAAACATCCATTCATGGGGGTCTGCCTGGGACCTACCCAAGAAGTCTGCCACAGTATTGCTCGTCAAGAGTATGTAAACTGCTAGCAAGGAGAGGTTATGCTGTAGGACTGTGTCCCAAACTGCCACTGCAGTTATGCAAAGGCAGTGGGGTTTTTATGTAATGCACATGTGGCATTGTCTGTTAATTCTGTGTACATATCTTTTTGCACCCCTAATTCCCAAAGAATGAAGAAGGACAAACCACAAATCATCATGTTGACACCTTTTTGGACCACTTCTATTTCATATGGTCCAGAGTAATCGTCACAGGTTACCTCATAGGATGGACTTGCTCATACAGCAAAAGGGCTGTCTTTCATCCAAGTCTATAGACTCTGAATCTACCCGTGTGAATGATTGGATTTTTATTAATTTTACACACCTTTTCCTAAACCCATGCTGCAGGTCTTACTAGAACATAAAAAGCCTGCTACTAGAAAAATGTTTCCAAATGGAGGATGGTTTTATTTGATGTCAGAAAAAAGATCTGGACCTTTGTTTAGTGGGTATACCTCACGTGTATGGCTGAAAACCTAGCATTAACAGAAGGATATGCCATGCCTGAATGCATAATTTCTGCCTGCCTTCCATTTGATCCAGCTTTGTCTTCATGTTTTGAGATCAAACACTTTTTAAAGGGTATCCTTCACCTCAGGCTACATAGGAAATCTACTTGGGACCTGAACATTTGCTCCTTTAGACCCTGCTTCCTCTACCTCTCTGAATGATTTTTTTTTTTTTTTTTTTTTTTACTTAGAATACTGCCGTGTTGCTGGGTCTTCTACCAAAAGGGTTTCTGAGCTGCAGGTACTCATGGATGTTCGTGTAACACTGCTGCAGTCATTACATTTGGATTATCCTGCCGTCAGGCGGTCCCGCAGTCTGCCAGAGTTCCAAAGTCTTGGTCTGGCGTCGGTTGCTGTCGCTTCTTCCCTGACGTCAGAGCGCCCGGGGTATATAAGATGCATCTGACGCCATTTTCTTCAGTCTTTCTTGCCGCGCAGTGCCCGAAACAGAAGCAGTTCGCAAGTGTCGGTCGGCCGACTCTTGAGATTTTCAAAGTCGAATTTCAGATCCGAAGTCTTCAATAAAGCTAAGTACCCTGTTGGGGAAACTTTTTTTCTTACCTCAGACCGATGTCAGAAAAAGTTAATTGTATTGCTTGTGGAAAGCAAATACCTCATAAGGACTTCCACTCTTACGTCATTAGTTGTCGGTTTTGTGCTAGATTTAACAAACGTACTATAAAGAGGCGTTTTGATTTTGCTTTGCACTACTTTGGCCGAAGGTTCAATTATACTATGCCGTCGGATCAACCGACGACCGCATTACTGAAGAAACCAAGGACAAGGATAAAGACAGACATCCGAGGTCCAAAACCGACGACGAAACCTCTTCTAGGCCAGTCGCCGGTTCTCAGTGAGGCACTTTCGCAGCCCCTGACATCCGCTACCTCAGAGACACAGGCCGCCTCCGACTCCCACGTGGAGACAACTAGGCCTCCAGAAACTCAAGGTATTGGGCCTACGGAAACTAACCCCTTAGATGGGTCCGGAGCCGCTGAGCAGGCATCGGTCTCTGAGGGTGTTTTCAGACCTTCACAACTTACCATTAAATCAACAGCCAAGACAAAAGCACCACTAAAGATAAAGAAACAAGTACAGCATTCTCCTGGAAAAAAACACCATGCCTAAGAAACAGATGCTTAAAATGGCCAAAGACCTCATTACTCTAATCAGGGGTTCCCATCCCCCTCCTGAGAAAAGGCCTAGGCAGGATACAGACTGATTCCTCAGGATACAGACTATGATTCCTCAGATCAAGTTTCCATTTCCTCTGACTCCTCTTCTGACCAGGGATACTCTATATGAGGACTCTGATGCTGAAGAATCTATCCCTTCAGCCTCTCCTCCTGAGTATTATTCTTTTGGGGAAACTTTACATACCATGAGGGAGCATTTCCATTGGGAAAGTCAGGAATTCTCAGAATCTAAGAAAAGGCTCAGAGATTTCCTTTTACTGCCTCAGCACAGGCCACTGGCTATTCTGCCTGTGCTAGATATTGTGGATGATGTGTTCTCTGAATCCAGCTTATCTCCTGATTCTTTACCCCCTTCACCAGCCAAGCCAGATAGGTACTACAGAGTCCCTGACTCTCACAAGTTTCTTTATAAAAACCCTTCTGCAGATCCAGAAACTTATTTCCCAGGGTCCAAAAGGGGTTAAGGCTTCCATTGCAAAAAATCCAGTACCCTCTGACATATTCCAGAGCTTTGGATAGATGGGGGAAGAAAGTATACACTTATGCAACTCTAGCAGTAAGAGCTTTAAATTGCCAGTTTCACATGCTTAAGTACCAACAATATTTAATGGCTCAGTTAAAACAGAAAATGCTTGCAAGCTCAGAAGCTCCTGATTGTAAAGAAATGCAGGATTTGTTGCATGCAGTAGAGCAGGTGGGAAAACATACTCTGCAATGTGGTTTTGATTCTCTAGAGGCCTCTTGTAGGGCCGCAGTTACAGGTTCAGTGATTCGAAGGTATGCTTGGTTAAAAGAACAGAGTTTACCTGATCATGTTAAGGCAAAATTATTGGATGCTCCTTTACAGCATGATACCTTGTTTGGTGTTAAGGCAGAAGAGGTGTTAAAGAAAATGGAGGATATAGCTAAATCTATGCAAACAGTCAAGGATTTCTTACAGGTACAGCCACCTCGATTTAGCAGGAATTGGCCTACAAAAAATTGGTCCTTTCCAGTATCAGACAGGCCACAGAGAGGCAGATACAGACGCCCAAGAGGCAGATCTCAACCCCAAGGCTCAAACAGACAAAGACAGTGGGGCAACTCAACCCCAAAAGGAGGTGAGGACAAGTCTCAACCTTACAGGAAATAGTCACAATGACTTTCCCCTTTGTACGCCAAGCACTTCCCTTTTGGAAGCTCCCTTGGGGGGAAAACTAACACTTTTTTCTCAAAACTGGCAAACAATAACCCAAGACAAATGGGTTCTGAATATTGTATCTCAAGGTTACAGGTTCCACTTTCATGCTTTACCCAGGCTAAAAGGAATGTCAGACCTGCCACAAAATCAATGGGCAGAGGCTCAAAGACAAATTTCAGCCCTCATGGACATGAGAGCTATTCAAAAAGTACCACAGCAAGAACAAGGACTTTACTCAAGACTGTTCCTGGTCCCCAGAAAAGACGAGGCCTGGAGGCCCATACTAGACCTATCAATTCTACGTACTTACCTGGATATTCCGAAATTCAAAATGTTGACTTTACAGCAGCTTCTACCCATGCTGGGCAAGAACGCTTGGCTTGTTACTGTGGACCTCAGAGGCATACCTGCATGTCCCTATCGGACAAAATTGCAGAAGATACCTCAGATTCAAAGCTGGTTCAATGCACTACCAATTCTCTGCACTGCCCTTTGGCTTATCTACTGCGCCCAGAGTCTTCACAAAGTGCCTGGCACCAGTAGTTGCTTTTTGCAGACAAAAAGGAATTCAAATATATCCATACCTGGACGACTGCCTCATTCAAGCAGAGACAAGGGACATCTTCTACGGCATCTGGTGTTTGTAAAGACGTTGCTAACTTTTCTAGGGTACACAGTAAACGAAAAGAAGTCAAAACTAGTGCCCTCACAACCAATTACATTCCTGGGTGCCAGCTTAAATACAACGGCCCAGATGGCTTACCTCACGCCAGACAAACAAGTTCAATTAATTCAATATTTTCAATTACTGGCAAAAAAGTCCCATCTCCCTGCAAGAAAAATTCTGCAGGCCCTGGGATTCATGGCATCCTGCATACTACTAATTCCACATGCCAGACTGCATATGAGGAAAATACAATGGTACCTAAAAAGTGTTTGGACTCAACACGCTCACAGTTTAGAAACAGTAATACCAATGATTCCCTGCCTGCAACAGGAGTTTCAGTGGTGAGCACAGGCATGTCATCTAAACAAGGGTCAGCCTTTCACCCTACCCACAGCCAGGCAGACACTAACAGATGCTTCGGATTACACTTTGGAAGCACACATGGCAGGAAAATGCATTCAGGGCAGGTGGACCACAGACCAGATGCAGCTACACATCAATCAAAAAGAGATGTTGGCTGTTCAAAATGCCCTAACAGCTTTCAAGGACCTTCTGCATCCAGGACAATTATTATTAAAGACAGACAACACCACAGTAATGTGGTACATAAACAATCAAGGGGGCACTCATTCTTACCTCCTATGCAGGCAAGCCATGACCTTGTGGGACACAGCTATAATGTACCAAGTCCACCTGCAAGCACAATTCCTGCCTTGAAAGAGAAATACTCTGGCAGACGATCTAAGCAGAAATGTTATGGACCCTCATGAATGGAAATTGAATCCACAAATATTCAGCATGGTAACGCAAAAATGGGGATTCCCAGACATAGATCTTTTTGCCTCCCCACTGAATTGCCAACTACAAAAAATCTGCACAAGGACATATCACAAACAAGCATGGAAAGTGGATGATCTTTTGTTCAGCTGGAAAAACCTAAAAGTTTATGCATTCCCACCTCTGCCTTTCCTTTCAAAGGTACTCTTAAAAGCCAGACAAGAGAAACCACGGATGATCCTAATTGCTCCAGACTGGCCACGCCAGCACTGGTACCCTATCTTGAGGAACCTTGCTCAAGGGCCACCATGGATTTTGCCTCAAATTCCACACCTTGTGACTCAGCAAAACAATCAGATCCTGCACGGGCAGCTCAAAACCCTAAACCTGGCTGCATGGCAGATTCATTAATCAAACAGGAAACACCTCTCTCTAAAGCGGTTATGGATGTCATTTTGGAGGCCAGGAGGCCTAGCACAAGGAAAGCTTACTCAGAAAAATATAAGAAATTCTGCGCCTGGAACTAGGCTCAAAGCCTTGACCCTCTTGTTCCAAACATTCCTCAGATTTTACAATACTTAACTGAGATGCTGGACAGAGGCCTATCCTTCTCATCAATTAAGATCCACGCCTCTGCCATTTCAGCACATTACAGCACGGATCCTCCTTTATTCTCTCATCCCTTGCTAAAGCAATACCTCAGAGGGGCTAAAAACATAAGACCGCCCCGGAGAGCACCAACACCAACTTGGGACCTCAATTTCGTTTTGGAAAAACTAACCCTGCCACCTTTTGAGCCAGCAAATACAGCCGATCTAAAATTTTTATCATGGAAAACAGCTCTGCTCGTAGCAGTAACTTCAGCACGAAGAGTCTCAGAGCTACAGGCATTAATGGCAGTGGAACCTTTTATAATTTTTCATCAGGACAGGGTTTCTCTAAGGACAAACCCTACCTTTATGCCCAAGGTGGTATCTAGTGTGGCTCTTAACCAAACCATCCATTTGCCAACTTTTTATTTAAACCCCCAGAATAAAGGTGAGAAACTTCTGCATTCTTTGGACATACACAGGCAGCTACGCTTCTACTTGGACAAAACAAAAGCCATCAGGAAAATTGAGCAACTGTTTGTAGCATATGCTGCAGGATCACAGGGCAAGGCTATCTCAAAGCAGACTATATCCAAATGGATAGGACACTGTATTCGTTACTGCTACACACAGCATGGAAATTCAGTCCCAAAACACATTAGGCCACATTCCACCAGGGCTACAGCCACTTCAACGGCCTTTCTCAGAGGAGTACCTACCAAGGAAATTTTGGAGGCTGCAACTTGGAGTTCAGTGCACACCTTTACCAAGCATTACCACCTGCCTCTTTACTCTAAATCCAGAGCAGGATTTGCCACTGCAGTTCTGCAGGGCCTCATAGCCAATCCTAACTCCTTATAGACCAGCCACCCAACCTTAGCTTTGGGATTCTACCCAAGTGTGATGATTGCAGCAGTGTAACACGATGAACATAGAACAGTTTTGTACCTACCATAAATGTAGATGTTAGTGTGTTCACACTGCTGCAGTCCTGGTTACCCTCCCTCCATCCTCTCTGAACTAACTGGCCTTATCTATACCTTTCTATCCTATACAACCTTTGTGGTGTATTTGCTTGTAACTGAAGGTATTGTTATTTTTTTATGTATACCTGTTATTAGCAATATGTATTGCCTTCCTACTTGGGGGCACCTGACATCTGGGGCAAGAAAAACCGAAGAAAATGGCGTTGGATGCATCTTATATACCCCTGGCGCACTGACATCCGGGAAGAAGCGACAGCAACCAACGCCGGACCAAGACTTTGGAACTCTGGCCGCCTGCGGGACCGCCTGACGGCAGGATAACCCAAGTGTGATGACTGCAGCAGTGTGAACACTCGAACATCTACATTTATGGTAGGTACAAAACTGTACTTTTCTCCTCCCCTTTTAAGTTTACATAAATACTTCATGACTGACCCATCCATCATGCCTAAAGTGGCAAATAGTCTTTGAACATGACTATCATCATCCCCTTAAAACAGAGGAGAGAGAATTTTGCAATTTTTGGATGTTCACAGACAGCTTGGACTTGGTCTTGTGATGATAAACCCTATTAGAAATTCAGACCAGCTTCTCGTTTTCTTTACAGATAAAATGGTGGATCTGCCTGTTTCTAAACAGATGATTTCCAAATGGATCTCTTCTACCATTTCCTTTTGTTATATCTCATAAGTTTATAGGTAGGTACTAGGCTATCGGCCCAAGGGCCTAAGTAAGCCTAGCCAACAAAGTTTCCTGGCTTACATCAACCCAAGAAAGTTAATTTCCTGTGCCCCTGTCGAGCAGAGCCACAGAAGTGATCCCAGGGGTGTATTTCCTATTTTCCATCCACTCATAAAGATTTTTCTTGAAGAGCGTTAATGAGGAACTTTGCTTGACATAGATGGGTAGCTTGTTCCAGAGTATGGGAAATCTCTGGGACAGGAATCTATCCCCTCCAGCATGTCCTGTTTATTGTGGTGACAAGATTTAGGTCCCCAGAGCATGTAACTCAGAGGGATTGGGATTTCTTTAGGTGTAGCATGTCCAACAGCTCTGGGTTTGACATAGCTTTATATGTTAGGCAGAGATCACCTCTGAGTAGGCGATGTGCTTCAGAGTAAAGCTGGAGTTTTTTGAGACGGTCAGTGTAGGGCATCTGTTTGAGGCCAGTAATCCTCTTTGTGAGGTACTTCTGTGGCCTTTCCAGCTGCTGCAGATGTCTTGTGAGGTACACTCCAAAAGGGACGTTGTACTGTATAATGGGTCTAATGGGTGTCGAGTAGAGGGAAACAATGACCTCTTTTTTTCCTGGATGAGAACCCTTTTGTGATGAGGTGTGCCATGTAGAAGGATTACCTGACTACTGTGGCAATGTGATTATCAAAGGAGAAACTACTGTCCACCTGGGTCCCAAGGTCTGTTATCACACAATTGACATTAAGAAGACTGCCTCCTATGTGGTAGTTCATGGGTACAGAGTTTTTACCAAAGGGGATAACAATGCACTTTTTGGCATTGAGCTTAAGGCCATGGCTCTGACACCAGGCATCTGTCTCAATGAGGCCCTTCTATAGGATGCCTACATCATTTGGGGACTCGAATATAGCTCCTAGTTTGCAGTCATCTGTGAACTTCGTTAGCCAGAGGCCTTCTGTGTTAGCTTGTACTTCAGAGAAGTACATAGCAAACATGAGAGGTCCCAGGACTGAACCCTGTGGTACTCCACGTGTCACTGGTTTGAAGTCAGATTTGGAGTCTGCAACTTTTACAGTGTGGGTTCTGTCAGTGAGCCAGTTGGCAACCCATCTTGTGACATAGGGATTTATACTTAGTTTAGAGAGTTTAGCTATAATTCTAGAATTGGGGGATGGTGTCGAAAGCCTTGGCGAGGACAAGATGGGTTGTGTGAACCACCTTACCCTCGTCTATGGCTTTGGTGACTGCCTCAAAGAAGTCGACCAGGTTCAGGAGGCATGATCTGTCTTTCACAAACCCGAATTGGGTGAGGTCCAGAGTTTGGAGGTTGCCAATGTCTTTGTTTATGAATTCCATGATACGTTCCATAGCCTTGCAGACTAGGCTCGTCAGGCTAATAGGGCAATAGTTCCCAGGATCAGTGGTGGCTCCCCCTTTGTGGAATGGGATAACTGTTGCTGTGCGCCATTCAGTGGGTACAAAGCCTGATGTGAAGATATGACTGAACATGGTGCTTGGGTGGGGAGCCAGTTCATGTAAAATGCAGCCTGGGATGTTGTCCGGTCCCATGGATGCTGTGTTTTTGGCTTTAGAGAGTGCTGCTTTTACCTGTGTAGTTGTGATTACAGGGACTCTGCATTCTTCCTGTATAGATAGTGGCCCTTTAGGGGGTGAGGGGGGGGGGGGTAAAGTTAGCACTGAACCTATCTGCCACGATGTTGGCAGTATCAGTTCTGTAATTTTTGTGCCATTGTGCTGCAACTCAAAGCAGATCTGGGTGTTGCCATTGAGACTCTTGACATAGCTTTAGAATGCTTAGTGGTTGTTCTTTGAATCAGTGGCAATCTTGTTTTCATAGCTTTAGAGGATCTTATAAGGGTTCTCAGCTTCTTACTGAGGCCGACCAGGGAGCTCCTCCAGTCATGGGATTTTACTCTCTTTTGCACCAGTTTCTTCCTTCTGTTGTAGAGTTTGTTTATGACAGGGGACCATCAGATTGGCTTCCTTTTTTTTTTTGGAGGATAGCGTCTTGGTTCTGTTTGGGATAGCACGATCCATGCACTTGTGTAAGTGCTTATAGAGTGCATTTGTGTAGGATTCAGCCGTCGTAACTGTATTGTCCATCTGCATGGGTGTCATGAAGTTCGCCACTTCTGTCTTAAGAAGCATGAAGATGGCTTTGGAGAAATTTTTTATCATGGTTTCCTTAATGGGGGGTGGGGTCTGGATGTGGATATCTAGGATGATTAGCTTATGGTCGGATCTGACCAACAAGGAGTTGACTTCAGTTGTGGAACACCGGTCACTCATGTTGGTAATGACTAGGTCTAGGATATTGTTGCTCCTGGTGGGGGTGTGGATAAGTTGATACAGGGCATTGGAATTTATGAATTCCAGAAAGCACTGAATGAAGGAGTTGTTACATGAGTAGTTTTCCCAGCTAATGGCGGGGTAGTTGAAATCACCCAATATTAGGGTGTTTGGTTGAACCCTAATATTTTCCAGTATATCAAGAAAAGAGGAGTGGGGATCCTGGGGCATGGTGGGGGATCTGTAGCAAGCTACAATTTGGATTGCAGTTTTGCCCAGAGTTAGTTGCACTTGGATAACCTCGGATGCATTATGCTGAGCAGCTAGCCTGGATGTGTGGATATCCTTAATGAATATGGACACACCTCCTCCTTTGGTGTTCCGGTCCAGGTTAGATGGCTGAAAAGTGAGGTATGCGTTATAGCCTGGTAATGCAGGGGTGCTCTCTGGAGCCTTGAACCAGGTCTCAGTCACTGCACAGATATCGATGTTCTCCATTTTAAGGAGTGCCTGGAGTAAGTGCATTTTGAGATTTAGACTTCTAGCATTGAGTAGCATTACCCTCAGTTTTTGCTTGCCTGTTCCTGTTGTGGTGGTGAATTTGTTATTTGAACCTTGCCTAAAAAAGGCACTATAGAGGCGGCAAGAGCCTTTGCCAGTATCCGGAATCCCAGGGGTGACAGGTGCAGGCCATTTCTGGCAAAGCATCGTGGTCTGTCAACCATGTTGTTCCAGGCAAACAGGTACTGGATCCCCTTAGAATGACACCAGAAGCTTAGCCAATTGTTGAAGTCTGTCATTTTGGCCTTGTACTGCAGTATCATTCTGGGTGATGGCAGGACGCTACTCAGGGCCAGGGTCATACCTGCCTGGGC
Organism: Protopterus annectens; assembly: GCF_019279795.1. Lineage (NCBI taxonomy): Eukaryota > Metazoa > Chordata > Ceratodontiformes > Protopteridae > Protopterus > Protopterus annectens. Next base: position 687,563,150 of record NC_056728.1, on the reverse strand, counting down.
TACAAGTTTGGAGAGCTCTTCCATGTAGTCCAGGGAGGTACATCTCAGGTCGTTCACACCAACATGGACAATCAGAGTCATATTTGTACTTGTTGTGGGGTGACCTGAGTGCATGGGTTATGTGGCAGATCCTGGCACCCGACAGGCAGCTGACAATAACCTTCTCCTTTTTTAGCCTGGTGAGTGGGACATCAGTGTGCCTGACTATAGAGTTATCTATGGCTAGTGTGTTGGGTAGGAGCTTCCTACTTTGGTTAACGCCCATTCCTCAAGAGCTGTAGCTTCCTCCCATGCCTTTTTAAATAGTTAGACTCCAGAACTGTTTTAAAAACTGCTACTTGGTGTTCTGTCACTGCATTACAAGACTGATGACTTTTCTGTAGCTAGAGCTGGATTTTCTAGGTGTACTTTGTAAGGAATTAGATTCCAGCTCAAATCTTAATTTCTCCCCCCTTCAGACTTTAAATGCTTTGGGATACTTCTAGATTGTTAGTAATACTGCAGCAGTGATCATATGAAGGGCATAGTATGGTTGTGTAAAAACTTACGATGACAGTAGATACTCAACTGATCACTGTTGAAGTTTTACATCCTACCCTCCTTCCCTGTTTACTATTATTGACTGAGGTGGCATCCTTTTCCTCTCCTTTCTTTTGGTTGACTTGTAGTTTTTGGTGGTCTCTTCTTTTTTGTGTTACTGGCTTTTGGGTACATTCTTTATGTACCACATAGCCTTGGCTTACTTTGGTCATGTATCGGAAGTATGGGGTGAGAGGAGGATGCCAAGGCTCTGGTATCCTGGCTGATTGTATGGCTGACCCTAGTAGGATATTCCCACTTGTTAGTAATACTGCAGCAGTGATCATTTGGACATGTACTGTTAAGGAATGTTATTACACAAATGTACTTTCCTGATTATTTGTGTGACTTGCTGTCCCGTGGCCTTCTGTAGTGCATCAAGGTACATCTGTCTGTCCTTGGACTCTCTCGCCTTTCTAATAATACTCAGGCTGAACAGTTTTTGAAAGGGGTGCTACATACTTGTCCACCTAGTAAACGGGTAGCTCCTCCTTGGCATGTGAACTTTGTGCTTGAGAAGTTACTCTGTCTCTGAACCATCTTATGAGGCCGAACTTGAGGTTCGTAACTTTGAGGATTTTTCTTATTTCCCTGACATCTGCTAAGAGTGTATCCAAGTTACAAGCTCTGAGTCAACCGTACCTTATTTTCCAGAAGGACAGAGTTTCTTTAAGGCATAAAGTTGGATTTGTTCTCAAAGCGGTCTCAGATTTTACATTAAATCAGATTATAAACCTCACAGTTTACTTTCCAGATCAAAAAAAAAAGGAAGTAGGATTACACACTCTAGATGTCCACATGCAGCTCAGATACTGCTTAAACAACACTTAAACCTTCAGGAAAGCTTTTTTGTTTGAGGGTTTTCAATAAAACAAAAAGTTCTTTAAGATGTAACATGGGCTCAGATGGAGATAACAAGAAACAACTGTGTAAAAGATTGACCTGCCAAACAGTACGTGTGAGTAACACAAAAACTAGAACGACATTTTAACAAAAAAGCTGTTCTACATAAAAGGGAATAATTTCTCAAGAATATGATCCTTTCTATAATGACTTTAAACATTAATAGTCTCACACATAAATATAGAAAAGAAAGAGCAGTGAATTATATTAAAAATGTAGAGTGTAAATAGCTATGTAGCAGGAGACGAACTGAACAAGTGAATTTGATAAAAGGTTTTCAGGATGGTTATTCAGCGGAATGCCTGGGGCAAAGGAAGAGAGGAGCAATTATATTAATTGAAAGAGGACCTCCAATAGTAATAGAAGAGGATAAAAAAGATGATAATGGTAGATTTGTAGGACTAAGGGCTACTAGCAAGGCAGGGGGGGTTGTACTGTCATGTATTTATATTCCACAGAAAACTGCTGTAATGGAGCTTAAGAAAATTCTGGGAGGAGTATTTGGCTTTCAGCAGGGAATATTATAGTTGGGAACTAGAATATGATTTGCAACAGTGCAGATGTGTCTTGGGGGCCTAGAAGGGAAAATGCATCAAAGGAGTTTAGATTTTTAAAGAAATTTATGAAAATATTTGGCATGGAAGATGTGAATGCAATACTAAGAGTTTGGAGTGAATTTGCATATTATTCCCCAAGATACAAAAATTGGGCTTGGCTAGACAGAATTTACATTTCACAGGAACATACATGTGCATTTAATTGAAGGTCTTGAAATGCACCCAATAACTATTTCAGATCATGCACCAATAAGAACTAAAGTCAAAACACAGGGTAATGAAGATTGGCTCAGAATAGCAGCAATTCTCTTCAGCTCTGTCAGTTTAGATTTTGTATGACAGGATTTTTTTCAGTAAATCTTGTCAGAGGAACTTACAATCTTCAGCAATAAATTCCTCTCATCTAGGTTTATAACTACATATAAAAATTCTGAAGAAATTTTGATTTTTTTTCCTGTCAGTAATACATTGGATACTTTATCTATCTTCACTGACAACAGAATGGCTACATCAAAAGCGCTTCAAGAATCTTCTCTAAAAAAGGACCTACATTCTTTACTCACTACTGTACAAGAACTATCTGCCAAACTAGATAAAATGGATTTAAAGATTGACATATTAAAAAAAGACTGCACTAAACAAATGGAAAAGATACACGAAGATCTGCAGTTTCAAAAATCTCAAATTACAGGTATTGAATTAGCACTAAATGATATTGACAGTAGAGTACATAAAGATGAGAATAATATAGACTTTCTAATAAAGCAAAATACATACTTACAATCCAAAGTGGATGATTTAGAAAACCGGTCTCGAACGAATAACATTAGAATATTTGGCTTACCAGAAAACATAGAAGGAAACAATCTGTCAAAATTCCTGACAACCTGGATCCAAGATGTACTAGACTTACCAGAAGCCTTGTCATATGGTATCGAAAGGGCGCCCAGATCTTTTGCTTAATCTAAAACAAGTAAGAATAACTCTTCTAAATCTGTAGTTGTAAAATTCTTATCTTCATATGACAAAGAAATAGTGCTAAAAACAGCCTGGGCAAAAGCTCCCATTAAATTAAATGACAATATCATTTGTTTTGATAATGATTATTCTTCAACAGTAATAGCAAAAAGAAAACTTTTCCTACCCTTAAAAAGGCACAAATAAATACTCATCTATTATTCCCAGCCAGATTAAACATTTTTCTACAGGATGGTATCAAAACTTTTGATGATTTAGACACGGCCCTTAATTTTGTTAACTCTAACAAAATAATTGGAAAGCTAGAAGATATGGAATGGGCAAGTGCAAGTCTTAAAAGGTTAGCTGAAAATGACAACTGGAAGTCAGTCGAAAAAAAAAAGAAGCTAAAGAAATAAAGAAATGCACCATTAATATGAGACTTTAAATCTAAACATAAAGACTTAAAAGTAAATTCATGGTTGCAGCTACATGTAAGTGTAACATTCTCTTCCCCCCTTTTTTTTTTTAATATTCAATATGTATGTGTGTTCCTGTGCTACGTCTTGATAACATAAATATGGAAAGTTTGGCTATGTACTTTGAATGCGTTTAAAAATTTTTGATAAGAATACAATTGAAAATGTTCTTCTGGTTTAAATGAAAGACAAGGGGAAATGAAAAGCTGTTCGTATGATCTTGTGAGAAATAGAGGGATCTGATTGTGGACGTTGGTGTAATACGAACAGTGTTAAGCTCTCAGGGCTAGGATGTATGTAAAAAGTAAACAGAATCTAATGCATTACTAATATCTATGCAAGATTAATGGGACAGTTCTGTTTAATAATTATTACTTTAGTGATTGCACATACAAACGCAAAAATCATTAGAATGATGCATCTACATTCTAACATATTATTGTTAGCCCCTGAGAGTCTCGTGCACTTTTCAGCTTTTTTTCACATACCAGTTTCGTCAGTTGTTCCACATGGACCCAAGAGACTAAAAAAAGAATTCAAACATTACTGTTCCCGCTTTTTCTCAGGACAGCTTTGAAATCCAGCTCGAGAGGCTCCATTTATTATAGAAAGAAGAGAAACCCTGATGACATCATTCTTGACTGTGCGACACAATTTTTGTGAACTTTAACCCTATGGGAAAGTCGCACTGACTTTTTAGAATGCTGAACCATGGTTTTCACTGCAAATAGGTATATAAACACAAATAAACAGTTTAAACACTCCCATACATATAAACACATACATAAAACATATAAATACACAATAATCTTCACTTTGTAATCCCTACCTGCATTTGTACCTATAGTTAATACAAAAATTACATCAGATAATTTTATATGCAGTACTAAAGCATATTAAATAACATAAATACATACTATGAAACATTAATTGATTGTAAATGTACTTCATATAAACTTCACTTGTACAAAATTACTAAATGTTATATAAGAAAAGAAATGCCAGCATATACATATGACAACACTATCTGAAATACTATGATTGTTAAACAGTTTATGCATTGTTTTAATTATGTTTCCTGTCTGATGTAATTGCTTCACAATAATTAAACTCCAAGCACAGATATAGTAATTGGATATATTATTTTAAATATAATAGTAATTTAATGAATAGTTTAAAGGGGAGAGGGAGATAGGGGGAAGAAAACAGTGAAAAAAAAATATATATATATATTTTTTTTTTCTTTCTCTTTTTTACAGACAATAACACTATTTGACAGTAGCTGAGATATTGTCGCTATTTGTTAGAAGGATAATTTGAGTGGTATATCCTACTCAAATTAGGAGTCTACAACTCCAGGAAGGGCAATAGTAGATTTGTTATATTGATGTTCTGTTACAATGATATGTTACTTTTTTTTATGACGTTCACAATAGCAACATATTTTGAGACTCTTAAATTTGTCTATGATTTGATAAGTATGTTTTCTAGCATTAGTGCTTACCAGAATGGATTACAAATATTTTACCTTTTATATAACTTATAACACATAATATAAATGTTTCTTTTAAAGGGTATTTCAATAAATATTAATGGTCTAAATAATCCTTGCAAGAGAGGAAGCTTGCTCAAATATCTTAAAATTCAAAAATCACATCTTGTTTTTTTTACAAGAAACACATTTAATATCCACAGATACTGATAAGTTAAATACCAGATATTATTCAATTTTAACAAGCTCAGAACATACTGAAAAGAAAAGAGGAGTAGATATTTTATGGAATAAAACACTTCCCATGCCTAAAATACTAGAAGTATACAAAGATAACAAAGGTATGTTTTGTTCAGTCACAATAGAACTAAACAAAACAATATATAATTTAATAAATATATATTAGATTCCAGGTATTGGTTCAAACACTATTAAAATGCATTTAAATAAAATAGTCTCGCTAAAGGTAATTTAATAATAGCAGGTGATTTTAATTGTATATTAAATGATGAAGATACTAATTCCTCAGTAAAAAGAAAAAATTCAACTTCAGCTAAATTACTATTGAACTTTATGCAATCATTTATATTAAAAGATATAAATAGCTTTGCAGATTTAGACTCACTTCCATACACTCATTACTCCCACAGACATAAAACAAACTCCAGAATAGACAGAATTCTAATATCAAAAGAATTAACAGATGATTTAATTAAAGTAAAGGTTATTTCATGTCCCTTATCCGATCACAACTCAATAACTTTTGAATTACTAATCAAAACAAATCACACTGTTATAATTAAAAGAATACCGGCATACATAACTAATTTGAAAGAATTTAAAGAATTTTTACTTTTAGAGATACAAGACTTTATCACATTAAATAATACTAATAATATATCAGAAGTTTATATTTGGGATGCCTTAAAAGCCTTCCTATATGTGAGAATTCTCTCGTGGTATAATAAAAGAAAATCCTGGGACAAAGAATTATTAGATCTGCAATGTAAATTAGGTAAGCTAAAACTTAACTTAGATAGTAATACTGATAGAAAAAACAAAGAGAAAGAAATAAGTAAACTAAATACAAAATACCTTGAGATCTTTAAACCATAAAACAAAAATCAGAACAGAGAAATTTAAATTTATAACCTTCTCAACGAACCCTAGATCTTTTAATATCTTAGCAAATAAAACAAAAAGACTTAAAAAACTCAACCATATTAAGGAGATCTATTCCCCAAAAAAGAAGAAACCTGTATCTAATATACACAATATTTTACTGGAATTCAAATAATTCTTTCATAAGATAAATCAGAATTCCCAGATAACAGATTCAAAAGATTTAATTAAGACATTTATAACAAAGTATACTAAATATAGATTATCAAGAGATCAAACTAATAATATAGATAAACCTATTTCTTTACAAGATATACAAAATCAGATAACAAAACTTAAATTACACAAAGCCCCCGGGAATGATGGCATTATCCCAGAAATATATAAATTAGTACCTAAATCTGCTTTAAATATTTTGCATAAAGTATTTAATATTTCCCAAAGCAACACCTTCACACACCCCCTTCTTGGAAATATACCTTTATCTCGGCAATAATCAAATCAAACAGAGATCCTACTAAATGTTCTTCATACAGACCAATCTCTTTATTAAATACAGATTACAAAATGTTTATGTCTGTATATGCTGAGAGATTAAAATTTTTTTTGCCATCATTAGTAAATGATGATCAAACAGGTTTTATTGTAAATAGAACTAATGACAATACAAGAAGAACAATTACTTTGATAGACTCAGCAAAAACCTCTAATAAAACTTTAACTTTAATAGGTTTAGATATAAATTGTGCCTTTGATTCAGTTAATTGGGACTATTTATTTATTTTGCAAAACGAATTGAATTTCTCGGATAAGTTTATAAATCTTACAACAAACTTATATAAAGGGAGTCAGGCATATATCAAAATTGGCACTGTCATATCAGAAAACATTCCTATTACAAGAGGGACTAAACAGGGATGTCCTTTATCCCCCCTTTTATTTACATTGATTATGGAACCATGGGCCAATTTAGTAAGAGATGATGAAAACGTTGAAGGTTATAAGTTACAATGTTAAGTTGTCAATCTCGCCTTCATTCTTGCTGGATGGGTTCGGAGCCGACCTTCGGCTCCGACTCTTTCTATACTAAAGCTCGAGAGCTTTTTATACCGGCTCGAGGCTACCCTATATCCCATAATGCTAGGCGCTAACTACCCAGATCCCGTTTGCCGCTTACAGCTGCGAGGTGCGTTTATTACCGGCTCTTCAGGTTAGAAGTTTTAATTCAAAAAATTTCTATCTTTTAGTCAGGTTTTTTCTTAATTTTAGTTAGCGACCATTCCATTAGCTTCCCTTCATAGCTAATCCCCCTTCCGGTCCCTTTTTAATCCCTTTTAAATCCCTTTTAAGCCCTTTTTTAATCCTCTTAGTTATAAGGTTAGGCCTTTGGGCCTATTCTGCCTTACTTGTCAGTTTTATTTTTTGTGTGACTGACTTTACTGTTTAAAAGGGTGTCTGTGTGTGTGTGTATAATTTTTTGTACTTAGGATGTCAAAAGACACCTGGGTCTCAGGCTTCAAGAAGTGTGACTCGTGCTGTCAGAAAATATCACTGACAGATGGTCACACTTGTGTTTATTGCCTGGGCCCTCTGCACCTGCAGGACTCTTGTTCGGTCTGTCATGCGTTCAGCCCAAGAGTCCTGCAGGAACACAGAAACAAGTTAATTTTGAGGGGCTTGTTAAAGCCTGAAGGTTCCCCGACCAAGTCTTCGTCGGGGAAGCCTTCGAAACCATCTAAGCCGTCGGCTCCGAGCTCAGAGCCTTCGACTGGTGGTACTCGAACTGCTGTCACATCGGCTCCGGCTGGAGCCGATGTTTCCAAGACACAATCTTCATCATCGGCTCCGGCTGGAGTCGATGTTCTTCAAATTCAGGCTTCTACATAGGCTCGAACCGGAGCCGATGATTCCGGGACTCAGTCGGCGCCGATAGTGGTGTCGGCGCCATCTGCTATCCGTAAAAGGTCCAGATCTCCATCCTTGGAGTCTGTTCACTCTGCTCCGAGGTCTCCCTTACTCTCAGAGCGGAGTCATCGAACTCATTCCTCTGGGTCTTCCAGGCTCTCGGACCACGACCTCGGGAGGGTGGATAGTAGACTTCTTAAGTCTCAGGCACTAGCCCAAATGCTTTATAGCCCTTCTCAGCAGATGGTGGCTATCCCCACCCCATCTTCGTTTCCTTCTCCGACTCTTCCTCTTGAGTTCGGAGCCGGAACTTGTCGGAGCCATGGCCGTCGACACGTCAGAGCCGATACCTCACATTTCAACTCTGTCGTCGGCTCCGGTCTCTTCCATGGTCCCATTCTTGGAGGGATCCGGGCGCATGGACTTCCTCGTCGGCTCCGAGGGGGCGAGTGGCATCGGACCCTTGTCCGACCCCGTTCTCCCTCTCGGAACTTTGGCGCTGGTAGGTTCGGCCCTGACATCGGCTTCGGAGCCGTCCCTCTCAGTGCCGGGAGGGGTCCTTATCTCTTCGGAGCGGGGACCTTCTACCCTGCCTGATAGGGGCGCCTTCGAAGTCATGAGGAGCGTGCTGGCCCCTGTGCCTGCTTCATGGTCGGCTCCCTCAGCTCCTCCCTCTGTAGTGCCTGCTGCGGTCTCTACCCACCCTCTCATTCCTGACCGTAGAGATCCAGCGCCTCAGGTTTCCCCATTGGGAATATCCTCCTCTTCCGAGGTTTCCCCTGATCCGTCAGGGGAACCCCCTCGGAAGAGGAAATGTAAGAGGAAGCATGTGGACTCCCCTGAGTCCATTACATTGGATACTGACTTGGATGAGTCGGAAGGGTCCCCACGGTCCCCCTCTGAGGATGTCTCCTTTTCAGACATCCTTGAAATCCTGAAGCAGAGGGGGAACTGGTCTACCCTTAATCCTTCCGAGGACGAGTCGGTTTACCTAGAGGCTTTTGGCTCTCGCCCTTCCACCTCCTGGGTGTCTCCGCCCTTTGACCCCCTCATGGAAGTGGTGGCGCAGAAGGTGTGGACGGCCCCTGATACGATGGAACCTACCCCACGGAGGCCTTCCAAATTTATAACAGCCCCTTCGGACAAACAGTTTTTAGCCAAGGGTGTCCGGTTGACGCCATGGTGGTGGCTGCAGCCACTAAGAAGGAACTGGCTGATCCTTCAGTACCTGTCCATCCTCCTAACAAGGAGTCTAGGACTATGGATAGGTACAGCAAGCAGATGTTTTCTTCAGTGACCTTTGTCATTCGTTCGCTGAATTATCTGTGCCACTTCACCCACCTTCAAAGAGACATGCTCAAAGAAGTGGGTGAGGTCTTCCAGGATCCAACAGCTGCGGGGTCTCAAGACAAAATAAATTCCCAGCTGGCAACCCTGAATTCCATTGTCAACTCCTCCATGCGGCTTATTTCCTATGCGGCCGATGGGGCGAGTAGGGCTGCAGGCACAGGCGTTGCCTTAAGGTGTCACGCCTGGATGCGGCTTTGTAACTTTATAGACCCCTTTAAGGCGTCCTTCACCAAATCCCCCTTTGACGGTTCAGCTTTGTTTGGACCTCAGGTGAAGGATACTTTGACCCATTGCGAGCAAGAAGGCAAGACTCTCTCTGCCGTGGGAGTTCGTTTTTCCACCCTGTCTAGACCATACCCTAAGGGTCAGAAGGGTGGGAAGATGTGGTTCCGTAAACTACAAGAGGTCGCGCCTGACGCAAGAGGTCAGTTCCCCTCTAGAGGCGGGGGGGACAATAGCAGACGCCACCCTAGGGGCAGAGGAGGTCCACAAAATCAGGGTTGCAGAGTCTCTCTTTCTGACAAACCCTTCCAGCATCCCTGAGAAGCTGCCCGACTGTCCGCCTTCGGAGGCAGTCGGGGGAAGGTTATCACTGTACCCAGAAGCCTGGCTTTCACTCACCCAAGACAAATGGGTACAGTCGATCATATCCGAGGGTTACAAAATTCCCTTTATCCACACCCCAACTCAGCCAAAAGGACCCCTTCTAGATGCTCCACCCAGTGTAAGGGAACAAGCAGTACTAGAAATATCAAAACTGCTAACAAAGAGCCATCCAGCCAGTCCCAGCAGACCAACAAGGATCCGGAATCTGCTCCAAGTTCTTTTTGGTACCAAAAAAGACAGGGGACTGGAGACCCATATTGGATCTCAGCAGACAAAACAGGGCTGTAAGAAGAACGAAGTTCCAGATGGTCACGCTACAGTCCATTCTACCCTTTCTGGGTCAGGACGATTGGATGTGCTCAGTAGACCTTCAGGATGCGTACTACCACATCAAGATGCACAGGCGCTCCAGGAGGTTTCTCCGCTTCTGGCTGGGAACCAGTCATTATCCGTTCAGAGCCCTGCCCTTTGGTCTCACTATAGCCCCCCGAGTGTTCACCAAATGCATGGCAACTGTTACAGCTCATCTGAGACGTCAAGGATTCCAGGTGTTTCCATATCTAGACGACTGGCTCCTCACTGCCACCACCAGGCGTCAACTTCTCCTCTCCAGAGATTACACCATTCATACTTGCAAAGGGCTAGGTATCTCCATAAATTTCGAAAAGTCTGCCTTGTCGCCTTGTCAGTCTATTACCTTCATAAGCGCCACCTTGGACACAGTCCGGCTTTCCGCAAAACTAACCGAACAAAGAGTTCTAGATATTCGCAGGCATGTTCACATCCTTCTTCAGGACAACAAAATCCAAGCCAGGTTTGTCCTGAAGGTATTAGGTCTCATGGCGGCAGCCATTACTCTACTTTCCCTAGCTCGCTTTCATATGCGGATCCTTCAATGGATGCTTTTTTCCCAGTGGTCCTTTCAACAACTTCCAATGTCACACATTTTAATAACCCTGTCTTGCAAGAAACACCTTTCTTGGTGGATGGTCTCCTCTCAAGTCCTTCAGGGCAGACCATTTGTTCCTTCTCCCCCGGTCGCCATGGTGACAACGGATGCCTCCCTGATCGGGTGGGGGGGGGGCATTTTCAGGGCAGGACGGTCCAGGGCACATGGCAACCCTTCGAGTGCCACCTGCACATAAATGTCTTGGAGATGAGAGCAGTACCTTTAGCGTTGCAAGCCCTTCAGGACTCTCTTCCCATCGGGACTATTGCAGTTCAGATGCACAATATGTCCGTAGTGTGGTACATCAACAAGCAGGGTGGAACCAAGTCCTATCCCTTGTGTCGAGAAGTGCTCAGACTTTGGCAGTGGGTGATCTCCTCTCAGCTGTTTGATAGCAACACACATCCCCAGGAAGTCCAACATCATAGCGGACAGCTTGAGCAGAGCCATTCTCATGCCACACGAGTGGTCTCTCAAACAAACAGTAGTGGAAGAAATTTTTCAGAGATGGGGTCGACCTTGCTGCGACCTTTTTGCAACACCTCAAAACAGCAAGTGCCATGACTTTTTCACTCTCTTCCCGGCCAACCCCCAGAGGCACTCTAGTCCATGATTGGCCCCGGGGACTTCTGTATGCCTTTCCCCCCTTTACATTAATCACTCAATTGATTCAGAAAGCTACTGCCATGAGAGCCACCATGATCCTCATTGCTCCTTACTGGCCTCGTCAGATATGGTTTCCGTTCCTGCATCATTACTTCTTAGGGCAGCCCTGGCATCTGGACCCAGTGCCAGATCTCTTGACCCATCAGTCGGGACAGCTGCACCACTCCCTCCAATCTCTCAACCTCACAGCTTGGTTGCTCCAATTCCAACCCTAGCCAGGCTTCCCCTTATTTCCCATTCTGTGCGTGACATACTTATAGCTTCCCTAAAGTCATCCACCAGGAGGATTTACGCCAGCAAGTGGAAGCGTTTTTCCTTCTGGGCAGGAGCTAGAAATATAGATCCTTTTACTGCCCCTATCCAATCAGTCCTAGACTTCCTAGCCGAATTGTTTCACTCTGGGTCTTCTTCCTCCACCATCAGAGTACAGTTAGCGGCTATTTCGAACTTTCATGCAGGCTTTTCGGACTCCAGTATCATGTCCCATAAGCTTTGTAAAACTTTTCTCAAAGGTATCTTTTTGCTTAAGCCCCCAATCAGGAACCCCCCACCGCAGTGGGACTTAAATTTGGTTCTAACCTCCTTGATTCTTCCCCCTTTGAACCTGCAGCTTCCTGCTCCCTGAAATTGCTATCTTGGAAAACTCTCTTTCTGGTCGCCATAACATCTGCGAGAAGAGTATCAGAACTTCAGGCCCTTTGCATTCGTCCACCTTATCTAGTTTTCCATAAAGACAGTGTGTCCCTCAAGACTAATCCGTCCTTTTTACCCAAGGTTTCTTCTGAAACGAACCTAAATCAGACTATCGATCTTCCAGTTTTCTTCCCCAACTACTTCAACAGAGCGGAACAAAAACTGCATTTTCTGGATGTTCATCGTCAACTCCGTTACTATTTGGATAGAACCAAGCAAGCTAGGACATCTGAGTAGCTCTTCATTTCTTATGCAGCAGGCAAGAAAGGCCTTCCAGTTTCCAAAGTAACCCTTTCTAGATGGCTAGCATCTGTGATCACTTTCATCTATCAGCTCAGACGCCAAAAGCTACCGTCAAGGCCCAGGGCTCACTCAGCCAGAGGATTAGCCACCTCAATAGCTTTTCAGGCTAGATTACCAATAGATTCCATTTGTGTGGCAGCCACTTGTGCCTCTCCTCATACCTTTATCTCTCATTACAAATGAGACATGGCCACCAGAAGCCGGGCTAATTTTGGTTCCACCGTTCTCAAGAGTCTGTACCGATGAGCCACCCAGGGTGAAGGTGCTAGGGACGCGGTCCCATCCAGCAAGAATGAAGGCGAGATTGACAACTTAACATTGAGAAGTTATGTACCTACCATAACGTTCCATGTTAGTTGTCTTCTCGCCTTCTTTCTTGCATCCCACCCCCCATACCCCTAGCCTGGACAGACCTAAAGGATCCTTAGGGATCTTCTTCTTGCCTCAGTTTGACCCCTAGGCTATCCCTTCTGGTAGCTATAGATCTAGGTAACTTTCGAGTGAGGTTCCTCTCCTCCTTTTGTTGGAGAGCTAAACTGCCATGGTTTTTAGCTATCAAACAAGATCTGGGTAGTTGGTGCCTAGCATTATGGGATATAGGGTAGCCTCGAGCCAGTATAAATAGCTCTCGAGCTTTAGTATAGGCCGAGTCGGAGCCGGAGGTCGGCTCTGAACCCATCCAGCAAGAAAGAAGGCGAGAAGAAGACAACTAACATGGAACGTTATGGTAGGTACATAACTTCTCATTCAGATACTTCATCTAAAATTCAATTATTTGCGGATGATATTCTGGTAACAGTAGGAGAAAACTACATTTCTATTCCTGCCATATTTAAAAATATTAATAAATTTCAAAAAATATCAGGTTTAAGTTTTAATAACAATAAAACTCAGATCATCCCAATTAATCTAAAACAAAACACAATTCAGCAAAAGTATAAAAAACTTATATCTCAAAATAATCAGATAATATATTTAGGAATAGTGATTACCAATAACATAAAATATATCATTCAATTAAACTTTAATAATTGCTTAAGCAAAATTGAAGATTCTATAAAAAAAATGGAATAATTTACTCTTTTCCATGGATGAAAGGCTTTCTATTATAAAAATGACTATTCTTCCTAAAATGCTTTATATTATTCAATCACTTTCATTAATTTCCCCTAAAACGATAATTAAAAAATGTAATTCTTTGTTATTGAAATTTCTATGGTATCCTAATAAATCCAGAATAGCTTTGCAACATCATATAAATGACTGGGCAAATGGTGGTATAAGATTTCCTAACTTGGAATTATATACATTATCCTCGATTATTAACATAGTCTCCTTTCTAATCAATAATACATATTCTTCTAAATGGAAACAATATTTAATCTCGTTAGCATGGGACTCTTCTAATAAACTAAACATTCAAAAAACACTAATGTTAAATAATCCTATTTTGTGGCTATTAAAAGATATCTTTACAGTACAATCATGTAAGTTAAATAAATCAAATTATTTGCTACTTATCCTAAAAACATTTAGGAACTTTATTTTCAAATTCACTAATTATAAAACATGGATTTTCCTTCTTTTCCCAATTGCTTTTACTCGAGGTATATTAACCACGATAGATGATACAAAAATGCTATTATTCAAAGAGAAACATCTTATTTATTGGTCTCAATTAATAGACAAAGATAGGATAAAGTCTCTTGAGGAACTAAAATTTGAATATGACATAGACTCTAACTCATGGCTATGCATACAGGAATGTAGACAATATATTATAAATAATTTGGAATCAATTCCCTTACATTTAGCATATCCATTACCTAAAATAATTTTATTTTTGACTACACTTATTCAAAATATAAACACTGACAAAAACAAATTAGCACACACAAACAAAATACTTAGAAATGATACAAATTTTCACACTGATAAATATTGGGAATATTTCAATATAATTAATAACTATGCTCCTAAAGATCAAGACAAACAAAATATATTAGAATCGGCATACTGCACTACGTCTTCCCTAAAGTGGAAGTTATACACCTGGAAATATATGCATAGATCCTTTATAACACCACACATTCTAAATAAATTCAATAAGAACATCAATGATTGTTGGAGATGCAAAGAAGTATTAAAAGCTGACTGGTCTCATATGTTCTATGACTGCATACTTCTAAAAAAAATACTGGGAAGATATAAATAGTTTTCTTCAAGGTTTATTTACAGATAATTTCTTGATTTCTAAATCTTTAATTATATTTAACACTCCAGTACATCAAAATATTAAAAGACCTAAATATACATTAATATGGACTATTTTAGCAGTAGCAAGAAAAATAATAATTAACTGGAAATCAGAAACTTCCCCTACGTTTCAAGAATTCAAAAACACTCTTACTGAAGTTTGCAATCTGGAACTTTTGACCATTAAGTCAAGAACTAATAGAAACATGTCTAGAATTAATATGTGAAAAAATTTATTAGACTTGCTAGAAAATTATTGATTGTATATGAACTAACCAATAATTTAGTTTGATATTTATGTGAATGTCATTTGTAAATAGTTATGTTGTTTGTTAGATATAGAATTAGTGTGTTTTTTTTTTCTTTTTTTCTTTTTTGAATATTGTTAAAAAATGGAACACTTTATGTAATTTATTTCTTTATTCAAATTTTAATAAAAATCTTTTTTGAAAAAAAAAAACACTGGGTAATGAAATAAAAATGAGACACTGGTGCTTTCCCACCTATCTGTTGAAAAGAGAGGAATGGGTAGTGGAAATTATTCAGGAGCTGTTACCAAAGATAGAAATTTATTCTGAAAATATAGCTAGGGTGTGAAATAAAATTAAAGTGGAGTTTAAAAATAGGGTGGAAATAAAAGAAAGGGAGCTGTGGTTAAGAAGTAACAAGAATTATTTAGAGGGACTGACAAATTGTTAAAGTATTGATAATAGGGGGAATCTCACAGAACAAAAGGAGGAGCAACTGCAGAATGCTAAACAGAAAATAGGGGATTACCTCGATAATCTGCATGAGTTTAGAAAAGTAGCTGTTAAGCAACTGTTTTTTTAATAACTGTAGAGCACAAAATGTTTTAGCATGACTCAGGTAACAGAAAGTGGAAAAGCCTGTCATCATACTTAGGGAGCCTATAATAAGAAAGATAACAAGGGATCCTGTAGAAGTTTTAGAAATATTTCAAAAATTCTATGAAAGTCTGTATAAAGCAGAGAAATGTGGAAATCAAGAAAATGTACATGTGGAAATGTTTATGCAAGAATTAAATATGCCAAGGTTAGAGGTAGAGGAGGCTTGATTCCTAACAGGATAGGAGGAGATGAGATAAAAATGGTGATTTATAACCAATCTACAGATAAGTCCCCAGGAATAGATGGTATTCCTGTGTAAGTTTGGAAGCTAGACAGGCAAAAAAAAAAACTGTAAGATTTGAGAGTTTTTTTTAACAGTATTAAAAGGAGTACCAATATCCTGGAAGAAAGCTGTGGTAGCTGTAATACGTAGAGAGGAAATACCCATCGGATCCAACTTTATACAGGCCCATTCCAATACCAAATCATGATTATAACGTGTTAATGTCTGTAATGGCTAAAAGAATGGCAAAAGTGATGCCACAATTGATAGATATGGATCAGTGTGGTTTTGTGGAGGGGAGGCAAACATTTGACATTTAACAGAACACCAATGATCCAGAGGGAAGCAGAATGTAAGAAAATACCACTGTTGTTGATGGGACTTGATGCAGAGAAAGCATTTGACAGAGTAAGTTGGGACTTTATGAGCAGAGTAATGGAAGAATTTGCTTCCACCGTGGTGGTGCAGCGGTTAAGCGTTGTCACCTCACAGCAAGAGGTTCTCCTGTTCGATTCTCGGCTGGAGCACCTTCTGTGTGGAGTCTGCATGTCCTCCCCACAGTCAAGTGACGTTTAAAGACCTGCAGGTAGGTGCGTGTGTGAATGGATGTGCCTTCTTTGAAGGTTGGGCATCGGGCTGGCAACTTGGCACCGTAAAAAAATATACTGCCAATCATTAGCAGACCGGAGTTCCGCTGTGGCGACCCCCTAACCAGGAAAAGTCGAAAGACATTACTAGGAGGTGAAAATTAAAGTGGGTGGGGGTCCTCTCTGATAATCTGTGTTTGAGCAGAGGAACCAGGCAGGGTTGTGCTGTCTCCCATTTGTTATTTGCATTATATTTAATACCATTGGCAAAGAAAATAAGGGACTCAGAAATTCAAGAATATAATTGGTATGGTAATCAATAAAAGCTGGCTGTATTTGCAGATGACATTTTATACTTGACAAAACCAGAAAGGGACATTACAGCCTTGTGGAAAATATCGAGATAGTTTCAGATCTTTTCAGGATACAACATTAATGAAGCTAAATCAAAAGCAATAGTGGTAAATTATGTACCCACGTACTTATGGAGACATGATGATTCCGGTGTGGCAGCAAAAGATATGTGGGAGGAGACTAAACAAAGGGTAATACAAAAACTGAGAAAATGGAAGGTCTGTTATGTGGATGTTGATTAAGATACAATCAGTTAAAATATTTTTAGTCCCTTTAGTCTTGTACACAGGTCAGGCATATTTTTATCAACCAGAGGAGAAGTTGTGAATATCAGTTAATAAAGAGCTGAAGGATTTTATCTGGCAGAGGAAGACAGCAAGAGTCAAGTGGGATAAGCTTATTTTTCAGTAGAACAGGACTGATTGGGATTACCCAATTTGAAGGGGTATTTCAGAGCAATGCAGTTAATGCGCCTATACATAGCACAAGCAGAAAACTATAATTCAAAGTGGAAAAAGATGATGAAATGGGGAGAGGCCTGAAACAAGGAGAGATTGGGATTTTAGATGCAGACTTTTAAGGAGAATAGCAATCATGCAGAATATTATATTCATACAGTAGCCGAAAGTATTCTAAGAACTATGCCAACGTGGGAATGGAGAAAGGAGATTCTGCTGATAGGGATGACTCACCTTTTTGCCTCCTATACCTTGCTTGCTTTCTCTCCTTGTTCAGGTTCTAAGGGGGCTTATATTCTCCATGCCACAGGCTGTCATCTGGGGTATGCCAAACAGGCAGACCCTAATATAGGCATGAATGTGCTCAGCAGATCGTTATATGGATATGACTGTGCCTTGCTTGGAGGGGAGGGTACGGGGGGAGGTACATCTGAAATAAGGAAACATCAAGCTGGCCATGAGGAAAGGCTTCTCATCTCTGAAAGACAGGCCAGATGTCAAACTCTGCCAATGGCAGAGTTCTCTGTAAATAGTGACTGCAACAGTGACCACACTCTACAGTTATGTTTAGTTGCCTATACCACTGAAGATTCTCTGAAAATTGGTCAAGAGGCAACACAGATCCCTGAGGGAATGAGAGGTAGAGCTGCACAGCACTGGTAAAACAAACTTAATATATTAAAAGATTCTTAAAGGAAAACTTGTAAACAGAGAACAATAAAGGGCCAAGAATGGAACCATGCTTGACCCTCAGTGAAGAGAATAGCGGCAAGATGGTTAAGGGTGTTCTGTTATGGTGATATGGGGGAGTGGCTGTCGAAACAGGTTACTTAACAGAGTATTTAAACTTGAATTGTAGAGCGAGACTCGCTATGTATGTGTGAAGGAAATGATTTTGGGGTGGGCAGGGTAGGTGAGCTAAGTGGAAGAGACAGGGTTAGTTTAAGGCTAGTTAAACTGTGGCAAAAAAATGGTAATTTGGAGCAGAGAGCTTTCATCACCAGCAGTCTTTCTTTGGTCTTACTAATGGAGTAAAACAAGTGAAACACGTTCTCTTCAAAGTATGAAAGATGTGAGATGGTCCTGCAAGACATATGGGCATTTATAAAGGTTTGGCAAAACAGGAGGCGAAGTTAAGGCTATTCTGCTAGCATTGCTTACTGTCAGAAATCACTGCAGAGTGTAGCCATGGATACTGCAGTGTCTTTTAGAGCCCCAAGTACCACGGGAAGACGTACTTTGGTAATGGTAGGTTATGCTATTAAGTACCATGGACTGGTGGCTTTCATCTCTATTTAGACAGAAAAGGTAGCAAATGTTTGTTAGCAGTTTTCAGCTGGGTGGATTTTCCCCCAGGCTGTCCAGATGGAAGTGATAACTTTTTTAGATCTGCAGACTTGTTTCTGGAAACACTGTGGGATAAAGCAGCAGAAAGCCAATTTACCATATTCAAGTAAATGTGTTGGAGAGGTCTATCTCTGCTCTTAAAGCCATGCTGAGAGCATTGACAGACCAGTTTAAATAAGTGTAGGAAAGATACCCAACTGTTTTCCTTTTATCTTACAGGGAGGTAGCCCAGGAATCCGTATTTGTCATCTGAGCTACTTTATGGTCACAGGATAAGGGGGGGGGCACTAGACTAAAATCTTGAGTGGATTGGTGAATGTGATTGGGTTCAGCGTAGAAACACCTAGCACAAGCACAACAATAAACCATTTGGTATGATAATATAGCAACAGCCCAAGTGTATACTTTTGGAAAAAAGGGAATGGTGCTTTTTCCTGTTAACCAGAGTAAGATGCAATTAGAATGAGTAGGACCTTTCACTGGCATGAGAAAGGAAAGTGATGTTAATTATGTGGTGGTGGTAGAAAGCAAAATCACAAACTCAACCTTGCCAGTACAGTGAAGCCCTACCTTGATTAAGACACTCCAGTTCTTAATGTATGCAATGGGTTACAAGAGGAATATGAGGGGGACCTGGTGGTTGATGTCCTCCGCGACCTCAATGGATGTGGGAGTACTGTCACAGCAGCTGTCCATTGCAAAGGTTCAAGACAGTTGAGCCATACTGAGTGAGTTTGGAGATATGATCACTGCTAAGCTGTGACATCTGCAGCTTGTAAAGTACCATATAGACACAAGTTGTCAATGGCCAATCAAGAATGAACCTTCCAGGATGCCTTAAGTCAAGCAAACTGTGTGGCTGGAATTAAAAGAAATGCTAAATTTGGAAGTAATCCAGGAAATATGTTGCCCCTCACTGGTGATAGTGGTAGTGCCAAAAAAGATGCCAGCTCTAGGTGCTGTGTAGACTATAGTAAACGTAAACAGTCTACATGTACTATACCCAGGACATTTGGTTTAGATCAGCTCAGTGAAGCAAAGTACCAGACCACTGACCTACAGGTAACTGGCATACACGTCTTATTGCTTCCTTGAAGTGCAAGTCAGGATTTGTTACCACATCTAGGTTGTATGAATTTACCAAAATGACTTTTGGGATGGCAAATGTCCCACCATCTTCCCAGAGGCTGATGGCTTGCATTGTAGCAGGAACTGGAAACTGTGCTCCTGACTACGTATGTGATATTGCTGTCTGTTTTGTTGGTCTGTGAAGGCATGTCGGGGACTAAGGTTGAAAATAGAGCTAGTTTGACTATCAAGACAAACAAATGTAGGAATCGTAGCAGTAGTTTACTGTGCTCATCAAGTGGGTGGTGTCAGAATTTGGCCATAGCCTGATAGTGGCGGCTGTCCAGACATTGCCTACTTAGGTTATCAAAAGGCAGGTAAGAGCATTGCCAGGACAGCAAGTTAGTCAGAAAGCTGGTCTCATTGCATTACCAGTGCCACTCCTTTCATTGATCTTACCCAAAAGAATAGGCTGGTTAAATGGTCTCTGGCCTGTGATTAGGGATTCCAGAAATTCAAGGAACCCTTGATTGGATCTCAAGCATTTGTGAAACCTGATTATAAGCAGGGATTTGTTGTGCAAGTAGATGTTTCAAACCATGGATGTTCAAGATTGAACACAGCTAGATTTCCAGAAAGAGACAAACATACCAATGTTGTAGAGTTCAGACAGAGGAAAAAGTACATGCAACTGTAGAAAAGGGATGATTGGAAATAGTGAAGAGACTCTAAAAGCACCATTCTAAGGTGTTTGGTAGGAAATTCACAGTAGTGACTGATCATAATCAGTGAAAGTAATGATTACACAGAGGCAATGGATGGAATAACAAGCTCCTTGGATGGAGTCTGGGTATTGTATTTTTATAGCAGAGAGACGGAGGTGCACACTAGCCTAACAATCACTAGGGCCCTTGTAAACATTGCCATGCAAACCAAATGTGACCCACAAATTTGATTTATATAGAGGATGATTTACTGACTGCCTGTGTCCATCAGAGACACAGGCACCATACCAGAAGTGAACTTCCAATTACCCATCCATTGGTCCATGTTGTGCTTAAGTAGGGTTAGGGAGGAAAACTTCTTTGCATGGATGCAAAGCCTATTCCAAAGAATAGGTATTATTTATGGTTAATTACAGACCCCTAAGTCTGACCAGCTTCATATGTAAAGCCATGAAAAGACTTCTGGAACTTATCAGTCAGGGTATAGGGGCACCGCCAAAAAAAAAAGTAATCTCCATGGTATCCCCGAAGTCTCAAAACAACCCACTAAACAAGTATAGTGGGGCCAAAAACAAAACAGTGCAAGAAACTTCTCTGTGTGGAAGATTTTCAGTCCATATACCTCTAGTTAATCGCTGTATATTAATCAGATCAGACAGTAGTAGTAGAAGTAGTGAACTTAAACTCGTCTTTAGTCAAAAAAAAAAAAAAAAAATAGTAAAAAATATATAATTGTACAGAATTAGTAAATATTCGAAAGTAATCCAAGCAAGGCAGGCAATCTGTTTCCAGTCGAAAATCCTCCTGCCTGCTTTGCTTGGATTACTTTCGAATACTTAGTAATTTTGTACAATTATATATTTTTTATTATTTTTTTTAACTTAAGACGAGTTTAAGTTCGCTACTTCTACTACTATTGTCTGATCTGATTAATATACAGTGATTAACTAGAGATATATGGACTGAAAATCTTCCACACACACAAGTTTCTTGCACTGTTTTGACATAGGGAACCTCCAAACACTGGACCTGTTTGTTTGGATTTATTAAGGGCAGGTCATGTGTACTCAACCTGGTGGACCTTTTGAAAAAGGCAACAAAGCAATGGATGAAGGCAAAATGGTACACACTACATACCTCTACCTGGCAAAACCTTTTGACACAATTCCCTACTCGGGCATAATAGAAAAGTCAAATAAACTGAGAATAAATCCCTCTGTCACCCTGTGGATTGCCAACTGGCTGACAGGACACAGGAAATCAAAGTGGGGGAAGTTACTTCCACAGATAGACTAGTCACCAGTGGAGTCCCCCCGGGTTCTATGCTGGGACATCTCATGTTTGGCATCTACTTTTCTGACTAAATTTGCAGGTGACAGGAAGCTAGGAGCAGTCATTGAATCCCAAAATGAGTTGGCCATCCTGCCGGAAGGTTTGGCCCAAATAACTTGTGCCAATCATGAACTGAAACTAAATGCAAAAAAATATATTATTGTATCCTTCGGGAAGTCATCTAAACCAGGGAACAACCATACTCCCATAAAAGTTGACACGTTGGTCAGGGATTTGTAAATTTTTGTGGACAGTAACCTAACTTTTGACCAACATGTGTCCATTTTAAGAAAGTCTTTCAATGTTGCACAACTGCTAAACACATGAATTGTTTCTAGATTTGTGGATGTCATTGTGCTCCATCACTCAGCCCTCATTATGCTGTCCATTGAATGTAATGTCCCCTTTGGCATGTATATGTGTAGACACATGCAGCAATTGGAACGCCCACAGAGATACCTTACTAAAAGGCTACAAGGCCTAAACAACATGTTCTTCATGGACCAACTCATTGCCCTGTCACTATAGTCAGTATTTTAAGGACTGCTAAGAAGTGACCTGTGTCTGCCATACAAGGCATCCTCCATCCAAATACAACTGGATTTACTGCACATCAAGCAAGTCGGTTGGGATCAGAAATACTCTATCTAGGGATCTAAGCATATTCTGCTGTGTCAACAGAATGGTTTGGAGGGACAGGTATGTCTCGTAGAGGATACCACTGCTCTAGAATGGACTCCCCATCCACATAAAGCAAAGTTTTATCCCTGTCCATATTCAAGTGCAAGTTGGATCCTTGGATGGGAAACTGAAAATTTACCCCCAGAACTACTGCTGTACTACTGATGGACAGGAAGAGGCAGCTCATAATTGCTTTATCAAATACATGGATCCCCTCAAATAACTATGGTATGATCCCAGTTGTTCTCGTTAGGAGTAATATATAATTATCAGCCATGGGATGGGTAAGGGCAATCTCTAACTAAATGCGATAGATTAATTCTAGTTCAAAATGGGAAACTGGCCAAGCTGGGATAGAGGATCTGAATTGCCTAGACGTAGCAAGGCCTTAGAAAATGAAAATCAAAGTCTACACCAACTTTATCTGAGGTATTAATTTTCTAAAATACCGAAAAGAACTGGAAGAGGGATCTTTAGAAAAAGGAATGAGCAAATTATATCGAAGTAAGTGGAAACTGTCAGAACAATCCATCCATCCTCAACCCCTTTTTCCCATTTTTGCACATGGGGTTGGGGTGTTACTTCAACAGTGACGATCATCTGGAGCCAAGATTTGCAATATATACATATTAATATTCAGGAGGAGGAGTGAGGTTTAAGGGAAGACAGAAAATCACCATTTTTTGTAATGTTGGACTGATAGCAAAGAAAATATATATGATGTGTATTGTATTTAAATGGAAAAAATGTTAAAATGTTTTTTCTTTTTTGCTAATGTATGTGTGTCTATATCTTAAGTGATGATTTAACAAATGTTTAAAAAATGATTAATTCCAACAAGAACAACCAGCGAGAGAACAAAAGATGATTAGCCAGCAGCTTGACAGCCAACTATAATGTTCTAGTGCTCCATAAAGTAAATCCAAACAGTGTTTAAAACTTTACATCCAACTTTACTAAAAATAAAAAACATTAAAATAAATGCTTTTGTGCGGTATACCCACAGGACTTCTTCAGAATAAAGCTTCCTAACAGTCAGTAGTTTAAATAACCCTCCAAAGTTGCAAAGACATGCATCTAAGGCATTTTCCCCCGGGCCTCCGCTGAAAATTGCCTTCATTCCAAGTCTGACTTTCCTGGTAAACAAATGTTAAATAATTAAATAAGTAAATAAAAATGGTTGTCACATGATCCTTAAGAAACCTTGGTCACGTGGTCATTAAGAAACCTTTCCTTCCAGCATTTACAATGGCAACTGAAGTTTGTCTGTGCATTATTGCCAAAATGCGTTGTATTATAATACATTATATAATATAATAAATATATGTTGAAATAATATTTTAAAACTTTGTAAAAGTTTTATTAAAAACCCACCCTGTTTCATAATTTAAAAACAATAAAAAGGTAAACTTGTATAAAAATGTTTAAAGAACCATTCATGAAATTTCAAAATTTCAAGTATGTATCCCCTAAAAGAAAAAAAAAATCAAACATACTAGCGTTCTAAAACTTTTAATTTCAACAAACATGAAATAGAGGTTCCCTATTACATGATTGAAGACTCGTTCTTTCGAATGCATCTTGATCAAACTTGAAATCACAAAACAGCAAAATGGCATAGAAGCTAATTCTTTCCCTGGAAAAGAAATCTCTTGGCCGCCTTCGTTACTTTGCCGTTTTTGTCACTGTAGTGCTATCTCGGAGTTGGTATATTTAAGTAGGGGGGTGTGGAGGGGCATATTCCCCCACTTTATGTAATGTTTTACATTTTTCTTTTCTTTTCTGGAACAGCAATTTTTTCCCCTGGGGAAAAAAAATCGCTGTTCTAAGTGTTTGGGATTGTAAGCTTTCGCTTACATGGTCGATAAATCAGCATTTGCTGATTTAATATAGACCCTAAATAGAGCAGTGTTCATTTAAACCAGGTCTGTATAAGGCATTAAAATGTAGTTGCCAGAATAATTCTCTGTCTTCATATCTCTGGGTCTGTGGCCCCTCAACTATGTTTAACCTGTTCCAAAATACTGAATTTAAAATTATGGCCTGGGCAGTCGTCCATTTATTACATATTCTTCCCCTACTTGAACATAGCTACAGTAGCTGCAAAAAAAAAAAAAAAAAAATTTTCATGCCTTTTACTAGTATAGGGTCAGTGTGTGTTTTAAATGGTCTCTCCAAAATGTTTTTCATGCTAGCTCCTTTTTTATGTACTGTAATGGGTCTCTCTCCCAGTTTCTCATAAGCTTCATCATAATCTTTCAGTATGTTCCAGTTTTTCTCAAGCACCCATTTAATCAAGCCACTTTCAGTGTTAGTTACCATACTACTTCTGTATGGACAATGAACGTTTTCATTTTTGGGGGTTCCCTGTTATTTTCTACACCATTTTAAAGAAAAAATAGGTTTAAAGTGGCCAATTTCTCTCTTGCATACCACCTCTTTCATAATCTCAACTACCGTAGTTCGTGGGTAACCCCTTTGCAGGAACATATTTAACATAAATTCACATTCCATTAAGAAGTCTTGGTGTTTGGTCACCATTATTGCTGCTCTAACAAATTGGCCATTTGACAGCCTTCTTTTTTTTTTTTTGTGGATGCCCACTTGTAAAATGTAGTAATGTATTTGAATAAGTGGGCTTCCTATATAATTTTGATATAACCATATATATATATATATATATATATATATATATATATGTTGTGGGTTTTCCTTCACCTGTGACTTGTTTGTGATAAAAAGAATTACAGTAACGTATAGTGGTGACTGTTAGAATTCCGATGGTCAGGTAGAAAGTTGTGTTGTAGTGTTTCTAAATGTGGGTTTTTCTATTCCCATTTTTATGGGAAGTATTTAAAGTAATTTGGCGAATGTTTTGTGTGTTCCCAGCAGTAGTGGCAGTGTGTAAGGTACTGTAATGCAAGTTAAAGGTATATGCCCTTTTCCTCATTGTAGTGTGATCCTGGAGTTAGTATATATAATTAGGGGGGTGGGGGGCACAGTCCCCCACATTGGGGGGTGTGGGGGGCATAGCACCCCACCTAGTTTGGTTGTACATTGTCACGTTTCTGTCATTAGGGTTAGTAAGTAGATTTTAAGTCCTGGAAAGGGTTAGTTGGTGTTCTAAGTGTGCTTGTCTATGGTTTAAGATTTAGTATGTTGCAATTCAGCACTATAAGCTGTCTGTGAAATGGGATTCAGTCAGATGAGTTTTGGGTCAAATGAACTGTCAGTTGGGTGTTGGTCAAATGAAGTTTAGGTCAAGTGAAGTAGACCCGTATACACATATATAATAACTTGCTATTCTTGGGTAGAGTTATTGTTTTTACCTTTTTGGTCATTGTTTCCTAGTTTGTTGCACTGTTTTTCTTCTGAACAATATTTGAACAAGGTTACTGACTTTCAGTGTTTGGGCTCTGGCTACAAAATCCTTCTCCAGGACCTGCACTCTTTCTATGATTATTGGTTAGTGGTGGAATGAATGTATTACAAGACTGATCCAAAGTCCACTGATTTGAGCCTGCCCACTAGAGCTCTGACAGGGCAGATAGTCTTTTCGACTCCGATGGTTTCTTTTGCTCTCTCAAATTCAGAAGTCCCTGATTCTGACAAGTCTCTGAGGTCTGAATGGCTTACTGTTACAGGGTGATGTATTCTTACTATATAAGCATGTAAACTTAATTTGAGGTACTCTGAGAAGGGGAGGGAATTATGGGAAGGTGAGGAAAAGGCTCCAAGGTTGGATTCGGTTGGCTCAGAAGACCCAGACATAAGACAAGACAACATGGATCTAGCATTATGGAAGTGTACAACTCATTTTTGCACCATTTTTGTGAAGGGATAGACTGAAGAGGTGCAGACAAGGATGTTTGAGAAATTGTAAATAAAAGTAATGGACTTTCTATGAAAGTTCTACTAAAAGACTGGAGACTATTAACAGTATAGTCATGTAGGATAAACTAGCCTGGAAGGTGTGATGAGTAACAGGCCTAAATGTTTTTTTTTATGGCAGTGTCAATGGCGCAACAAGTAGCACTCTTTAGTGCAGAAGACTGTGCGTTCTATTCCCACACCAAGTAAATTAATTCCTGACACTGCAGTGCAGCATAGGGTGAGAGTGGGGGATGCTGCACTCCTGAGTATGCCATTCTTCAGATGAGATGTTAAACAGAGGCACCATCGGCATGACTTAGTGGTAGCTCAGGTGGATGTAATAAATCCCATGACACCTATTAAAAAGAGTAACTATTCTTTATTTAAAAAAATAAGTACAATACTATTTACAGACTTGCATATTTACAGATTTATAAAGTGTACACATTTCTGTTCTTTTCCATTATTGTCATACAATCATAGATATATCTAACGTTCATTATTATGTTAAACATCTGTCTTATCTGACGCCCACTCCTTTTTTCCACAACCACCATTTAATTTTTCTTAAAATTACTGCCAGTAAAAAATGTTTTAATTTAGCCTTTCATTCTAACTGGTCCACACAGCATGAAATAATCTTTTATTTACTTGAATAAAATATTCCTTATTCTTATGGCTGTATTATCCATAATTAATCATATCCATATGTATTCCATTTACATCCTTTGTATTTTCAAAGACATTTTTCCCCACAATTTTGCAACCCTTATACATTTTAAGAAAACATGTCCTGTAGTTCCTTCTTAACTGCAATATATACAAACTATCTCACTGTTTTTAATATGGCATTACCTTTATGGTAATTTATTAATCACTAATCTCAATAAAAAGTATTGGCAGTCTATTTGCTTATTACGCCATGTTTTTCGTACTTCTGTAGCTTTAACTGTTTTCATTCAGTAGCTCAGCCCAAGGATTAACTTTAATATTGTATCATGATATTTTTATACCACTTTCCTCTCATTTTTCTATTTTATCAGTTTTTATCTTCCATAAAAGATTTTTTTCTTAACATTTCATTACTTCATGTAAACATGCTTTTCCTCTTTTGAAAATGTTTAATGTATCCCAATGCTGCTTAGATTTGTACTTCAGTAAATTTACTGCTAACTTTTTATTTTATCTTTTATCCAAAGTAAAAGTTTATATAAATTCAGAGATGCAGCATAAACAGTTCGGTTAATTAATCCTAAATCTTCATATTCCTTGTCCATGCATAAGACTCATCTTTACACTGGATTCAATCTTGAACCCCATGTAAGAAGAAAAATACCCGGCATTTCTTTTTCATAGATTATTGGCAAAATAATAGACACTAGTACTAGTTTAAATATTCAGTCTTTCCCAGTATAACTGAGTTAATCAACTAAACCTTTTTTATTAAACAATAGTTTGAATGTTTTCCAAAAAACAACAAAGCTCCTTTCTTTCATCTAGCATCATATTCCATTGTATCTCACTTACATTTTTGCCCCCAAATGTTATTCCTAAGACAGAGATTTATTTCATCAAGAAAGATGCTCCTCCTGTCTTTACAATATCAACCAGTCCTTTATTTTTTCTTTATTTAAAGTCATGTCTATTATATATAAACATTGATGTTATATAAGTTTTTTTATCCAGATTTTCTTGTAATCAGTATATCGTCTGCATAAGTGAACATGACTGGAATTTATGTCCCTTCATTGGTGTAATATAAGTATCACCTCTTGTGCAAATTTACATCTCTTAGGTTCATAGGTAGATACTAGGCTATCTGCCCTAAGGCATTTATAAGCCTAGCCAGAGTGTGTTTGGCTTTCGCCTCCCTTTCAGATTAGTTAACTTGCCTCTGTATAGTTGGTCACAGAAGATAGCCCTTAAAGATTAGTTAACTTGCCTCTGTATAGTTGGTCACAGAAGATAGCCCTTAAAGATTAGTTTACTGTGCCTCTGTCAAGCAGGGACACAGAAGAGATCCCAGGGGTAAACTTATGATCTCCCATCCACTCGTCAAGATTTCTCTTGAGGGTCAGTGAGGGGCTCTGCCTAACATGAACTGGGATTCTGTTCCAGAGTGAGAGGAGCCTCTGGGATATGAATCTGTCCCTCCAGCATGTCCTATTTATTGCTGTGCTGAGGTTCAAGTCCCTGGAGCATGTAGCTCTAAGGGATTTGGATTTCCTGAGGTGGAGCATGTCCATTAATTCTGGGTTAGACATGGCTTTGTATGTCAGGCATAGATCGCCTCTGAGTAGGCGGTAAGCAACTGAGTAGAGCTGGAGTTTCTTTAGTCGAACGGCATAGGGCATCTGTTTGAGGCCTGTGATCCTCTTGGTGAGGTACTTTTGGGGTCTCTCCAGTTGCTGCAGGTGTCGGGTAAGGTACATCCCAAATGGGGCATTGTACTCGATTATGGGCCTGATGAGTAGAGGGGTATGATGACCTTTCTTGATCTAGATGTGAACCCTTTCGTGATAAGGTGGGGTATATAGAAGGTCTTTCTAACCACTTTGGCAACGTGATTGTCAAAGGAGAGATTACTATCTACTTGGGTCCCCAAATCCCTTATTACTTCATCCATACTTAATGGATTACCACCTATGTGGTAATTTGTGGGCACTTTGTTTTTCCCAAAGGGGATGACTATGCACTTTTTGGCATTTAGCTTGAGGCCATGGTTCTGACACCAGGTATCCGTCTCTGTAAGACCCTTTTGGAGGATGCTTCTGTCAGCCGGAGAGTCGATTATGGCTCCCAGTTTGCAGTCATCTGCGAATTTGGTCAGCCATAGTCCTCCCGTGTTATGTACCTCAGAGAAGTATATACCGAACAAGAGAGGTCCCAGGACTGAGCCTTGTGAGACGCTACTTGTAACTGGTTTATAGTCTGACATGACACCTGCAATTCTGATCATGTGGGTTCTATCCCTGAGCCAGTTTGCAACCCATCTTGTGACATAGGGGTTGATATTTAAGTTGATAAGCTTATTTATGATGCCCGAGTGGGGTATTGTGTCGAAGGCTTTAGCTAGGTCCAGGTAGGCTGTGTGGACTACCTTCCCTTCATCTATGGCCTTGGTATCTGTTTCAAAGAAGTCAACTAGGTTGAAGAGGTAAGATCTGCCCTTAACGAAGCCAAATTGGGTAGGGTCCAGTGTCTGAAGGTTCCCAATGTCTTTGAGTTCCATGATGATTTGCTCCATAGCTTTGCAGACCAGACTAGTCAGGCTTATAGGGCGATAGTTCCCGGGGTCCGTTGTGGCACCACCTTTGTGGAGCGGAACCACTGTTGCTGTACGCCATTCTTTGGGTATGTATCCTGCAGTAAGGCTGAGTTTGAACAGTGACTTTATGTGAGGGTTCAGTTCTTCTTGGAGCTCTTGTAAGAAGCAGCCCGGGACACCGTCCGGTCCCATTGATGCTGTGTTTTTTTATTTGGAGAGGGCAGCTTTCACCTGTGCATCTGTGATGTCTGGGAGGCTATATTCTGTTTGGATAGACATTTGCTCTTTTGGGGGGGGGGGGAGGGGGGGAGAAGTTTGCACTGAATCTGTCTGCCAAGATGTTAGCAGTGTTTGTGGGTTCAGTGTATTTTTTGCCATTTTGCACGAACTCAGAGCATATCTGGGAGTTGCCACCCAGATTCCTGACCTAACTAAAGAAGGCCTTGTGATTATCTTTAGCATCTTGGACAATTCTTCTTTCGAAGCTGGCCTTTGATGATTTTATGAGGGATCTTAGTTTTTTGCTAGTACTGATCAGAGATGCCTTCCTTTTTTGGGATTTTGCTCTGTCATGTAGTAGCTTTTTCCTTCTGTTGTATAGCTTATTTATGGCCGGGGTCCACCAGACAGGTCTCCTGCTTTTAGAGGAGAG
The DNA here is from genome assembly GCF_019279795.1 of Protopterus annectens. NCBI lineage: Eukaryota > Metazoa > Chordata > Ceratodontiformes > Protopteridae > Protopterus > Protopterus annectens. The sequence continues at coordinate 687,532,857 of NC_056728.1, read as the reverse complement.
AGTCTTGGTTTTATTTGGGATAGCACAATCCATGCATTCCTGTAGGTGCTCATAGAATGCGTTTGTAAAGGATTCTGCAGTTTGGGCAGTATTTTCTACTGGCCCAGGGGTTTTGAAGGATTCCACCTCGGTTTTGAGAAGTGTGAAGTTTGCTTTTGAGACATTTTTCGCAGTGGTTTCCTTGGCTGGGGGTGGGATGGGATATGGATGTCCAGTGAGATTAGTTTATGGTCTGATCTTACCAATGAGGGGTTTACCTCTGGTGTGGAACATAGAGTCCTCATGTTGGTGATGACCAGGTCCAATATGTTGTGCCCTCTTGTGGGAGTGGTGACCAGTTGTTCCATAGTGTTGTTGAGTTTATAAATTCTAGGAACCATTGGGCAAGGGTGTTGGGGCTTGTGTAGTTTACCCAATCAATGTTTGGGTAGTTGAAGTCATCCAGTATTATGGTGTTTGGAGAGACCTTCATATTCTCTAGTGTTCTCAGGATGGCCGAGAGTGGGGTTCCTGAGATAGGGAGGGTGATCTGTAGCAGGCAACAAACTGAAAGGTAGTTTTGCCCACTGTTAGTTGCACATGGATGGTCTCCGATGCTTTATGCAGTGCCACTAACCTGGAGGTGTGGGTATCTTTGAATAATATGGATACTCCCCCTCCTTTTGTGTTTCGGTCTGGGTTTTGGGGCCGAAAAGCATGGTATGAGTTATAACCTGGTAGTGCTGGGGTGCTCCCGGGAGCCTTGAACCAGGTTTCTGTTACTGCACAGATATTGATATTCTCCATACTGAGGAAAGCCTCGAGTGCGTGCATCTTGAGGTTTAGATTTCTGGCGTTGAGTAGCATTACCCTTAGTTTTTTACTCCTTGTGTTGTCTATGGAGGTGGGTTTGTCTTTTGAGCCTTGCCTAAAAAAGGCACTATGGGGGTGGCAAGAGCCTTAGCCAGTATTCGAAAGCCCAGGGGTGACAGGTGCAAGCCATCCCTAGCGAAGCAACGTGGCTTGTCGAGCATGTCATCTCAGGCTGACAGACACTGGATCCCCTTAGAATGACACCGATACTTTAGCCAATTGTTAAAATTTATCATTTTGTCTCTATATTGTGGCATCATTCTTGGTGAGGGCAGAATGCTACTCAAGGTCAGGGTCATACCGGTTTGGGCTACATGATCATCGAGCTCCTCTGTCTCTTTTCATGTAGTCCAGGGAGGTACGTCTCATGTCATTCACACCAGCATGGACAATGACGGAGTCATATTTGTACTTGCTTTGGAGTGACCTGAGTGCTTGTGTTATGTGGCGGATCCTGGCACCCGGCAGGCAGCTTACAGTGACCTTCTCCTTGATCAGTCTGGTGAGTTTGACGTCAGTGTGTCTGACAATGGAGTCACCTATTACAAGTGTATTTGGTGTGTTGTTTAGCCTTAAGGGCTGTGACTTGTGTGGCACACTGACTTTGTGAAATATGTGATACGTGGGTATTGTTGTGGGGTAGCAGTTGCTTGGGTGTCTGCTTTGGAGGTCTCTGCTGCTTTGGTAGGTTTTTATTTAGAGCCTCCGAGTATGTTTTTGTGTGTTTGTGTTTGGTTTGCTGATGCGTTGTTAGGTCTATGTGAGACTGGATTTGTGGTGTGAGTGGCTATCTTCTCTTCCTGACTGTGCCAGTCTTGCGTTGAGAGAGCTCAGCCTCCAGTTTGGCTGTATAGTTGCATCTTTCACATATATTTGAGCTTGTTGGGAGGAGGAGAGGGTGGTCTGTGTACATAAGGCAATTGTAACATTGCCTCAAAATTCCCAGATTCACTAGCTGGATTGGAGAGTAAACCTGAAACTGACATTTGGACATGCCAGAATAGTATAAGGAACTTGCTTTTTGACTGATCAGAAAGGACCAATAGGGAGCCAAGTACTTATAAAGAGTATATGAGGGTGTAGTGCTTAAGTTTGTTAGTGTTTACTTATAGTATAAGAGCAAGTGCAGGGCTTTAGAAGGAAAATAGAGTGCTTACTTTGAAAGTTAGACCAGTTCTAAGGGAAAAAGTGAAGAGCAGACTTTGTGAAGCCGGGAATAGTTTAAACCTGTTTAAGCGGTGCTGCCCGATGCTGCGTGGTGCGCAAAACAGCACAAATGCGGGTTTTAAAGCAGGGAAACTGAAAGAGATAGGAATTGACCCAAAACGACCAATAAGCTACTAGTTTCTGGACTGAGACCACTCCTACAGGGACAGATAGGCTGCTCAAAGCTCCCCACTCTCACTGGTGAACAGAGAAGCTTCCTTCTATCCAAGTAAGGATATGGGCAACACAGGAACCTATACCACAGTCCGGAATTCAGCAAAGCCTGAAATCTGGACTAATCTAGTTCAGTAACTAATGCAGATAATATACTACTCGTGATATCCCTGATCATGCCATTTTTTATATCTATTTCTTTGCTTAACCATCCATTCACTAAAATTCTTAATTTGCTTTTCTTATATGTAGAATAACAGACATTCTTAAATTTCTTACTAATGTTCCATAATTATCCACAAAAAGTTCTTGCTGTACTGCATCAGAAGCTTTGTTTAAATCTCCTATCATGATTTTGGTTGTCTGTTTGTAAGCCACAATTTCCCTCACTATGAATAATAATTCCTGACATCCTTTCCCTTTAAACTATATATGCTGTTTTCCATAATACTCATAACTTGTTCCTGAGGTCATCTTACCTCTGCTATACCATCTTTTATGTCTCTCATTGTACTAGTATTGTCTTTTAACTATGCTACTCAAATAAGCCAATACCTGTTAGTTTTTACCTTGTAAATGATTTATTTGCTTAACTAATAAGTTTTTAATTTTGTCTTGATTTTTTTCATAAAGTCTGAATTATAAATTCCTTTCCAAATCCTTTAAAGCATCCATAAGCATTGTTTTATATTTTTTTTCTGCTTTTCTTATCTGACTACCATTCTAAAAAAAAATGTTTTTGTATTTTTTCTTTCAAAGCTAGCCACTACTCAGACCAGTTTTTCTAACACACTCTGGTGGAAGTGTGATCTTTCCATAAATGCATACTTTTTTTCCCCATTTTCATCCCATAATTTCTACTTTATTCTTTTTATTCCCTTTTACAATCTGATGTACTCCTTATTTTATTTTATTTCTATGGCTGAGTGAACTGAAAAGCCTGTTACAAGTATCTCACCCTTGGCTGTATTTAAACCATGTGCTATGATAAAAGAATCTATTTCTGTTTTGTATATACTTCCGACTGTATGTCCACAAGTTATTCCCAATCTTTAAATTGCCACATTTTTTAACTTCAGAAATTCTTAACATTTCCTTTCTTCTTTTTTTCTCTCAAATCACAATTAAAATCTCTGTTTAATATTGTATTAATTTTAATTACTACACACTGCAAAATTTTATTAAATAAGTTTTCTCTTCCTTTACTTGTTACATAGGCATACAATGCTGAAATGCTATATATCTGTTTATGCCACCTGAGAGCTACAGTAGTTAATCTTCCCATCATTGCCAATGCTATTTTCAATATTTTCACTGACTTTCTATACAAAGTACAACTATACCTGAGCATAGTTCCTTTCCTAGGTTCTATATTGTATCTCCTTTCCAAAGTTCCTTTGCCTGTAGTCTCTCTCCTTGTCAAAAACCTTGCATCCTCCAATATTATGTCAGCATCACACTTACTGCACCTATTTACGTTGCCTATTCTACTTATATTCTTGATGCCGCTTACATTTACTGAAAGCACTCAAGTTGTTATTATGTCTGTGTTATAGCTTACAAGAAATTGTATAAATTTGAAGTATTTATCTAATTTGCATTATCCATTACCTTTCTTTTCTCTTTTATAATTATTTCTTTAAACTTTATCTCTTAGATTCATAGGTAGGTACTAGGCTATCGGCCCAAGGGCCTAAGTAAGCCTAGTCAACAAGGTTCCCTGGCTTACGCCACCCAAGAAAGTTATTTTCCTGTGCCCCTATCGAGCAGAACCACAGAAGTGATCCCCGGGGTGTATTTCCTATTTCCCATCCACTTATCAAGATTTTTCTTGAGTGCTAATGAGGAATGTTGCTTGACATAGATGGGTAGCTTGTTCCAGAGTATGGGAAGTCTCTGGGACAGGAATCTATCCCTCCAGCATGTTCTGTTTATTGTGGTGACAAGGTTTAGGTCCTTAGAGTGTGTAGCTTGGAGGGATTGGGATTTCTTTAGGTGTAGCATGTCCAACAGCTCTGGGTTTGACATAGCTTTATATGTTAGGCAGAGATCACCTCTGAGTAGGCGATATGCTATGGAGTAAAGCTGGAGTTTTTTGAGATGGTTAGTGTAGGGCATCTGTTTGAGGTGAGTAATCCTCTTTGTGAGGTACTTCTGTGGCCTTTCCAGCTGCTGCAGATGTCTTGTGAGGTACATTCCAAAAGGGGTGTTGTACTCTATAATGGGTCTAATGAGTGTCGAGTAGAGGGGAACAATGACCTCTTTTTTTCATAGATGAGAACCCTTTTGTGATGAGGTGTGCCATGTAGAAGGATTTCCTGACTACTTTGGCGATGGGATTATCAAAGGAGAAACTGCTGTCCACCTGGGTCCCCAGGTCTCATCACACATTCGGTGTTAAGTAGACTATCGCCTATGTGGTAGTTCATGGGTACAGAGTTTTTACCAAAGGGGATGACAATGCACTTTTTGGTATTGAGCTTGAGACCATGGCTCTGACACCAGGTGTCTGTCTCAGTGAGGCCCTTTTGTAGGATGTCCATTTCATTTGGGGACTCAGCTGTGGCTCCTAGTTTGCAGTCATCTGCGAACTTTGTTAGCCAAAGGCCTTCTGTGTTAGCCTGTACTTCAGAGAAGTAGATAGCAAACAGGAGAGGTCCCAGGACTGAACCCTGTGGTACTCCACTTGTCACTGGTTTGAAGTCAGATTTGGAGTCTGCAATTTTTACAGTGTGGGTTCTGTCAGTGAGCCATTTAGCAACCCATCTTGTGACATAGGGATTTATACCTAGTTTAGTGAGTTTAGCTATAATTCCAGAATGGGGGATGGTGTCAAAAGCCTTGGCGAGGTCAAGATAGGCTGTGTGAACCACCTTACCCTCGTCTACAGCTTTGGTGACTGCCTCAAAGAAGTCGATCAGGTTCAGGAGGCATGATGTGCCTTTCACAAACCCGAGCTGGCTGGGGTCCAAAGTTTGGAGGTTACCAGTGTCTTTGTTTGAGTTACATGATGATATGTTCCATGGCCTTACAGACCAGGCTCATCAGGCTAATAGGGCGATAGTTCCTGGGATCAGTGGTGGCTCCCCCTTTGTGGAGGGGGATAACTGTTGCTGTGTGCCATTCAGTGGGCACAAAGCCTGATGTGAGACTATAATTGAACATGGTGCTTAGGTGGGGAGCCAGTTTCTTCTGAAGTTCGTGTAAAACGCAGCCTGGCATGTTGTCCGGTCCCATGGATGCTGTGTTTTTGGCTTTAGAGGCAGCTTTTACCTGCGTAGTTGTGATTACAGGGACACTGCATTCTTCCTGTATAGTTATGGGCCCTTTAGGGGGGGGGTGAGAGGCGGCTAAAGTTGGCACTGAACCTTTCTGCCAGGACGTTGGCAATATCAGTTGGTTCTGTAATTTTCATGCCGTTGTGCTATAACTCAGAGCAGATCTGAGTGTTGCTATTGAGATACTTGACATAGCTATAGAATGCTTTCGGTTGTCCCTAGAATCAGTGGTGGTTTTGTTTTCGTGGCTAGCTTTGAAGGATCTTATAAGGGATCTCAGCTTCTTACTGAGGCTGACCAGGGAACTCCTCCACTCATGTGATTTTACTCTCTTTTGCAGCAGTTTCTTCCTTCTGTTGTAGAGTTTGTTTATGGCAGGGGACCACCAGATTGGCTTCCTTTTTTTGGAGGATAGTGTCTTGGTTCTGTTTGGGATAGCACGATCCATGCACTCGTGTAAGTGCTTAAAGAGTGCACCTGTGTAGGATTCAGCAGTCGTAACTGTATTGTATATCTGCATGGGTGTCATGAAGTTCGCCACTTCTGTCTTAAGAAGCATGAAGTTGGCTTTGGAGAAATAGCTTCCAAATCCTCCAGTTGAGTTTTGTCCATAGTTTTACCCATGAAACATCTTTTCCACTCTCTGGCTTGCTGTGCACCAACAATTCACTCAAAATATTAACCCTCAGCCCTCCTGACTGGAGGGTTCTAATAACACATCCAATATTGTTTTGAACGTTTCCTTCCATTGAAACAAATTCTGCTGAAACAGCTCCTGAGAATCTTGTAGAACTTCCAACACTTGATTGGCGTTCCACCTCTGTGCTATCTTGGGTCTCCTTAAGTGCCGTTGTACCAGCCACCACTGCACTAGGAACGGACCAAGCACTGTCCTAATGAGTAGGGTAAATTCCCTGATGCCCTGGGCAAATTTTCCCTAGTAGTATAAATACCAACTCAGGTGTCCCCTGAAACAGACTACTGGCATAGTGGCACTAACCCAGTTAACAAAGGATGGTTGGATGATTAAATACATTTTTTTTTAGTATGTTGTAAGTGAAATTTTAAAGCTTGTTTGTTGAGTAATGTATCTCAGTGAGAAAGAGACATAAAGAGTACAGGGATTCTGTCAGTTGGTGAATCTGGGAGAAGTAAGAATTTTAAGATTGCAGTGGTTATGTGGTCATGGTCAGGTTTTAACTCTGCGAGGGATGCATAATTTTTGGTGATTTTTTTTTTAAATGTCTTGTTGGAAAGTGCAGTAGATTCAAATTACCATCTGTTGTAACAAGTAATTTTGCATGGGGGCTTGACTTGTTTAGTAGTATGGGTGAGCAGGCAATAGTAAAAGTAGTTTTGTTAACTGAACTAGGTTTAGAAGTGTTTAGTCTTTTTGTATTTAGTTACTGTAAGATGATGTAAAGATGTCCCCACTGAGGACAAAGATTCATGGATAAACTGATTGTAGTACTGGTAGTGTGGGGGACAGAGCAACTGAGGGTTGAGTCATCTGTGTATTGTTAGGGTTGCATTTTTAACCCTTTAAGGGCTGTCTTGCACTTGGGACAAGTGCAGTTTCAGCCATTGGCTTTTCTGTGTTATTTTTTCATCTCCATTGTTTGAAGTAGCATACACTTGCATTATAGTAGACCAATGTATGCTGTAGTGGGATGTTTTAATTTGCCCTTATTATGCAATTATGAAGGCTGGTGTAGGTAAGGAGATATAATGGGTGCTTGCCCCAAACTGTTTTTGTAGTTTTGAGTTATATTTTGCTATCTTAAAATGTGTTGAAACAGCTTTAACTACAGTGATTGTGATTGAAATCAATGTGTTTAAAACAAGTTTAAATTATTGTTGATTGATAACATTATACTACACATCTCCATTCCAGAGGAGATCCTTGGAGACCACTGTAGTCATATTTCTAAGTTAATGGTAGATGTGTTATAAGACAGACTGCACATTATTATAGAAAAAAGAATTGGCATACTCCAGACTCTGCCGTGTCTCCTCTTCTTCAAGTGGGATGATCAATCAACAAAACATTTCAACAGTGTTAAGAGTATGCACACAAGACTGTTATAAAATTACTCTGCAGCTGTGCTATAAGTTGCTCAGAGGTTGGCTATTCTATAGTCAGTGTTTTGCAGAAGTGTTCATTCTTAAAGTTTATGAGGTAGCTGTCATTAATTATTGTCATTCCATACCTTTCTATCCATCACCTGTTCTGTTTAAGGATTTAAGCAGAAAGATGTTGATGTTTATCATGATTTGTGTTTTATTTATTTTATAGTCCCCAGTATTTGTTTGTGCATCTTTAAGGAAAATTCAACAAGAGTGAGTGAGATTATTATCCCACTTATATAGATTGCCTAACTTCAAACTGTATGATGCATCCTAACTACAAGGAGGCTTGGAAACAAACAGAACTGTATTAATTGAGAGAAGATAGCAGCTTGTGTTACAGGGATTTAACCTTTGCTGTCCACAAAAGACCTAATAGCAACATTGATCTACATAAATAAGAATAGCTGACGTTATCTTTTCCATCTGGCTTCAACCTGTGCATTATCTGGTCCAGTTCTGGATCCAGTGTTAGCCTGTTTTTCAGAGTCTTTGATCCAAGAGCTCCACCTCATCTTCCCACAACAAACTGTTCCCCCCATCCATCTCCATATTTGTTTGCTGCCTTTGTAGACTGCAGTGCAGTTGGCAAGCTCCATATTTTTCCTTTTCGGGAATAAGAATTTTGACCTTTTTTGTTCCCCTACTGTTAGATGAATGCCTTGTAGTTAGTATACAGTTAGTGTATTTCTTAATTCTGTTTTTTTTTTTTTTTATATACAGTGTAATGTGTCTGGGCATTCCTGCCTTTTCTGTAGTTAGTCTTTTATTCCTTAATCCTTCCTAGTTTAAAAAAAAAATAATGTCTGTCTTTGCAGTTATAAAAATGGTGTTCCTATGATTTACTGGTCTTTAGTAGGTAGATACGTCATTAGGGTGTATTACTGTGTTTTTGTTTGTTGCTGTTATGTTAACTGTTGTGCTCTTCCCCTTTTTCTAAGATGGCCAAGGAGAAGGAGAAATAGGCTTTAAAAATTGTGTAGTCTGTGGCCACAAGTTACCATCCCAGGATGCTTACAGTTGATGCATCTACTGCCTTGGTACAGCCCATGTTGATGCAGAGTGCAGCATTTGTTTGGGTTTTGGGACTCAATTAGTACTTAAGGGTTTGTTGCCTTGGACAGCAGCATCTGTCTCTTCCCCTTACTCATTACCCTGTAAGAAACCAGACAAGGGTGATTGGGATCTGGGTAAGGATAAGGACTCGAAAACTCATGTAAAAGATGGAGGGGGACCACAAGGGATCAGCTCCCTTAACGTCTGACCATCCAGAGCAGAAGATTCACCAGCCTTTGAAACTGTGACTTCTTTGCTGCCATGGGCAACTCTGTCCTCTCAGGCCTGGTGTCCTGTGTTACCAGTGTTTGGGAATTCCAAATCCCTAACATAGTTCATCCTCAGTCCCTTAAGGATGTAGCTACTACAGGCAGACTACATACCCCCTTTTCATACTGATAGACTTCTCTCTTCCCCTTCACCACCCCAGATCTAAACTTCCCCAGTTTGGATCCAGTCACTGGATCCTATTTGGAGCAGTTGATATACTCCTTGTTGCAGGCCCAGATTCAGCTAGGGGTCCTTCCAGCCACCGTGGCCCCATTGCCAGAGGGTTTAGCTCCATCCTTTAATTTTTCTCCTCTAGGCTTCTTGGTTCTCCAGGGTTTGTGGATCCAGTTGCTTTGCTGTTACCAAGGTCGGTTCCGATGGCTTGGCTACTTCAGGCACTGACCCCATTCCTTGGCTTTACTCCAGCAGTGTCAGACCCAGGTGTGCCTTGGACCTGAGAGTTCAGAGCTGTAGTCCTATGGTTGTGGTATAATCTCCAGCTTTCAGAATCATTCCATCCCCTTTCGGCATCAGCACTTGACAGTTTGTCTCCAGTCCCCCCATTGGAGCAAGTTGGGTTGGAGATGTATTTCACTCGGAACCTCTGGCCCAAGGAGTATTGACTCCTGATGTCTGGTCTCAGCTTTGTCTCGATGCAGTATAAAAGATTTTCTCCAGATCAGAGATGCAGTGGTCTGCAGCAACTGCTCATCCTGCCTTGTCTTCAGTGTCTGGATTTGCAGATGTGCTTCTGCTGGCTGTAGGGCAGCCCACGTCTTTGTGCCTCCAAATGTTACTGCTTTCAGAGTCCCCAGTCTCTCTTAAGTCCCCCCTGGAGTCTCCTGTCCAGGAGGTACATAGTAAGAATTGTTTTAATTGGAAGTACATGGATTCCCCTGAGGAATGTCTCCCAGAGGATACTGACCTCATTGAAGAGGGGGGCTCCCTCAAATCCCCCCACGCCACCCTGTTTCATCAATCTCCTAAAGTTATTGTGTCAGGGTATGAGGTTAGCCACCAAAGCCCTTTTCTAGGAATTTTCTGTGATTTTTGGAGGCCTGTGGTGTGGGCCCATCCATGTCTTGGGTCGCCTCCCCTGTGCTCATCGATCTGGTGTCTGAGGGCATGGAGAGAGCCAGATAATGGTGGAACCAATCCCCGGTAAGCTAGAACAGGATTTTAGCACCACCTGAAGTCTGACCGCACCACACTCTCTCACACACACACACACACACACACACACACACACTACAGGGAGTCTCGGGCTTTAGATTGCATAGGAAAGCACACATATGCCTCGGCAACTTAATGTTGAGAGCACTTAACTATTTGACATCTCTGACAAGGCTTCATCGGGACCTGGTGTTGGAAGTGTCAAATATACTGAAGACATAGCAGTGTCTATAGGTGCAAAAGACTGCTGAGAGAGTTGTCTACAGTGCAATATTTTACCAATGTGTCTATGCATCTGCTCTCCATTGCAGCCGACTGCATGTCACACAGTGGGCACTAGCATTACTATGTGCTGGCATGTCAGGATGCGCTTCTGCAATTTTGTGGACTGCTTTAAAGTGTCTTTCTTCAGCAACCCATTTGGTTCTTCCCTGTTTGGCCCAAAGGTCAAGGACACTTTGAGTAGGCGTGAACAGGACAGAAAGACTCTGCTGGAGCAAGCTTCAGTGGTCCTTTTGATGAATCAGAAGGGGTCCAAGCATCTGTTTTGTAAATCATAACAGCCTTTTCAAGGTGCTCCCGGTGAAGATTCTCTGTTGGCAAGGGAGATGACCACAATGAATGCCATCTGTGTGACAGGGACAGTATCAATCCTTTCTTGGAGCTTTCTCCTGGAGGCCTTTTTGGAGTACCTGAAGGATTGTCTCTTTCTGGATGCAGTAGGCGGTTCCTGTCCACTCAGAAGCGTGGGAGGCCATCGCCTCAGATGTGTGGGTGTTGCCATATCCAAAGGCTGTACAGTTTCATTTTTTGTTACACCAAGAGAGTCATGAAAACCTTTCCCCACAGTTCCACCCTATCAGTGAGGAGATGCAGTTGAGGTTCAACAGCTGCTGGTCACTTGAGTCATCCAGGATATCCCACCAGACTGGCGAGGATCCAGGGTCTATTCCAGATTCTTTCTGGTGCCAAAGAACAAGGGCCTAAAATCAGTTTTGGATTTAAGCAAGCTGAACTGTTATGTCAGACAGGCCAAGTTTAGGATGGTCATGGTGCAGTCCATTCTACCTCTGTTGAGGAAGAACCATAGTATAAGCTTTTATAGATCTCAACGATGCCTACCGTCATATCATAGAAAGATAGTGAGGAAATACTGGAGATTTCAGCACTTGACTGGGACCTGATCATTATCAGTTCTGAGCACTGTCCTTTGGTCTCCACCCCCAGTCCCCAGGTGTTCACAAGTGTATGGCAGTCATGGTAGCCTGGCTCACACTACATGGGTTTCAGGTCTTCCTGTGCTTGGACAATTGGCTCCTCACTGCCTCCATGAGTGCATCTCTTGTCGAAGCTTGGGCCATCTTACTCCAGTGATGTCTATCCTTAGGAATCATGGAGAACTACAAAAAGTCCAGTTTGGAGCTGGTACTAGAGTTCATAGGTTGCTATTTGAATATGGTCTTTCAGACAGCAAAACTTCCAATAAATAGGTTGTCTGTTCGAGCAGAGGCATATCATCTGCTTCTATCTCTCAAACTTCTTGCCTTCTTAATTCTGAGGCTTGTGGTACACATGGCAGCATAAATTTGCCTGTTTAGTGAGGTACCATATGAGGATCTTGTAGTGGACGGTGGCATCTCAGTGGTCGTACTTGACTCATCCCATGGATTTTATGGTTGTTATAACAAACTCTTGTCAAATTCAGGTCAAATAGTGGCTGGAGTCCCCCCTCATCACTGCCAGGTAAATTTTCATTCTTACCCAGCCACGGGTAGTGGTCACTATGGATGCCTATCTTCTGGGATGAAGGGGTTATTTTAAATGGAGGGCAATCCAAGGGACGTGATCGCCCTCCAAGACCAATTTTCACATCAGTGTCTTGGAGATGAGAGCGGTCCTGCAAGTGTTGTAGGCCTTTCAGGACCTTCTCTCCAAGGGTGTGATTGCTGTCCAGAACCAACAAGGGGGAGCATGATCTTACCTTCTTTGCTGGGAAGCCACGATGGTTTGGCAGTGGGATGTCTTTCTCAATGGTTTCTGATTGGATTTCCCCAGGATGTGCGTTGTTTTCCCTGGTGGACAACTTAAACAGGAATGTCCTTCCTTATGAGTGGTCCCAGATTTTTGATACTGACATCCTGCTGTGACCTGTTCCATCCCTCTTTCCTGAGGGACAGTCACCCATGGACATTCTTATGTATGCTTGGCTCATGTGTCTCTTGTACACCTACCCACCTACTCCCATCATAATAAACTTTCTTCAAAAGCAGCCTATTGCAGAGTGAATGTGATTATCATTGCCCCATTCTGGCACCAACAAGTCTGGTTCTCCTTTTTGTGACCTCCCTTACGTCACCCACCTTGCTTGCTGAATGCCATTTAGGAGCTGTTTATCCATCTAGCAGGGATTCTCCTGTACAGGTTTCGCACTCAGATTAACCACATGGTTTTACCACTTCCAGCAATGGCCAGGGATCCCAGCCTCTCTGACAAAGTTATCAGTATCCTCTTGTCTTCTCCGAGTCTTTGTACAGAAGGTTTATGCTAGTAAATTGAAATGCTTTGCAGTTTGGGCTTCATCTAGTCTGGACCCTTTTTCAGATCCACTGAATGCCATTTTGGATTATTTTTTGCTGATCACTTTCAGTCCAGTTTGAGTTATTCTGCTATTAAGGTTCTTTCAGCCGGATGCTATTTCTAATTTTTACATCAGCAAGTATGGTACTACTAATGCTGCTTTGAAGATTTCCAAAGCCTTCTTGAAGGGTGCATTTTTTTTTACAACCCCCGTTCACCCTTGAAATCTGCCATTGGTGTTGCGAGTACTCTCCATTGGCCACTGTTTCCTTGAAGTTGCTATCTTGGAAAATTTATTTTTTTTGGTGGCAGTTAACCTCTGCTAGATGAGTATCTGAGCTGCATGCATTCTCTCTGTTGATGACATTTGTGTTGCTGCCACTTGGTCTAGCACTCATACATTTGTGTCCCATTAAAAACTGGACGTTCCATTGAGGTTTAGGGCATCATTTGGTTCCATCATTCTGCAACATGTTATCTCCTAGAGCCTACCTATGGTGTTACATGGCTGGGGGACTCTTCTGTCTGGCTTAAACCTGTGGGGCAAAGGCAGCACTGGATATGAAAGTTATGTACTTAACATAACAGATCTGAGCTGTTTCCATCCAGTTCAACCATCACTTCCTCTTGTCCCCCTCCTAGAAGTAGTTTATTTTAGTTGATTACATGGATGGGCCTTTTGGGTGTCTCCCTTCAGGTATTTGTTTAGGTTCCAGTTTTTCTTTGTATAGTTCTTTGAGATGTTATGCCTATCCTGGGAGCAGTCTTCGGGGAAAACTCTATCTGAGGTGGATGGGGGGAGCAGCGTGTTATGGGTTGAAGAGGTGGAGCTCTTGGATCAGCGTCCCTAAAAAAAGGCCGGCATTGGAGCTGGGGCCAGATTTGATAACCCACAGGTTGAACTGGACAGAAACAGACTACATGATATGGTAAGTACATAACTTTCATTTTTCTTTACATAGATCCTTGAGTGTTTTTAGGGGAATTAAAGACATGGTCTGTCTTTAGACTGTAGATCTGAATCCATTGTTTAATTCATGGGCAAGTTTAAGACATTCATATATGGAGATGTTTTTCCCAGTCATATTATAGTACGATTTCTGCTTTTAAGGAGGAGTTGCAGACCTGAAGAACTTCCCAGACCAATTATTGCCACTCCTCTGTGCAGACGAGACATGTTTTGTTTTTGGAGGCTTCTTTATGAGATAAGTAGATCCAGTAACCCTTTCCCTTTTAATGGTTTACTGTGGAAGGTTGGGCGCCGGGCTGGCAACTCGACACTGTAAAACTCCACTGCCAATCATGAGCGGACAGGTGATCCGCTGTGGCGACCCCTAACCGGGAAAAGCCGAAAGAAGAAGGAGAAGACTTTACATAGTGTGTGGAAGCTTATATGACTAAAGGGATTATGTTTTCTCTGGCACAAGTGTGAGAATTGAAATTGTGGATCCCAAACAACTGAAAAATTGTCCTTAACATAAAATTTCAAATATTGTTGCTATGTCATTTAAGCACTTTAGGGAGGGCCCCTATGCCCCCACAATCCTGTTACATTGCTACACACACACACACACACACACACACACACACACACACACACACACACACACACACATGGATGAAATGTATATTTGTGTGTATGTGAAAGGGATTGTAGGGGGAAGTACCTCGCTTTGTCTTTAGAAACAATCGCAATCTTAAGCAGTTTTCATGTGAAAAATGGGAACTGTCACTCTGTAGTTTCACAAAGAAAAGGCACCCAACCACGTCATTAGATGTACTTGTAAATTTATTTACAAAGGAAATGTATTTTTACATAGACAACAGAAGAAAGAATATTACTTTGATGGGTATGCAGACTGTACCAGTAGGAACATAGTCTATAAGGCTATATGTGATCTCTGTGACTCCTTTTATGTGGGTAAAGCCACAAGGCAACTAAAGGAGAGGGTGTCCAAACATTTGAGTGACATCAGGCAGCAGAATGTAAAAACAAACCTTTTTAAGCATATTAAAGAGAATGAAGGACATTCTTTTTATTTTAGGGTGATACATAGTATAGGTAATAACAAGAGAGGGGGAGATGTTGTTAACTTACTAGAGAAAGCAGAGATATGCTGGATAGGTAGGCTGCAAGCATATAAATCTCCAGGTCTTAATGCTTACTTACCAGTTAAACCTGCACTGAAAGGGAGAAGGCTTAGGAGGCATGTGCGAAATCTTGATTGAGAGGGTGTGTCAGTAAATTAAGTCTTGATTGGGTATGCCTTAGTATTTAAATGTTTTTTTAACTGACTTGTTTTATATGGATGTGAATGCTCTGTAAGCTGCTTATCCCAATATAGAAAATCTTCCATTTTACTGGTTTCATACATTTACCCTGGCCGTGGTGACTGGTAATTATTTTGGTGACTGGATACTTCTAATTACACAGTTCTTCAGTGGGAGGCTTTCTATTTTTGTCTGTTATATGGATCTAGGATGTTTGCTCGAGTGAGCAAACGACCGAAACCCAAACGGCCGGGCATACTTATGCGAAAGTGCTTTTCACCGAAGAAGCACTTTCGCGTGAGTATGCCTGTTGCCGGGGCTGTACTATGGTGCGGGTAAGGGAAATTTCCCTTTTCCCCCACTGTAGTGTGGTCTCGGAGGGAGAATATTAAAGTAGGGGGGTGGGGGGCACAACCTCCCACATGGGGGGTGCAGGGGGGCCTCGCCCCCCTGCTAAAATGTAAATGTAGTGTTTTATTTATTTTTTTTGCAACATGCTTTAACGAAAGTGCTTTTTGGATAAAAGCGCTTTAGTTAAAGTGTGTTCGGTTGTTATGGATTCGGACATTTGCTCACTCGAGCAAAAGTCCTAGATCCATATATATATATATATATATATATATATATATATATATATATGTCTATCGTGTGTATAGGGGTCTAGTTCTAAATACCATATTACCTGAATACTGAACTACATGTGACCGAGACCACAAGTTCAAAAAATCAAGTGACTACAAGTTTAAAAGACTGAGTCTCATAATACGTAATTGTAATGTAAGACTTAAAGTTCAACTCTTTAAGTAGTCTGGTATCACTTTAACATTTCATACTTTGTATCTAAAATAAAAAATGTTGGACATTGCATTCCTAGCCCCTGGTTCTGTTGGAGAAATTTATTCAACTTCAAAGTCTCAGAAAGCCAAAGAAGTCTTAGTAATAGAAGGGAATGTTTATCATTTGGAAAGGTCCATCAAAATGAGAAAATACTGGTATTGTAATTATAAATGTTCTGCTAAATGTAAAGGTAGAGCTGTTGCAGCATCTCTAGCCACTGGTGAACAGTTGAAGAAAAATCTGTTACTCATAATCACACAGGAGATCCTGTTGAAGTGGAAAAATGTACACTTTGCCTCAATGTAGTGCAACGTCGGAGTTGGTATATTTAATTTTGGAGGGTGTAGGTAGAGCACAGCCCCCCTACAAAACCATAGGAAATCAACAGTTTTTTTTTTGTTTTGCATCAGTGATGAGTAGGAACTTAACCATTTGCTTTCTGTTCAGTACTATGGGACTCAATCTTGTAAACTTTCAGGAAGTTGACTTTTCGAGGTTAAGGTCTTGGTCATGTGTCGTTCGGTATTCTGGTAATACGAGATTTAGAAGTAGACCCATATATAGATTTATATATAATATAACCCCAGAGACGGGTACACACACACACACACACACACACACACACACACACACACCATGTATGCGTGATGTAGTATATCACTTGATTATGGAGGTCTTAATTTGTTTTCAAAGTTCTGTCCCACCCCTTCTAAAATAGAAAACTATTTTGAGAAGTTTTAAGTTGATAGAAAATTGTCTTGATTACTGTCACTAATTTTTTTTTGCTTTGTCTGTATCTCTGGAGACAAAAGTTGAGAGGGTGGATGTTTGTGTTTGTAAAAGATGAATGATATATATGTACATAATGTACGTGTGAGTGTAATACACATGCAGTGCAAGGTTGCTGTGCCTCGGAGGAGGAGGAATACTATGATGTAGTCCAGCATTATACTTTTTATATTCTTTCTTTCCTGCCTGTAGCTCTGTTGTCTGATGTGCTCAGATATAGTCCTTGGAATTTCAACAAGCACCCAGGATTTTGGCTCGGACCTATAAGGCAGTCCCGACTTCTGTCTCTTAACAGTTTGGTTGCTCTGGAGGCATACTTCTCAACTTTTAAGAATATTGCAGAACACCCGTGTTTTTGTCTCATATGTTTGGTCTGTGCCCCATAAAGTTTGTGGCTTTCTGGCAAATCATTAAGGATTGAAGTAATTGAATAATGTCAGATATTTGAGTGTCATACTTCATATCCTTCAAACTATATGCTGATGCAAAAAACCTGTTATTTTAGCAATATTCTAAGTTAAGAGTACTATTTAAACTCCGTCCCTGATTTTTGGCCTTTACCCCCCCCCCCCCATTATTTTTGGCTTTGTCCATAATTCTTGCACTAAGAGGTTGAGAGAGATGTTTGAAGGTCTTGAGAAAGAATCTTTGAAACACTTGTTCTTGAACCACAAGAAACCTTTACTGTTTAGGTCACCAAAATAGTTGAGTCTCAGCATTTCAGACTCTCTGAATGGCAGTTTGTCCACAGATAGATTTGTGGTGGTGGTGGTTGTTTGTCTTTCGGCTTTTCCCGGTAAGTGGTCGCTGCAGCGGAACTCCGGTTTGCTAATGATTGGCAGTAGATGTTTACGAAACGCCGAGGTGCCAGCTCGATGCCCAACCTTCAACGAAGGCACATTTGAAATATTGGAACTCTTATGAGTGAATCCCATAATATTAAGACTGAAATGCTGAAAGTTTGGACTTCTGTATACCAAGTCCAAGATTGCCATTTCTCAGAATATTCTCTTTTCTCTGAGATATGATGATCTTGGAGTTAGTATGTGTAAGTTCAGGGGGGCAAGCCCCCCCCCACACACACACACATTTTGCTAGTGTAGAAGGTTGACCTCCTGCAAAAAAAGAAGTTTAAAGGAGGTGAATCATCAATCCTAATTCTTATGGATTTTCAGTCTTTTTTCGATATGTCTAGAAACAATTATGAGCCTTTACATTTCAATAGGATGCCTATACTTATTCTTAAGATCATATTGGCAGCAATGTTTTAAATGTAAAGACAACCTGTAAGGCAATGTGGTTTTGCACTCAAAGGGCTCTGGAAGTGTGTCCGGGACTTCTTGCTTTGTAATTTGTCTTGACATGACATGACACGTTTTTGAAAAGAGAAGCAAATACTGAAGCAGCTAAAGGTAATTAGACATGTTAGTATTTGTTTGATAATATTTAATCATTGGTGGAATCTGGACATTATTAACATTGTTATCGATGGGTGTAAGTAAGAAATGCTACTTTCCAAATTCTCCCTTTTTCTGTGATATGTTTGATTTGCTGCGCAGTATGTTGATTCACTTAGTTTGGATCTTGAACAATGATAACATGTTTTATGTAATCGCACCTGCTGTGATTATCAGCAGCTCTCTGCGAGTTCATCACCCATTCATTTACCATCATCTCAAGATCACTTTACCGCTCATCACCCATGGAGAATGCATGGTCTCCTTCAGAAGCTAATGTTAATGTAATGTCACTGTATCTCTCAACCTCTCAGTGCAAGAAATGTGGACAAAGCCAGTAAGAATGGGAGGACACTGGCCCAAAAATAGGGACAAAATTTAAATATTGCATCTATAAGTTTAGAAAGTTGCCAGAATAACAGGTTTTGCATAGTTATGTATTTTCTGAAGGACATAAAGTCTGAAACTCAAATGTCTGTTATTATTTAGTGACTTCAGTTCTCAGTGATTTGCCAGAAAACTGCAAATTTTTAGGAACAGATCGAAAATGTGAGGCATAAATCTGTACAGTTGAGAGGTATGAATTATTATGTCACTCTCCAGCACTCTGGGACTAAAGATACGAGCCAAGCAGGGAGGAGACAACATTCAGATTTCAACAGTATTGCTCCATAGCATTTGCATGCTTCTCTGCTGTGCACATACTAGTGGGTATCAGTTTGTTGACCCTAATGATGCGTGCTGCGTCTTCTCCTGTCACTAGGCACCAGTCTTGTGCTCTGGCCTGCTTGCCTTCCCCAGGATGGATGTATCCATATTGACCATTCACCCCATCCTTCCTTGCTGGGTTTTCCTTTGCCTGGGTTGTTAATCAATCTTTACTTATTTATATACATGCCTACATATATACAAACATTTCAAAAAGAGGCATTAATGCCCTTCTAGCCTGCAAATATACTAAAACAGTTGCTCTCATAATAAGTGTTGAGGCTGTTTTTAAAATATCTAAACTACTGCTTGCTTTAATATAATTTGGTATGTTCCATGCATCAGCTGCTCTCTCAGAGAACCAATTAGTACACTTCCCATTCCCATAGAGTCTTCTACATATGTTGTCTGATTATTCTCTAGTACTTTTTGATAACCAGAAACATTCCCAGAGGCAGTTGTGTCTAAATGCCCTGTATACCTGAATACGAGCTCCTATTAAATATCTGTACGATATACTGTACAAGTTCAGATGTTTTAGTCTTTCATAATACCTTAAATGTGGATGCTTTTGGCATATTTCCGCTGTACTCTTTCTAGTTTACTCATACTTGTTTTCTTACAAGGTTTCCATATTGTCATTCCATACTCAGGGTTGTGTCCAATGCAATTAACAAATAATGACTTCTTTTCTGATTTCCTAGCCTTTGTACATCTTTTTTATACAGCCTATAGTTCTGTAAATATCATTAACCATTTGGTTGATATGATTAGAACAACTCAGAGCTGGATCTACCCATATAGCAAAGTCCTTTAAGTCTACAGTTTGTCACTGTGTGCTGTATTAAATATTCACCTTTCAATTCATGTCTCCCAAATCTCATATGCTTAGTTTTGATGTATTTGCATATTATCCTGTGCCCACACGGTCAGTTTAGTTGAGTTCTTTTGCATTCATGCCCTATCTATAAAACATGTAATCAGTTTAACCAATTTCAGGTCATCTTCATACATACTGATAGAGCACCTCAAATGAAAAAGATGGAAATATGGTCATCTGGGTGCGGGGCTTCGTCTTTCTATATGACGACTCCAGCTTTTTCATCACACTGTTAACTTTCTCTTGAAAGAATTAGAAGACTGTGTGCGAGTCTGGAAAACTGATAAGAGAAAAAAAACTTCCAAACACGGTGTTAAATGTTCGCATCCATGGAAAATGACATAACCTGTTTACAGTTCAATAACCATTTAAGAATGCTGGATAGTTTTGCGCTGAAGTCGCATTAGTTAATTTAGTCAAAATTGTTGCTGTTCTCTTCATGCATAACTGTTCATTAGTTTCCAATGCGAAAATTGTGCAGTTAATAACTACTACCAGTAATGCAGGAGTGGATGTCCATAGTTTCTGCATTCCTTGAAATGGGCTTTTTGTGGCTAGAGCCATTCAAATGTTAACACCAGACAGAATTAGAATGAGTCAGTGTATTTATGCTTGTGTTTGAGTTTTATTAGGAGAGGGCTAAATTTTAGGGATTGTGTGCATTTTGTTTTCTGTTTATTCAGGTACTCTTCATTGAGACTGGCAATATTTCGAAGAAGATCTTGAGGTGTATATATAATCATGTTTTAATTGCAGCGTAAACTTTTATGGAAAGGAGAAGACTTGTTTCTAACTAACATGTTTGGTTCTTTATAACAAAAGTTTGGACAACTACATAATTTGTTTACCACAGTAGCTGTATTTCTGTATAGCAGACACAATTTCTTGGGAAAGAGATTTTGATAAATGCTTATTTGCATCATGTATTTAGTCCAAGGAGTAAACAAAATATTTTGGCATTTGTAGTTTGTGAAAGAAGTGGTACATAACTGTTTGTTTCTTTATACCTTATATTAGTTTTCTGTCTTGATTTGTCATAAAGAGTTGTAGGAATGTATTTAAAGGTGCAATGTAGTTTTTTTTTTATTTGGTAACATACTTTTGGTCAAGAAGTTCATTTAAAAGGTTTGACTTCTGAGATGGCTGCACAAATAGCTCTCCCAGTATGAAAACAGAAATTTAGCAGAGAAAGCCAGTAGACCTAGATTTCTGGGTAAATTTCAGTAACTGGATAATAAGTGCACTGTATAGGTGCCAGGAAAAAAGAAATAGGGACCTGAAAGAAAACCATTTACAAAAGGCGAGAAAAAACACTGACTGGGGGAAGTACTGTAGCTGTTCAGCAAAAAGCAGTGCAAACTCCAGACATGACTTCCAGTAACCTAGATGAAATTATAAGGCAACTGCACACATACCTGCTAAAATAAATGAAACACAGATGGAGTATAAAAGGCTGGAAAAAATGGAAGAAGCTTTAAATAGCTATTCTGATAAGGTGATACTGCAAAAGTCAGCGGTTGAAATGAAAAAAGGCTGGTTGAATGGAGACTGCACAAGAAGAGATGTTTAAAAAATAATAGAATTAAGGAACAGAGCCCATAGGGAAAACCTGATGTTTTCTGCTGTACCCAAGAAGCTGGAAGGAACAGACTGCATTAATTTTATGAAAGCATAAATAAGCAACTGGACTGGTATTCCACAACAGCAATTGCTAACTGACGAGGCACATCATGTGTATACTCTAAATCTCTCTGAGAAAACAACCTAGAACTTTAATAGTAAAGATGCAATCTTACCAGCAAAAGGAGTTGATTCAGGCAAAACTGTGACAGAAAGACAAAATACTAAAAGTGGGAGACAGCAGAGTGTTTGTGGAGAATGACTTCTCATTGTACACCAGCCAAGAGGAGGAGTAAATTTATTCCATCTGCGGTGGTGGTGCTGCGGTAGCGTTGTCGCCTCACAGTAAGACGCTGTCCGGTTCGATTCTCAGCTAGAGCGTCTTCTGCGTGGAGACATGCGTGAATGGGCATACCTTCGTTGAAGGTTGTGCGTCAGGGCTGACAACTCGGCACATAAAAATCAACTGCCAGTCATTAGCAGACCGGAGTTCTGCTGTGGCGACCCCTAATTGGGAAAAAGCTGAAAGATACATACATACATTCAGGACCTGTTGAGAAGCAGGTGTGAGATTCAAACTGCTGTACCCAGCTATCTTCAAAATGTTGTTCTTTGGAGGAACAACTTCATTTTTTGATGAAGTACATGCTAAGGAAGAAATACAAAAGTTTGTCCAACAAAAAATGAGCTGTGAAACAGGAGGAGAGTCTGCTTCTTGTCCTTGTAATAAATATCACAGAGAGACTGTACCAGTGAAACCTTTTCCAGTGTTTTAAAGGAAAATGCTTGAGAGAGGGGAAAAAGCACAAGAGTTGATGAGAAGAATTGAGAGTATGTTGGAAATGAAGCAGAGACAGGGTTTGGGAGAGGGAGGTGAACAGGAATAGGGCAAGAGAATCTGAAAATATTGGACTTTGTTAAACATGCCCTACTTCATGTCATAAATGTTCAGAAAAATACTCGAGGGGGGAGAAAGTTAACTGTAAGTAAAACACATTTTTTCCTTAGTAGTACTTTCTAAATAGTGCGTGATTTTCTTTGCATCTTATAAAGTAAAGTGTTTTTTTCTGCTATTTAAGTATAATGGGAATACTAATGTAAATAGGTTCTCCTGTTTTTTTTTTCCTTCTCTTTCTTCATGTTCATTTTTAAGAAATGTAGGCACTGCAGTGTAAACAACTGGTTAAAAGCATGACAAAAGAAAAAAATAGTGTGCTTTTTCTCATTCTTGCATGGGGCGAATGACTGGTTTAAGGCCATTAGCTTAATCTAGTAACATGTTTTAAGAGAAAGCAAGTAAATGAAAAAGAATAGTGAATATTATAAGGCTTTTTATCTAGTAAACAGTTTTGTGTTTGGTTCTCATGTCTATAGCAAACAGTCTGATAAAGAGAAATGGCTTGGAGAAAATGTTTTCTGAAAGCATTCAAGTGTTTTCCCAGCTTAGACAGTTGTAAAGGTAAGAGAAAACCAGACAGCACTTAATAGAACCACAGGCAGTACCTTGCGTCTGGATAACCTTTCTTTTAGGTTAGCTTGAGTTTGTCTGTGTTAAGTTTGGAATATTTGTTCCTATTAGGAGGGTAAAACTTCAGTATTTGAAGATGTACATAATTTTGTGTGTTAATAGTTTTTAGGGGGTATTGGGTGTGAGTGTGTATTTTTGTTTGAGGGTTTTCAGTAAAAAAAAAAAAAAAAATTCTGTAAGATGTGACGTAGACTCAAATGAAGATAACAAGAGGCAAGTGTATAAAAGATAAATCTGCCAAAACAGTACATGCATATAACACAAAAGCTGAAAACAGACATTTAACAAAAAAGCTGTTATACATAAAAGGTGGGAATAATGATATCTCAAGAATATAATGATTTCTATAATGTCTTTAAATGGTGTCGCAGATCAACACATGAGTCGTCTTCTTCTTCTTTCTGCTTTTCCCGGTTAGGGATCGCCACAGTGGATCACCTGTCCGCTCATGATTGGCTGTAGAGTTTTACAGTGTCGAGTTGCCAGCCCGGCGCCCAACTTTCCACGGAAGGCACACACACACACACACACACACACACACACACACACACACACACACACACACACACACACACCTAGGGCCAGTTTAGAGTGTCCAGTCCACTTACAGCACGTCTTTGGGATGTGGGAGGAAACCCACGCAACCACAGGGAGGACATGCAGACTCTGCACAGAAGGCACCCCAGCCGAGGATCGAACCAGAGAACTTCTTGCTGTGAGGCGACAACGCTAACTGCTGCACCACCGTGGCCACCCCATGAGAGAGTAGTGAACTATATTAAAAAAATGTAGAGTCCAAATAGCTATGCTACAGGAGACATACTTGGAAAGAATTGAACATATGAATTTCATAAAGGTTTTCAAGATGGTTATTCAGTGGAATACCTGGGGAAAAGGAAGAGAGAAATTGTTATATTAATTGCAAGAGGAGCTCCAATACTAATAGAAGAGGATAAAAAGACAACGATGGTAGATTTGTAGAACTAGGGTTAAGTGGAATAAGCTTATTCCTCCAATAGAACAGGGTAGTTTGGGATTACCTGATTTGAAGGGGTATTTCAGAGCAGCACAGTTAGGGTTCCTTTACATAGCACAGGCAGAAAACTATAATTCAAAGTGGAAAGAGATGAAGATGAAACGGGGAAGCTCAGAAAACAAGGAGAGATTGGGATTTTGTTTGCAGACCTTTAAGGAGAATAACAATAATCATTCAAAATATTATATTCATAAAGTAGCAGAAAGTATTCTAAGAGCAAAGCCAACACGGGAATGGAGAAAGGAGATTCTGCTGATAGAGATGACTGCAATTAGAGATGCAGACAATAAGCAAGAGGAGGCTGGAATTTATTGGAGAAAACTGGCAAAGGAACCAAGGTATTGGGAGAAAGTAACTAGAGAAGGAAAGAGAATGGGAAGATGCCAATAACTTGGACTGCAGGTTAGAGATTGCCTTCCCTATCAAGGATTGATATCAGAGTATAGGCAAGAGAAAGAAATGGGAGGGGGGGGGGTCTGAAACGAAAGACCGGCAGTGATGAGAGTTTTTAGTAACTTCTAGAACAGAGGTTTCCATTAAGAAAAGAATAATTAGTGTAGCATATAAAATATTGCATAATAACTATAAGAATCAATCACAGGAGAAGGTTAGAAAGGACTGGGAAGAGACTGGATAAGCAATTCACAAAGAAACAGTATGTATCCCAAAGATGCAACAAAGCCTAGAAGATTTAAGTTCTTTGCTTGAAAGTGTTTTTATATGTATTTTTGATACCCCAAGTAGACTCCAAAGAATTTTTCTTCAGGTAGACAGCAAATGTTATTGGTGTGATGCGGAAGAAAGAGGTAACTGGGAACATATCTTCTAGGAGTTCAATGAGTTGGCAGACTTTAAAGATTCCCCTGGAGACTCCCTTGTTGGTGATGCTGGGTGAGCAAACTGCTGATGAAATAATTTTTTTTTAGCTGTGATACAGAATTGACATTGCCTAGACATAGTAAGGCCTTGCGGAGTCTAATTATCATGGCTGCCAGAAAAGCAGTTACTAGAAAATGGGGATCAAAGTCTAAACCAACTTTACTAGAAGTAGCGAAGATAGTAACAGAGATAAAACTGCAATTAGGATCTTTAGAAAAGTGTAGCAGCAAATTACATATGAAAAATGGAAAGTGTGGGATCAATACATGCAGAGGAGGGACAAGGTTTAAAAGAAGGCAGGAATTGAACGAGCCATTTAATGGCTGTCTAACAGTGACTGGATATATTATAAGTAGTAAATAATGTTTGCTGTTACAGTTGTGTTGGCACGGTTTGTAATGTGTAATGTTTGCAGCAGAGATTGTCGGTATCATTGGATCATAGGAGATTACTAGGCTATTGACCCGGAGGTCATTTTAAGCCTAGCCTTTTCATCCCAGTGTAATACCATAGAAATACTAGTCAATACCTAAGATTGCATTTAGTGATGACTGTCCATATCCAGGAGGGTTGTGGACTCTATCCCCAGTAAGAATTTACTCATCCAGCTTTCTCTTGAACAGTGTCATAGAGGTGCTCTGTTTCACATGAATTGGTAGCCCGTTCCAAAGATGCGGCAGTCGCTGGGAGATAAATCTGTCCTTCCAGCATGTCCCATTTATTGAAGGCCGTATTTAGTTCTCTGTAATGGGTAGCCCTGGTCCCGTTTGATTTATGGATATGCAGCAAATTAATTAAGTTTGGGTTTTAGATTGCTCAGTAGGGCAGGAATAGGTCTGCATTAAGAAGTCTGTGATATGGAGTATAGTGACAGGGACGTTAGCCTGTCTGTAAGGCACTTGCTGGAGCCCCTTTATCTTTGTTAGAAACCTCTTGAGGTCTCTCTAATTGCTGCAGGTGCTTAATACGATACATGCCAAATGGGGCTTTACACTCAATTGTGGGACGGATAAGTGCAGAGTACAGGGGGATTATAACTTCTTTTGCTCTTGAGGCAATGCCTTTACTAATCAAGGGTGCTGTGTAGAAAGCTTTCCTTACTACAGTAGTCACTTGGTGGTCGAAGTTAAGCTCACAGTTAACTTGTGATCCCAGGTCCCTTACCACTTCATGGGTACTTAGGGTATTGTTGTTTTGATAGCATGAGGGGACGTTGTTTGTGCTGAAGGGAGTGATGACGCATTTCTTTGCATTCAGTTTGAGACCGTGATTAATAACATCAGTCGCTGGTCAGCGTGAGAGCCTCCCGGAGTAAGTATACTGACATCATTTGGGGATGTAGTGATTACACCTAGTTTGCATTCATCTGCAGACTTGGTCAGCCACAACCCCTTAGTTTTTACTTGAACTTCTGAGAAGTATATACCCAACAGTAGGGGGTCCAGCACAGACCCCTGTGGCAACCCACTGGTTGATGTGGAGTCACTCACTTTGATAGTCGTGTCCAGTTTGTGAGCTAGTTGGCAGCCCATCTTACTATGAAGGGGTTTATATTCAGTTTGCTAAGTTTATCGCTAATGCCTGATTATGGGATCATGTTGAAAGCCTTTGTCAGGTCAAGGTTTGCTATGTGCACAGATTTGGCCTTGTCAGTGGCCTTGGTTACTTTTTCAAAGAAATCCACCAGATTTAACAGAGAAGATCTGCCCTTGACGAAGGACGGAGGTCACCTATGTCTTTATTTAAAAGGTCCATAACGATACATTCCATGGCCTTACAGATGAGGCTGTAATTCCCCTGGTCTATTGCTAGGCCACCTTTGTGGAGGGGAATAATTGTTGCTGTTCTGCATTCCACAGGAAAAAAGCTTGTGGTTGGGCGATGATTGCAAAGGGTACTTAGTGGTGATGCTAGTTCATGTTTAGCCGGTTTAGAAGACAGTCTGCGATGTCGTCTGGTCCCATAGAGTGTTTTTTGCCTTGGACAAGGGTTTGAGGATGTGCTCTTCATATATGTAGGGGGGGGGTGGGGTGGGTGGGGGGAAGGTTTGTTGTAAGTTAGGAGGCGATAAGGGATTTTCACCAATGCTGTCCATTAGCAGGTTTGCTCTTTGGGGGGGGGGGTCAGTGTATGTGATACTGTTGGCCATTAGTTCTGCACATACTTTAGTCCTACTTTTTAGATCATGTACGTAGCTGTAAAATGCCTTGTGGTTATCCTTGGTGGTGCTTGCTAAGTTTCTCTCAAAGGAGCGCTTGGAGGATTTGACAATTTGTTTTATTTGTCTGTTGATGCTGAGGAGGGTGCTTTTCCATTGTTGGGGCCTTGCCTTTGTTTTCTTGGAAAGCAACTTTTTGCATTTATTGCAAAGTTTGTTGATGCTGGATGTCCACTATGGCAGCTTGTTTTTACTTGGGGCTCTGGCTTTCATTCTTTTTGGTATGGATGAGTTTATACACTTATACAATGTACAGGGCTTTAGTGTAAGCTTCAGCGTAGTTGCCACTTCCAGCTTGGGATGGGGCTTGGAATGCATTTATACTTTCACCTAGAAGGGTATAGTTTGCCTTGGTGAAGTTTTTTAGTCTGATTTCACCCATTGTGAGTTCTGGTGTTCATGCCAGCTTGAAGGTGACTGATTTCTGGACAATTCTAACTAATGAGCGTCCGACAGTTGTGGCAGTGCATCTGTTTGACATGTTGGTGAGGATCAGCTCCAGAATGCTTGTTCCCCTTGTCGGGGTATGGATAGTTTGTTCCAGGGTATTTGAATTAACAAAGTCAAGGCACTTTTGCGCTAGCGCATTAGGGCTAGCGTAGGTTTCCACTTTGGTGGAATAATTGAAATACCCTATAATCACTGTATTCGGTAAAATTTGGATTGTCTCCAGTTTGGTCAAGTAGGCTTTGTGGGCATCATGACCCATGGAGAGGGATCTATAACTGGCTGTGGCTTGAATGGGGGTCTTACCCACTGTGACTTGGACCTGGAGTAACTCCATGGAGTTGTCCAGTCTAACTAAACATGAGGTGAATTTATCTCTAATATAAAATGAAACACCAAGTACTTTGGTTTTCACATGTTCATTTTTTGGTCTAAAGGTGTGAAAGGCATTGTAGCCTTGCAAGGCATCTGTGATTGCACAGACATCTACATCTTCTAGTGATGGTGCTTCCAGGGAGTGTAGTTTTTGGTTTAAGCTCCTAGCATTTAGCAGCATGACCCTTATTTTGTTCTGATTGGTTAATTTCACATCGGTAATGTTGTTTTCAAGACCTTGAGTAAAAGCAAGTGAGGTTTGTCGACCATGGCTTCCCAGGCTGACAGGAAATAGATCTCCTTTGAATGATGCCAAAAATTGAACCAGTTATTGAAATCAATCATTTTTTGTTTATACTGTGGCATTATTATAGGATAGGGTAGGATAGTCTGCTGCTCAAGGCTAGGGACATACCTGCCTGGGACACACATTCAGAAAGCTCAACCATGTCTCTCTCCATATAGTCCAGTTAGGTATGTCTCGGGTCATTCACACCAACATGAACTATGACAGAGCTGTACCGGTATGTGTTGCTGACAGACATGAGTGCATTTGTAATCTGACGAATCCTGGCACCGGACAGGCAGCTGACTGTGACTTTCTCCTTGTCCAGCCTGGTGAGTGGGGCATCCATGCATATCACTATTGAGTCTCCAATGTCAAAAAATTGGATTTTTGAGTGTTATGCCTTACTGGCTTGGTGGGTGAGACACTGGTGTTGCTGTGTGTAATGGCTGCTGGGAGGACAATGTTAGTTGTAGCAGTGTTGTATTTTGTAGGTCTCTGGTGTTTCTGTAAGTTTTTCACAAGAACTTCCTTGTATGTGGATTTACGTGTGTGATGCATACTGTATATGAGTAGTGATACTATGAGCATATGTAGTGGTGGGTGAGTTAAGCAGTAACCCACGGCTGGGTGTGGGTAATGCTGGATTTACACACAGTTGGTGTGACCAAACAAAGTGAACCGTGGGTAAATCCAGCATTGCCCACACCCAGCCATGGGTTATTGCTATTATACAATGACATTATTTAAGAAATAAAATGCTTATTTTCTTAAATAATGGCTTTGTATAATACGTCCGTGCTGCCCTTCCGTATCTTGATGGTATCATGGGACTTTTTTTGATGTACGGCGCATGCGTATGAGACTTGTGTTCCCATGCTTACGCAGTACATCAGTGCTGTGAAGAGGTAGCAATGCAGAAATGAAGATCTCCGTTGCTGCTGCTTCTTTTTTTATAATCAATAAAGAAGAAACTGGGAGACTTTTTACGTTCGGGAGTGTTGGGACAGACAAAATAAAAGGATAATCAGGTAAGTTTTTAAGTTAAGTCTCTGTTTTCTTTTTTATTAAAAAAAAATGCGAGATATGCTAACGGGAAAAGTCTGGGCCACCAGACCTTTTTCCGTTGGTATATTCTCAGATTTACAACGGGCACGCTGGTTGGGCTGGTTTTTGAATATTAATGGCCAGTCATTGTATAATTGACAACCTTCTCGATGTTACTGTTTTGAGTTAGAGGAGTATGGATTCTAGATTCTTGGTGTAAATGCATCTCTCTCACTCTACTAGTGTGTGCTATTAGTTGAGGGTTGTCTGTGTACATGAGGGAGTTGCTACACTACCTCGAGACCCAAGTCAACAAGGTTGGCAGAAGAAACAGAGGCACTGTTTATTTTCATTTATATAAATGTAAGATTGCTTATGTCATACATGATAACTTAATAAAAATGTTTCTTGCTTAAAAAAAGTTTTAAAAAAGCATTCATTTAAAAAAGTTATTTTCTGTTTGTCTTACAGCCTCTTCCAGAAAAATTTGTTGTAAAAGGAGTAGTGGATCGTTTTTCTGAAGAATTTGTTGAGACACGAAGAAAAGCTTTAGACAAATTTTTAAAAAGGATTGCAGATCATCCAGTTCTGTCTTTTAATGAACATTTCAATGTTTTCCTGAGTGCAAAGGTACATGAATATTTTCAGTAAGGTCTGTGTATATAACATTTGAAGGACTGTGTAGGTAAGGAGTGTTGACTTTTTATTACCACCACCACCAAAAACGCCAAAGCAACTGTAGCATATGTATATTATCAGATCACTGAATATTTGGAACCAAATTATACCTGTATATGCCTGTTTACAGTACAAATTGTGTTCTTTATCTTATACTTTGATTTAAAATATTTTGTGAGAGTCCACCATATTTATGCCTTCGGTTTTGTTATGTATATTGACCACCCTTTAAGTTGACTTTTTTTCTTTATATTACGTTTTGCAGTTTGTTTAAGCTTGGTTACTTTTCCTCTGAGAGGTATGTGAAGATTTTGCTGTTTGATGGATCATTGACAAGAGGGGTGGTATTTTCACAAATCTCAGAGAATGCAGAGATGACGTGGAATGATTACATGAAATGAATAGGGCATTAAATATGAAATCAAAGAAAAAGGAGATAATCACCTCATCAGGGTGCAAAAAGGAGCCAGCTAAATTGGGAAGTTATTATATGTGCCCTGGTGGTTAATATGGAAGGTGGTAGTGTTGGGCTATTTAACAGTGCAAAATCAACAGGCCACTTCAGGAAAGGAAGATGGCAGACTGTAGAATGAAGGAGTGGGGGAGAGGAGGTAGAGAGCTTTCACTATTAAGTTGCATTAGTCACAGTGGCCTAAATGTAAATAACCATGTTCATCTGTCTTGGGGAGTTTCATCGTAATCATCCATATGAGTGAGACTAGCAAGACTTGGCTGGTGCACAAAACTTTCCCAGGGTATCTTAGCCCCTCCTGTCTACCCACAATTCTCAGCTGCTATGGACTCTTTCCATATCTGTTTTGCTATGGATTGAAGGTTGGCTATCTGGGCTTCCTGAGTGACCAGTTATTTTGTTGCTGTTTTTAGCAGTGAAGTTTGTTGCAGCTCCTATTACTCACTGTGTTCACATTGGCATATAGGTCAATTTGTTCCTTCTGTTTCTTCCTTGAGAGTTAATGTTTTACAGTGAGATATTGTAGTTGCAAATGTTCTTCGCAGTCAGTGTTGCAGTACTAATCCTTGGGACTGTTCCTTGATGCAACCCACACACAAGGCCTTAACCTGGTCTGTGATATTAGTAGAACTTGTTGGCAGGATATATTTGTGTCCCAAGGACTCCCCCATCTGTGGAATAGACTCCCTCTCCATGTCAGAGTACCTCTCTAGCCGTCTTTAAGATGACCCTGGACAACTGGATGGGGAAAGAGAAAATATACCCCTGGGATCCCACCTATGTCCCTGCTGGAAAGGAGAAACAGGTACTGACTTTGAGGGAACATGGGCAAAATTCTTGGCTGGCTTATAGGCCTCCGGGCCAATAGCCTAGTATCATCCTATGAACCTATGTGCAAAAGCCCATGACCTTCCAGATTTCCAGAGTCTTAGTATCATCCCAAGTTGATGATGATTTATGAATGAAGTCAGGGCATCAGATAATAAGAAATGCATCTGTTGCCATCTTCAGTTCTTTCTAGACATGCAGTTTGTGTGCTTTATACGCTGGCAGTCCATCAGTCGGCTGGTGTTTCCAGAGATCCTCTGCTTCCAGACAGATGAGTACCCCTTTGGGGAAATTTCTTTTCTAATTAGTGTTTAAAAAAGTTAATAACTGTTTGTTCTGTGGAGAACAAATCTCACATAGATTTTCACTTGTTTTGCTTGGGGCCTCAGCAAGATGTCTCCAACTGCTCTGTGCTAAATTCCGTGCAAAATCCCTTAAACTTTGGGCCAAGGTACTCACTGCACATATGGAATCCTCGTCATTCATTGGCTTCTTCAGTAATGTCACAACCTCCATTTTCTTCAGGTTCTGCTGCTGCCCCAATGACCGCTGGTATGATCCCTAAAAAGTGAAAAGATAAACCTAGGGATCCAGAGACCACAGAAAAGGTTAATGCATCTACTGCTAAGTCAACCACTTACCTTGGTGAGGTGCTTTTGCAGCCCCCAGGACCAATGATTGCTAGGCCAGAATCCTCTGACATGACCCCTTGGGAATTCGCCAAGAATTCTGGCTTACCCATGATTACCATCGCTTACACATCAGTTGGGTCTGACACTGCTATGCAGGCATCAGCTTCTGACATCTGAGAAGTGGTACTGCAAGGAGTCCTTATCCCTGCACTTTCTTCTGACATTCCTTCTGAGGTCATGATCCTCTGAAGATGAAGATCTCGCATATTCAGGTGATTTACAACACAAAACCTACCCTGATTCAGACTCCAATGACGCACTGTTTTTAGCTTCCCCACCCAAATACCTTTCCTTTGGGGACACTTACACAGAATGAAAAAAGCCTTTAACTGAGAAAATAAGCCGTTCTGCCAAGCTCAGACACACTACAGAGAACTACAAAGCGTACCCTCCTCTTGACTGTTGACTATTCCCCCTGTGAACATAGTGCTAGGTGATGTGTTTGAGAACATAGCCCTACACCTGGATTCATTGCCACCTACTCCTAGGAAACTATACAGATTTTGCAGAATTCTTGACCTGCCCAAGTATCTCTACAAAAATCCTAAAGTTGAATACTGTGTGATCTCCTCTGAACCTACTAAAGGGGTTCCCAAAAGGCCACCCCAGCACCTGTTGCCACTTGACTGGGGAGCAGACTACTGGAAAGGTTGGGCAAGAAAACTTATAGCTTTGTGACACTAACCATGGAAGCTCCAAAATGTCAATTTTATATGATAAAATATTTAAAATCACTTCCAGATAAAATGATTACAAAACTCTATTCCATGTCAGACAGAACCTTGTACAAGGAGATGCAGGACATTACTGGAGAAACCCTGCAGGTAGCCAGGCAGTCCTTGAAATGTGGCTATGATGCCTTAGATTCTTCTTGAAGAGCAGCTGCCACAGGTTCTGTCATCTGCAGACATGCTTGGCTAGGAACTCAGCTTTTGTCAGACCAAGTAAAAGCAGTGTTGTTGGATGCCCCACTGGCTAGAGAGTTCCAATTTAGGCCCAGAGATCAACAAGTCTTTGAGAAACTAAACAAAAAGGAAAACAGAGCAAAACTGTTAAAGAATTCTACTTGTCCCCAACCCAGAGGTACAGTAGAAACTACCCTTGTAAGCCTTGCTCCTTCCCAACTAGGCAAGACAAGGGGAGGCCTCCTCTTCGAAAAAAGCAATCGAGAAAATTGCAGCCTCCATCCTGGACCCCCTGGCAGGCAGACTTTCCCTCTTCTTAAGCTAGTGGAATACCATTATAAGGGATCATTGAGTCCTCACAATTATAGAAAAGGGGTACTTTTATCCAGTTCTGGGAAATATGCCCTTTCTGGGCATGGCAAGACTCTCAGAAGGTGCAAGAAAATCCTCTTGCCGATGATTATCAAAGATTTACTGTAGCAAGGGTCCATACAGCCAGTTCCCCCAAGTCAAGAGGGAAAAGGTTCCCAGTTCCAAGAAAAGAAGGAACGTGGAGACCTCTTCTAGATCTCTCAAGGTTAAACATATTCGTTCACATGCCAGAATTCAAGACACTTACTCTGCAGAAGCAACCACAGCACTGATCTACTCAAATATGTACAGTTATGGTAAGTGGGACACAGCTGTAGTTTGTTCCCTTCCCACTTCTCAGCTTAACTGGCATTTTGCAGTGCAGTTTTGTACTACTGTCATTGTTTGTGATAAAGTGTACAACCATTTTTGTTTGGATGTACCAGATGCAGAGCTGTCAGTCCTGCAAAAAAATGCAAGTGTGGAGCAAAAATTCTACTTCAGGACAAACACACAGTGTGTTAAACTGTTAGGAACAAAATGATCAAGTTGTGCTGCCTTCACACCTTTTGTGTTGAAGGGCAAAAAGATTGATGTGATCTGGAGAAACTCTGGATACCCTTACTATCATATCATTTTCTAATGCCTTTCCGCTTCACCTTCAAAGTTCTTTCCATGAATTAAGTTAAAAGGAAGTCAGAAGTAAACAAAAATTCTCTGCCTAGTGCTAAAAAACTAAAATCTCCTGATGTTTGTTGTCCAAACCTGTTGCAGTTCAGAATGTATTTTTTTCTTGAGCCTGTACCTTCCAGGTTTAAGCACTTCAAAGAGTAGTCCCCAGAAATGAACTCCCTTCCCTGTGCTAAAAGTATATTGTCAGTGATTTCAAAATGTGTACCCCCTGCTACTTTCACTGGCATTCATCTAGTTCTGTAGGTAAGTATGTATTGGTCCAGTTTGATGCAAAAGAATGCAACAGGCATTATAAGTAATCAGCAGATGTGGTCTCTAGTGTCTTTCTATGCTAACATTGGCGGGTAGGTGCCAAGGGCACCTTTCCGGCCCAGTTTCTTTGAAGATATCAGTAGGCATGCTGTTTTCATCAACATCAATGGCTCATTTGAATTGACTGGACCTTTATGGCTATAGTGCAACCTTGTAGTCAGTGTTCCACACCTTGGCTCCTTTGTGATTAGTGCTGCCATGGATGACTGGGCTGATCTGAAAAGGGACATCCTTGATCCTCTTTCCTTTGCTGCAAAGTGTACTGTCCCTGGACTTGGCTTTCAGTCAGTCTGCATTGAAGCCACTGACTTCAACTAGGCTGATGACTATGTTGACCTCAAAGGCTGGTGTTGACTGTTAGCCTGGGAATGGAGTCAACCTTTTTGGCTTTGATCTCTGTTCTACACTGATTTGGTATCTGTCCTACTGGATTTGTCAGCATCTAGTCTAGGCTCATTGGTGATTCAGACACTGTTGCAGGTTTCGTGTGTGAGCTACGCAGCCATTGGCAATTCATGCTCTATGACAGAGTGATGTCCATTATCTGCTTCTCCTGCCAGCCTCTCTTAGGCCAGGGCAAAAGTATTGGAGGTCCCAGCAGGATATACTAAAAGTGCACCAATCTCAGTCTTATTCTTCGTAGGATCCCCCCCCCTTCAGTAGTCCCACATCTGGAGTTTCCCAACACAGATTTCGACAAGGACCAGGGACTAATGACCCCACCCTTCTGTTGATGACCTTAAATTTGGGGAAGTTCTGGAGCTCATCTAAGTAAAAGCTAAATGGCCCCAGAATATCCCCTCTTAGTTGGAATGCATTCTTGCCAAGGTCTTCTGGTGTCCAGGTTGATATCTTAGATGGTTACTCTATCCAATGAATGGCTCTGCCAGTCACTGAAAATGCATGGAAGAACCATGATGTGCTTGCTGCCATTGTAAAGAGGTCAGAGAAAGTCTTCCAGCACCAAGGACAGTCCTAGCCAGCTGAAAACCCATTAGTTTACTTAAAATACATCTGTGCTGCTCTTAAGGTCATCCCTGAACCATAGTCTGAGACTATCCATCCTCCTAATAGAGTTTTGTGTAGTAGGGACTCAATGAGCATGTGTCTATCTTTCACTTTCTCCTTGTGTATGTTAATGTACAGGATGCACATTGAGATTCCAGAGGGAGTTAACCATTGAAACTGCTTTCATTATGAAAGGAGTTGCCATACTACCAAACTGGAAACCAAACTGCAATCCTAGCTTTCAGCTCTTGAATCTGTGATTAACCAGAATATCCTGTGCTGTGTAATGTTCACCAAGAGTGGCGGGCTCAGGGAAAGTGTTTCATCATCCTTTTTGGCTCCATTTTGACTGAGTTTGTTGAAAACGCCAAGGCTAGGTTCACAAAATGCCCTCATTCTATGGGATTTTATTGTTTGGGTGAAATAAAAGCTGAACTGGAAAAACGAGAGAGGGCAATATGCTGTTTAAGGTTGGGGTGATGTTCTAAGCTTCTCTTTGTCGAATTTCATAGAATCATTAGAGGCTACAATTAGCTTTTGTTTAGGTGTTCCCATCAGTGCAAGTTGTGAGATTCTGATGAGCTGTTGGTACTGTGGTGGCTTCCAGAATGTTCAAGCTCCCAATGGAGCAGATGCTTAGCAGAATGAACGGGGGTTTTGTGGTACTCATGAGAGGACATTGGTGGGATTCATGAGGCTGTGCCTGAGTTGTCCCCTCTGGAGGTAGTCCAGAATCATCTGTTCTTGCAACAGACTTTCTGACCATCTCACATACAACAGGTGGGTGAGAGGCTTTACCGTTACTTCCATAACCTCTCTTAATCCGTGGTCTTTTCCACTCCTCAACATCACACCCCATCAAAAGATAGTAGGAAGATTACAGGCACACAGCCTGCTTATAGAAACAGACATCCAAGCAGTTCTTCCGCACAAGAATGGGCCAGACTGTATTCATTGTTCTTTTAAAGTCCCCAGAAAGACCTCAGTCCAGTTGTCAGCTGGGGTCATTTTGCATCATAAAAAGTGCAGTCTTTCCTTCCTTGTTTATCCAAATGAGACTGGATGCACTATTTGGACATCCAGGATGTATGCCTTCCTACCTACCTATCATAATTACTATAGTCCAGAACATTCCTTTCTTCCAAGCAGGTGTCAGGCATTTTCATTTCTGGACATTGCCATTTGATTTCACCTTGGTCTTTAGTGTTTCATTAAATGTATGACTGTAGTGGCAGCAGCCATCAAACTGCAGAG
The DNA here is from genome assembly GCF_019279795.1 of Protopterus annectens. Classification (NCBI taxonomy): domain Eukaryota; kingdom Metazoa; phylum Chordata; order Ceratodontiformes; family Protopteridae; genus Protopterus; species Protopterus annectens. Next base: position 687,496,573 of record NC_056728.1, on the reverse strand, counting down.
GTCCTGGGTTTTTTCCTTATGTGGATGACTGGTTTCTGAGCAGTATCAACTTTGGATAGTCTTGTTGCCTGAAGGGATTTGCTTCTGAATGTTATGCCAGTCCTTGGGCCTATGCACTGATCTTTTTAAAATTCCAACTAGTATCCCCATGCAGTCTGTCCGCTTCATAAGCTATACTTTGGACACACTGTCTTATAAAACCTTTATCTATCATACAAGATTATATTCATCCAGTCATTTAGAAGATTCTGTTACAATCATGTTCTGTCTTCAAGTTGTGTGTCTCATGGCATCCATTGTTCATGGTGTCTCAGGGCATGTTTCACATGAGGGTTTATGAGTGTGCCGCTCATAGTTTAGTGGGATCATTTTTCAGTTCACCTGGATTGACCATATGAGAATATCCAAGAAATGCAAAAAGCATATCCATGGTCGATGGCAGAATCAAGTCCGTCTTCTGGCAGTCTCTTCAAAGCCCCCATTCCCTTGATTACTCTGGCCATGTATGCCTCTGCTGTAGGCTGGGAGATATTATTTGATGCAGACTGACCAGAGCACATAGTTGGCACATGAGGCCAGTCTCTATATCAGCATTCTGGAAATGAGAGATAACCTTGTCTCCTTTCTGGTGCAATTGCCATTTCAGTCTGACATGGCAGTGTTTTCATTTGTAAACAAGCAGAGGGGAACTTATTCCTGTCTTTGTCTCAGGGCAACATGAGACTCTGGGAGTGGGTGTTTGCTTCCAGTTGTCTTTTATTTGCCTCTAATATTGTGTAACAAGCCAGCTCTTTAATGGACTTGGCTCAGCTGCTGTCTTCTGATGTCATGTAAGTAGTCTGTCAGTTAGTTGTTTGGGCACTGTTCTACTGATGGAATAATCTAGCTGCAACTAATTTGCTTCCCTGACCAACTACAATTGTACTTTCTCTTCCCTTATTCCTCCTGGAGGATTACTGAAAGATTGATTCTTCCAAAAATGGCGTCAAGGACTCCTTTACACTTTTCCTCCCATTTTTTTCCTAATGCCCAAGACTCTAGAGAAATCTAAGCATTGCAAGGCTAAAGTGATTCTAATAGCCCCATTTTAGCAGCAAGTGTGGGTCTCCTTGGTTTGGTCTCTTATTTTGAACAGGCCTGTCTGAAGTCTACTGGGTATCTGCTGTTTAACTTGTGTGGCACAAATCACCCATACCTTCATTCCCTCAAGTTAATTGCTTTGTTTCCCCACTTCCCATTAGAGCTAGGGACCCTCTTTACCTCAAGAGAGGAAGTCCAGAGTTTTATATTTGCCCAGAGGGCTGTTACAAGAAGAATTGTAGTCCATTTACTGGTTTTACTTTATGGGTCACTGTCCAGGAACTGGATCCATTTTCAGCTCCCTTTCCTAGCATCTTGGAGTGTTCGTTACAGACTTTTGATTTCTTGACTTGGCTATATATAACGTGAAAGTGTTCAATCTCGCTGTTTGTTCTTACACACGGGTTCGGAGCCGATCCTCGGCTCCGAGTCGGCCGCATCACAAAGCTCTGCATCTTAGAGAAGCTCGAGACCAGACTATATCCCATGATCCTCCCTGCTATCCCTCAGATCTAGTTTGCCACTGCAACAGATCGGTCGAGGAGAGCTCGGGCCAGAGAGAGAATTTATATTTATCGTTCAGATAAGAGTTTTTCTTGTCTAAATTTATCATTGTCCTTTCAGATAGTGTAGTATATAGTGTGTGTGTGTTTTGAAAGTTATTCCCTTTGAAGTATATATAGATTTTTATATATATATTGGGCTGCGGCCTACTTGTTCCTGTCAGGGCTCTGACAGTGTTCTTTCTACCAGTAGTTAGTTGGCATAGTGTGTTGTATATACTGTTATTGTTAATATTTCCCCTTTTATTAACCCTTTTAGATAGATATATAACTTTCCAGTTGTTTATCTATAATATTGTTATAGTAACTATTATAAGATTGTTGATTTGGATTTGTGTTTACCATGTCAGAGAAAGTCAAATCCGGATTTAAGAGATGTCATTGTGGACAAAAAATGTCCATCACTGACTATCACGCTTCCTGCGTCAACTGCCTTGGCCCTCTCCACTTGCAGGAGGACTGCTCCATCTGTCATTCCTTTAGTGGGAGGGTCATGACAGAGAGGCGCAGGAAGCTGATTGACAGGGGCTTACTTAAGCCTGACTTCCAAGAGGCCTTGGAGAAGGCCGACCAGGCTTCTAAGTCTTTGAAGGGGTCGAAGACATCGGAGCCCATGTCATCGGCTCCGAGCACTTCTTCAAGGATTTGTTCACCGGTTCCACAGACCTCGGGGCTGAGCATCGAATGTTTACCTTTGATTGAGCCCCAGGTCTTGTAACCAGTGTCAGAGCTACCTCCACCGTCGATTCTTCGATCAGTGCCGTCTTCGGCCCCTTCGACCCGATCTTCCAGACCATTATCTGATACCGACGTGGATCGTGTTATACAGAAACTAATGGAAAACACGGCTCTGTCCAAGCTGATTGCGGTTTCTTCCCAATTGGTGTCAAAACTGGAAGGCCTCCCTGTGTCTCCAACAGATCCTCCTTCGAGACTCATTCAGTCTTCGGAGCCGGGAGAAAAGGAACTGATGATAGTGGAGCCCTCTGTGCCGAAACCGTCCATTGTGCGATCAGCACCATTGACCTTGACTCCTTTGGAGCCCGTCGGGGAGTCGCGGAGCCGACGATCTCTCCTTGGTTCCGGGACCGAGAGTCGTACCAAATTTTCGGTTCCGACTCTCCCTCTCGGGGCCTCGGCGCAGATAGGTTTGGCTCCGTCCTCAGGGTCGGAGCCCACGGTTCCGGTGTCGAGGAGGTTTCAGCGTTCTTCGGAACCGGAGTCCTCGGCCCGGGGCTTGGGGGCTTTCGATCATATAAGGAAGGTATTGTCTGAACAGACAACTACTTCATTGGAGGTGTCTTCTCCTTCCCCCAAAAGGCCGCTTTGTTTCTGCCCCCGCGATCCACTCCAAGCATAGAGTCCCATTGCCTCAGCCAGCCCCAGAGGGTGTTCCCTGTTCCTCGGAGGCTTCACCAGAAGCCCCCTCTGATGAAGCTCTGAGGAAAAGATTGTGCAAGAGGAGGCACATTGATTCCCCACAGGAATCTCTAATGTCTGACACCGATTTGGATGAGACAGAGGGGTCTCCACGATCCCCCTCTGAGGATGTATCATTTGCAGACATCGTAGAGATCTTGAGACAGAGGGGTGATTGGCAGTCCCTGGCCCCCACTGAGGATGAGTCGGTGTTGCTGAAGGCTTTTGGGGCTCAACCTTCTACCTATTGGGTGACTCCGCCCTTCGATGAATTGATGGACTTAATTGCTCGAAGGGCGTGGGAAGCACCAGACACAGTGGAACCGGTAGCTCGTAGGCCGAACAAGTTTGTCACTGCCCCCCAAGATAAGGCTTATCTTACTAAGGGAGTTCCGGTTGATGCTATGGTGGTAGCGGCAGCCACAAAAAAGGAAATGTCTGAGTCATCTTCTTCTGTTCATCCTTCTAATAAGGATTCTAGGACTGTGGACAGATATGGGAAGCGCGTTTTCAGTTCAGCGACATTTTCCATGCGTTCGCTACACTACTTGACACATTTTACACGACTTCAGAGGGATCTCATTAAGGAACTGGGAGATACCCTCCAGGGTAACACAGATGCTGCTGTCTCGGATAAGGTGACAGCACAACTTAACACCCTTACTTCAATAGCAAACTCATCCATGAGGCTCATCTCGTATGCGGCCGAAGGATCGAGTAGAGCTGCAGCTTCAGTGATTGCTCTCCGTAGGCAATCCTGGATGCGGCTGTGCTCCTTTGTGGAAGCCTTCAAGTCTTCCTTTACTAATGTCCCCTTTGATGGTGCCACTCTCTTTGGGCCCAAAGTAAAGGAGACTCTAACTCGGTGTGAGCAAGAAGGGAAGACCCTGTCTGCTGTTGGGGTCCGTTTTTCTGCTCCAACTAGACCATACCCCAAAAGGCAAAGGGGCGGAAAAATGTGGTTCCGTAAGACTCTGGGATCTTTCCAAGCCACACAGGGTGATGCCCCCTCCAGAGGCAGAGGGGGGTGGGAGGAATGGAAGACGCCGCCCCAGCGGCAGAGGGGGTCCGCAAAATCAGGGCGACAGGGATACCATCCCTGGGAAGCCCTTCCAGCACTCCTGAATTGGAAGCCCGACTGTCCTGCTCTGGAGGCAGTCGGGGGTCGCTTGGCTTTATACCCACAGGCCTGGCTAAATCTTACCTCGGTTTCTTGGGTAAAAAGCATAGTTACCAGAGGATACACAATTCTCTTTACGTCTACCCCACCCCAACAAAAGAGATTTCCAGATGTGCCACCCCATCTGCGAGATCCAGCAGCCGTAGAAATTACAAAGCTGCTCAAAAAGAGTCATCCAGCCAGTCCCGGCGGACCAAGGAGGATCCAGAACTTACTCAAGGTTCTTTTTAGTTCCAAAAAAGACAGGGGACTGGAGACCGATCTTGGATCGCAGCCAACTCAACACCTTCGTGAGGAAGGAAAAGTTCCGGATGGTCACGCTACAGTCAATCCTTCCCTTCTTACAGAAGGACGATTGGATGTGCTCTATAGATCTCGAGGACGTGTACTACCATATCAAAATGGCCAGGCCGTCCACAGATTACCTGCGTTTCCGGCTGGGAGCCAGTCATTTTCAGTTTCGAGCGCTGCCCTTTGGTCTCACCTCAGCCCCCAGGGTGTTCACCAAATGCATGGCAGTAGTGGCATCTCACTTGAGACGGCAAGGATTCCAAGTGTTTCCGTATCTAGACGACTGGCTCCTTACCGCCACCACCGAGCATCGTCTTGTACAGGCCAGGAACTACACAGTCGACCTTTGTTCCCATTTAGGGATCTCAATCAGTTTCGAAAAATCTGCCTTATCGCCCTCACAACATATCTCATTTATCGGGTCAGATTTGGATACAAGGTTAACTCTGATAAAGCTTCCTCTAGTAAGAGCCTCAGCCCTCAGAGAACAGGTTGCGCTTCTTCTTCTTCAGAGCAGAAAAGCCCTGGCCACGCTAGTGTTAAAGGTTCTAGGCATGATGGCGGCTTCTCTAATTGCAGTTCCTATGGGCAGAATGCACATGAGGGTCCTCCAATGGCTGCTGTTCGCGCAATGGTCGTTCCAGCAACTACCCTTATCACACAAAATATTGATTAACAGACTCTTGCAAACGGGATCTTCTATGGTGGGTGGACAGTCAGGATCTCACAGTGGGTCGCCCATTTATCCTACCCAACCCTACAGCCACAATAACCACGGACGCTTCTCTGATAGGGTGGGGGGGACTTTTTCAGGGAAGAACAGTCCAAGCGGAATGGTCCAATCTGGAGTACAACCTGCACATCAATGTTATGGAGTTGAGAGCGGTGTTTCTAGCGTTGCAACACTTCCACGCATTCTTAACTCTGGGAACAATAGCAGTTCATACGGACAACATGTCTGTGGTCTGGTACATAAACAAACAAGGGGGAACCAGGTCTTACCCATTATGCAGAGAGGCCCTGAGAATTTGGCGATGGGCGGAGTCCATGGGTCGCTTTCTAGTGGCAATGCACATCCCGGGGTCATCCAACGTCATTGCAGACAGGTTGAGCAGAGCCATCCTGTTACCTCACGAGTGGTCCCTCAAACCGCAAGTGGCGGAAAAGATTTTCTGCAGATGGGGCCAGCCTTGCTGCGATCTATTTGCATCCCCGTTGAATGCCAAATGCAGAAGCTACTTTGCCCTGCTTCCCCCTCTAGGGGGTGTCCCCAGGGACGCACTGGTGCACGATTGGCCCCCGGGTCTCCTATATGCATTTCCTCCTGCCCTGTTGATACCCAAATTTCTACAGAAAGCCAGGAATCTGGAAAGGACGATAATCCTCATAGCACCATTCTGGCCTCGGCAGATATGGTTCCCCTTTCTTCGAGCCCATCAGATGGAGGAACCTTGTGGACCCAGTGCCAGATTTATTGACTCATTCGTCGGGAGTTCCTCACCCATCCCTTCAATCCCTCAAACTGACAGCTTGGCTGCTCCGCTTCCCTGTTTAGCCAGGTCGGATCTTCTCTCCTGCAGTACAACACATTCTGGTTGCCTCTCATAAAGCTTCCACCAGAAAACTTTACCGGAGCAAATGGAAACGTTTTGTATGTTGGGCGTCAGGTCAACATATAGATCCCTTGGTAGCCCCGCTACACAAAGTTTTGGAATTTTTATCCTTACTCTTTCATGAGGGGGCCTCTACTTCCACTATAAGAGTACAGCTGGCAGCCATATCTAACTTCCATGTTGGTGAAGGAGGCTCTTCTGTTATGTCTCACAGGCTTTGCAAGGCTTTTATGAAGGGAACTTTCCACCTTCATCCACCCATCCGGAAGCCAATTTTCCCATGGAATTTGAACTTGTTGTTGTCACAACTGATGTTACCACCCTTCGAACCAGCTTCATCCTGTCTCCTAAAGTTCTTGTCGTGGAAGACACTATTTCTTATTGCTGTCACTTCAGCTCGAAGAATCTCAGAGCTGCAAGCATTATCAGTCAGGCCACCGTACTTGATTTTCCACCCGGACAGAGTTTCCTTGCGCACAAACCCATCATTCCTCCCCAAGGTGTGTTCTGTGTTAAATATTAACCAATCCATAGAACTTCCTACGTTTTTCAAGAATCATTCAAACAAATCGGAATATATGCTGCACAAATTGGATGTACATAGGCAACTGAGATTTTACCTAGACAGGACTAAAGATCACAGGAAATCAGATCAGCTGTTCGTTTCATTTGCATACAACAGGAAGGGCATGGCAGTCACGAAATGTACCTTGTCTAAATGGCTTTCCGATTGTATAGACTTTGTGTATTCTTTTCGAATCAGCCACTGCCTTTCAAGCCTAAGGCTCATTCTACTAGGGCAGTTTCTACTTCCTTAGCTCATGCAGCTCGCTTACCATTGGATACCATTTGTGCAGCAGCAACGTGGGCAAGACCTCATACCTTTATCACTCATTACAAGGTGGACAGGGCCTCTAAGGATAGGACATCCTTTGGTTCCACTGTGCTCAGGAACGTTCTTCCATGAGTCACCCAGGGTAACGGAGTTAGGGACGGTACCCGTGTGTAAGAACAAACGGCAAGATTGAACACTTTCACATAAAGAAGTTACATCCCCTCCCTCCTCCCCCCACCACGTTATGGAAGAACTGGTAAGACTAGAGTCTGGTCGGGATCCTTTTCCTCTTCCGGGTTAATTGATCCGTGTCCTCCGTAGGATGTGGTACACCACCCATATGACATTATGTGTTATAGTTCTATGTGTTCATTGTTAGACGTGTGAGTGTGAATGTCTTGGAGCAGTTGATGGCGGACAGTCTGGTTTCTTGTAAACTAGATCTGAGGGATAGCAGGGAGGATCATGGGATATAGTCTGGTCTCGAGCTTCTCTAAGATGCAGAGCTTTGTGATGCGGCCGACTCGGAGCCGAGGATCGGCTCCGAACCCGTGTGTAAGAACAAAGGCGAGATGAACACTTCACATGGAACGTTATGGTAAGTACATAACTTCTTTTTTCACCAAGTCACTGACTTATTTTACTTATCTTTGCTCAAAGGTTTTTAACACCTTTCTGATGGGCCCCTTCCTCCATCAACCATCACTGAAGTCTGATTCTTCTTTGGGGTCTGTAGTTTTGTCCTTGAGAAACTTTACCTACCTCTCTTTGAGCTGGATTTCTCTGTAGAATTGAAATATGGTTAACAGATCACTCCCTTCCTAGTTGCAATTACCTCAGCTTAGAAGAATGATTGAGCTTGGAAGTCTTTTGTGCCAATCCTCAGTGTGTCATGTTCTACAGAGACAGAGGAGAGTCTGTAAGGAATAAGTTTTATGCCAGAAGTAACTGTGGAAAATTGTATTTTTCCCTAATTGTGCCGACTATGTGGTGTACCAGTTTCTCTGCATGGGTGTGCTTAGACAGCTTAGATTTTATTTGGACAGAACACAATCCATAAAAACTCAATCTTTTTCTTTCATTTTTCTCTCAAAAATGGATTCCAGTTTTTTTTTTTCTCAAATGAGCTATTTATCTTTGACTTTCACAATCTGCAAGTGTTAACAAAAATATCAGCAGGAAAAAAAGGGCAATGAGTGCACCATGAGCTGAAGTCAAAAGTAAATAACAAGTAAATCCAAAAGGTCTTCTTTGTATTTAAAATCCTCGTTTATTACAAAAGATAAAACCGCAGGAGATAGCAAGTTGTAAGCGCTTTCACATTGTTACCCAACGCTTCATCAGACATAAAGAAAATGCTGAAACTTTCCTCTTATAAAGCATTAATTGATATGATGTCATTAGTAATTGGAAGTTAAAATTTAAAGAAACAGACATACAAACATAAAATATAAAATATAAAATGCATTCTAAGTTAAAACATTGTCTAGAGCAGAAAATATATTTTACATAAATGTATGTGTAGACATTAATGCTTCAGTGGCCTTGAAGCTAAGAAAGGCTTAAGAGTGAGCCTCTCATTAAGCCCAAACTTATGGGCTTGTAATTTGACAATCCACTTGCCTTCCCTTTCTTCAATTCTGTTCCTTATGTTACCTAATCTCCCATCAGTATGCACCAATTCAAGAACCTGGAATTTGAATGTGTGATCGTCACCTAACTCCACAGTGTGTTTAGCTAGGGCGTTCAGAATGTTACGTTTGGATATGGCATAGATATGCTCTCTGATACGTTCTCTTAGGGATCTGGTTGTCATGCCCACATAGAACTTCCTGCATACTTGGCACTCAGCTAAGTAAACCAAGTTGATAGACCTACAGCTTGCATGGTGCTTAAACATGTAGTTCCTGTGTGTTTCAGGATGTGTGTAGTTATTAGTATTGGCAACATATTTGCACTGGTTGCAAGATGAGCAAGCAAAAGTACCACATTGTGCCGTAGTACGCTCAGTGACATGAGGTTTATCATAACAAAGTAGCCTATTTAACGAAAGCATGTTTCTATAGGCTACTCGTGGTGTGCTATCAACTAAGGACCTGATATCATCATCTATCATAAGAAGATTCCAATGTTTATTGAAAATCTTCAAAATGTGTTTGTTCTTGTTAGTGTAGGGAATTAGAATCCTATTGGGATTCGCCTGGGTGTTCGTGTGAAATTTGAACACTGGGATTTGTGTCTTTTGATGATGGGTGCGGCATCATTGCCTCTCTTAGTGTCACACTCAGAGATGGCTTCATGTACAGAGTTCTTGTTGTAGCCCCTAGATATAAATTGGTTGGCTAAATCTGTTTTCTGTTGTTGGTATGCTATCTGTGTAGAAGTCAGTTTGGAAGCCCTCAAGGCTTGATTCTTAACAATATTTTTGTAGATGTGTTGGGGATGCATGCTTTCTCTATGTAGTAAGTTGTTCCTCCAGCAACTCTTCCTGAAAAGTTCAGTTTCAAAACCATAATTGTTCCTAGAGACACTCACATCTAGGAAGTCAATGCGGTCACTGGAGTAAGTATAGTCAAAACTCAAGAAATCAGTTGTGGCATTGAGCGTACTACGGCACAATGTGGTACTTTTGCTTGCTCATCTTGCAACCAGTGCAAATATGTTGCCAATACTAATAACTACACACATCCTGAAACACACAGGAACTACATGTTTAAGCACCATGCAAGCTGTAGGTCTATCAACTTGGTTTACTTAGCTGAGTGCCAAGTATGCAGGAAGTTCTATGTGGGCATGACAACCAGATCCCTAAGAGAACGTATCAGAGAGCATATCTATGCCATATCCAAACGTAACATTCTGAACGCCCTAGCTAAACACACTGTGGAGTTAGGTGACGATCACACATTCAAATTCCAGGTTCTTGAATTGGTGCATACTGATGGGAGATTAGGTAACATAAGGAACAGAATTGAAGAAAGGGAAGGCAAGTGGATTGTCAAATTACAAGCCCATAAGTTTGGGCTTAATGAGAGGCTCACTCTTAAGCCTTTCTTAGCTTCAAGGCCACTGAAGCATTAATGTCTACACATACATTTATGTAAAATATATTTTCTGCTCTAGACAATGTTTTAACTTAGAATGCATTTTATATTTTATATTTTATATTTTATGTTTGTATGTCTGTTTCTTTAAATTTTAACTTCCAATTACTAATGACATCATATCAATTAATGCTTTATAAGAGGAAAGTTTCAGCATTTTCTTTATGTCTGATGAAGCGTTGGGTAACAATGCGAAAGCGCTTACAACTTGCTATCTCCTGCGGTTTTATCTTTTGTAATAAACGAGGATTTTAAATACAAAGAAGACCTTTTGGATTTACTTGTTATTTACTTTTGACTTCAGCTCATGGTGCACTCATTGCCTTTTTTTCCTGCTGATTTGTTGTTTCTGAGGAGAGTGCTTTACCTGGCAGTGTGTTTCCTTTTTGTGTTAACAAAAATATGGCAAATTTTACTTCCAAGATGGCTGCACACTGATCAGCAACATCACTTCAGCTCTCCCAGTGTGAAAACAGAAACTGAGAAAAAGTAGTGTCACTGAATTATTTTTTTTATGGTAAAATTCCGTTACTTGCTATTAAATCCACTGCCTGGATGCTGGCAAAGAAAAAAATTGGAAAACCTGAAAGATCAACTAGAAAAGGTAAAGAGAAAATACTGACTGGGAATGATTCTGCAGCTGTTCAGTAAAAAGAAGCTCATGCTTCAGTTTGGTTTCAGGAGAGGACTTTCAGGAATTTAGAGGAAAAATAAATCAAGTATACTCAGAGGTGGTTAAAATAAATGAAATGTTGAAGGTATATATCAATTCAAACAGCAAAAGGCTGGAAAAAATAGAAGAAGCTTTAACTAGCCATTCATATAAAAAAACTGCAATAGTCGGAGGATGGCATGAAGAAAAAGCTGTCTGAATATGAGATTTCTCAAGAAGAAGTGTTTAAAAATAGTGAGTTAGAATGTAGAGTGCACAGAAAAACCCTTTTTCTGCTGTACCAGAGGCTGTATTAATTTTAGGAAAGCACAAGTAAGCAAATGGACTGTTCCACAGCAAAATGTGTTAATTGAAAGGAAACATCAAGTGTATTCTCCAAATCTATGAGAAAGAAGTCAAGACCTATGTGACACCCCTGCACTGGCCAAGTAATCAAGGAGCCTCATTCCTCACCACTGGCAACAGTGAGGGATGTACATGATGGGAGGATGACAAGTACACAGGAAAGTACAGTTTCCCTTAAGAGCACACAGAGATCAGTCAGTCTAGAGGCTGGTTTCTCCCTCTTTCTCCAGATCCCCAATAAGGATCCCACTGGCACACCTATAGAGTTGTGTCCTTAGCTAGGATTGCAAGCCCAATCCTCTCAACACTCTGTCCAGCCAGTGCTTCGTGTCCCTACCCAAGTAGTTGACTGACACACACACACACACACACACACACACACACACACACACACACACACACACACACACACACACACACACACACACTTATTTTGTTTGAGATTTAATGTATATACAAACACACACACTTTGAGATTTGATGTATATACAAACACACACTTGGAGAATGCTGGCACAGGTTTACTAGCTATGCCCCCTTCTGCCCAGACTATAGGGTAGTTATCACTGCCACCAACCCCTATTTTATCAGCTGCTATAAGGCCCTTCAAAAAGGTGTCCGATCCTACTGTATAATATTACTATTATCCAAATGGTAAGTGTGACCAAGAGCAAGGCTGTTTAGGAATGGTCTGTATAGTGTCATCAAATACATATGCAAGTACTCCAAGAGCTTAAATATGTCTCACAAATAGCCGCAAAGATAGGCTTAAATATATTTAATAATAAATAATAAAAGAAGACAATACTCAATCAACACCGAACTACAGAGTTCAGAATCACAGGAATTATTTTAAAACAACATTGCAGGACAGTCTCAAATAAATACAGAAAACATCTAAACTAATCTGTACTATATTCCTATCTATATCTAAAACATACTATGCCCTAAATAACTTACAGAGCAAGGCAAATGGTGTGCTGATGAGTGGATGTTTCTAGGTCCAAGACAAGATACAAAATGCACAATCTCTCTCTGTGAGAGTTCTTAAATTAATATCGGGCATTATTGCTGGGTCAGCTTGGATGACATCACTCTTTGTCACCTGCCTTCACTTCCCAGGCTAACAGAAACTAATATCTCTGTTTTAAAAATTATTTATTTATTTACATTTGTTGACCGGGAGTGTCCGACTGGACGTAGGTCCATTTTCAGCGGAGGCCCGGGGAGAAAAGCTCCACAGTTAAAATATACAGACTGTAGTTACATTGGATTTACATAGCGATTAACAATTTGATTAACATAGCAATTATTTACAAACTTAGTTACAGGTGAAGAACATAGTACATCAGCGGACAACTAGAATCTTTATCTGCGAAGTACATAACAGACATTAACAATTGTTACAATAAGAAGTTCCTGCTGTATAATAAGTAGAAGGCTTATGAGCATCCGAGCTTGCTATAATCGAGGTAATTAGTGGGGTGGAAAGAAAGGTAGTGGTTGGATGGGGTGGGTGATATTAGAGTGGGAGTTGCAGGGGGCATAGCCAGCATGTTTTTAGGTGCGCTTTTAGTAAAGTTCTGAAGTACAAATGAAGTACAGGTGAAAAATGCAGTTCTCTCAGATGTTTGCTGAAAACTGGAAGTTGTAAAACATTAAACACTTTTACATTTTAGACCTAGTAATTACTTCTCTCCAAGACAATAGAAAAACCTCTAGCTGTAAACATTGTCTGCTTCACTGAGAGAGATAACACAATCGTAAAACACTTTAATTTCATCTTAATTTTCTTGAGGTTTTGTAAGTTAACTCTGTATGTTCCAGCTTCTGCTATTAAAAAAATACATTTGCACAGGTATATAGTTTATATACATCTCTGTTCTTTTCCAGTAGGGTACACTGTGGACACATCCTTGAACCTTAGTACTGTACAAACCCTGTTCAACACACACTTCTACACCAGTAGTTTAATATACACATAACATATAGTTTTCTTACATTTGTAAGACAAGCCTATGAATCATGTTGATATTCACAAATGACATAGAAATATCTACAAAATTCCAGATAGCTGGACTGGCAGTGTCACATACCCCCCCCCCCCCCAGGAAACTTGAGATAGTTTTTCAAGTGACCCTTGAGAAACGTTGCTAGAGAGGGTTGAGCCTCTCTGGGAACATCTTACCCCATTCCCTGTCTTGACAGCCCATCTGTGTTGGCATTGCTAACCTCACTACGGTGCTGCATTGTTATATATGCTTGCAACCCTGGGCTCCACCTTAGTAACTTGGCATTTGGCTGGCTGGCTCGATGTAGCCATGTTAAGGGATTGTGTTCTGTAACTACAGTGAATTTTCTTCCATTCAGATAAAGCTGAAGTTTCTGTAGTGCCCACACTATGGCTAGGCATTCTTTTTCTACAGCTGCATAACATTCCTCCCTGGGTTGGAGCCAACAACTGAGCTATACCACTGGGTGCTTTTCTCCCTCTGAGAAAACCTGGATGAGTACAGCCCCCACCTCATGGTTTGAAGCATGCACCTGCACAACAAATTCTTTGTTGTAATCTGCACTGGCTAACACGGGGTCCTCCCAAAGCTCCTTTAAGCTTCTGGAATGCATGTTCACAGGCTGAGGTCCACACTACTTATCTGGCTTTTTTCTCCTCATCAGGTCTGTGAGGGGAGCAGCTATGTTACTATAATTGGGGACAAATTTTCTGTGATATCCTGATGTCCTCAAGAATGCTCGTACCTGATTTCTGGTAATGGGCAGGCCATGCCTGAATGGCTTCCACTTTGGCAGGTTCTGGCCTGATCTTCCCACTCCCCACTCTTGTGTCCCAGGTAGGAGACCTCTGCCATACCCACCTGACATTTGCTAAGGTTAATGGTCAAGCCTGCCCTCTGTAGTCTGTCCAGTACCTCCCTGACATGCTGTAGGTGCTGTTGCCAGGAATGGCTGTAGATGGCAATACCATCTAGGCAAGCAAGGGCAAATTCTCCTTCTCCTGCTAGGATACGATCTACCAGCCTCTGGAAAGTCGCTGGGGCATTTTTCATCCCAAAGGGCATCTTTGTGAACTGATACAAGCCAAAAGGAGTCACAAAGGCTCACCTCTCTCTAGCACTGGAAGTCAAGGGCACCTGCCAGTAACCCTTGGTAAGATCAGTAGTGGTAAGATACTTAGCCCCACCCAGCTGCTGGGGCTTCATCTGTCCTAGGCATGGGGTAAGCATCTTACTCTGTGTGACTATTTAATTTCCTGTAGTCCACACAGAACCTGGTGCTGCCATCCTTCTTTGGTACAAGTACAACTGGGGAGGCCCAGAGACTGCTAGATTCCTGGATTACCCCTAGTTCCAACATTTCCTGTATCTCTTCCCTCAGAGTCTGTTTGACACTTTCAGGGCACCCTGTCAATGGCCTGCTTAATAGTCCTTTGGGGTCCTGTATCCACATGGTGCTGCACCAGGTGGGTGCACCCTGGTTTCCCACTGAACATGCCCCCAAACACATGTAACAATGGTCAGGTTTCTCGAACCTGGGTAGGGGATAACTACTGGCACATTGCTACCCCTTCCACCGAGGTGTCAGCCTGAGCCTCACTGAGGAGATCTGTCACCAGATCCTCCTCAGACGCCTTCTGCCATTCACTGCAGATACTCAGCACAATGGCCTCTCTATCATGGTAAGTTTTCATTATGTTAACATGGTACATTTTGTGCCCATGCCTCCTGCTTAGCAGTTCTACCATGTAGTTAACTTCACTGACCTTCCTTACCACTTTGAAGGGTCCCTCCCAAGCTGCCTGCAGATTGTTGTCTAACAGGAATGTGAGAGCCATAACCTGCTGGCCACAGCATACTCTCTAGCTTGAGCATTCCTGTCATACCAGGTCTTTTTCTGCTGTGGGCTTCTGCCAGGCTCTTCTGGGCCAAGCCCTTAAGTTCCTGGAGCCTTGTCCTGAGGTTTAGGACATATGCCACAACAGACCTCTGGTGGGATTCACACTCAACATCCCACTCATCGTGAATCAGATCTAGAGGTCCCCTCACCCTATGCCCATACAACAACTGAAAGGGTGAAAACCCTTAAATGTATTTAAAAAATAAAGGAACAAGAAAAATACTCAGCGTAAATTCACTGCGACATCAGAGTTAAAAATCACAGAAAATATTTAGAACAACATTGCAGAACAGTCTTAAAGAAGAACATCTACACTACGTTTGCTTGCTATATTCCTGGCTATCTCTAAGAGAATTATACTTTTCCCTAGTAACTTAACTTCATTAGAGCAGAAGGATGTGGTGAATAGCTTTTGTTGCCAGGTCCAAGGCAGAATACAGAAAGCTCTGTCTCTCAGACCTCAAATTAGTATGTCAAATATTACTGCTGGGCTAGCTTGCAGAATGACATAATTTCTTGTCATCTGACTTCTAGTCCCCAGGCCTAAAACCACCATTGATGGTTGCTGGTAGCATTTAGCATCTACCTGTAAAAATACATAGACAAGGGTTTTTCTTCATATCTTTGGCAGATACTTGAAGTCATAAAACAATAAAACACTTCCAAGACACTACAGAAAGTTCCCTAGTTTTAGACATTGTCTCCTTGCTGCATTGTTAGTGTAAGATATCTTTTACTACATAGACATAAAGTATTTTAATTTCAGCTATTTTTCTAAAATTTACTAGACTGAGGTTAACCTCCTGTATCCCAGTTCCCACTGTTAAAATATACACATTTAACAGTTACATTAGTGCATGTACGTTTCTGTTCTTTTCCAGTAGGGTACATTGTGGTTACATTTCAAACAGCACTTTGCAAGTACCTTCAAGCAGTTTTTGATATACACATGACATACAGTTTTAATACATTTGTAACACAAGCATCTTGTATACATCATGTTGATGATCACGAATAACGTGAAATTATTTACAAAATTCCAGATAGCTGTGCAGGCAGTATTCCCTTTTGTCACAGGGTTTACAAATATTGCACGATAACGATAACAATCAATCCAAGGAGGTTAGTAAAAATTGGGAAGACAGACTGGAAAAGCAATTTACAAGAAAACAATGGGAAGACAGATGCATGGCTCCCAAAATGCAACCAAGTCCTAAAGATTTAGGTTCTTTGCTTAGAAGTGTTTGCATATGCATTTTTATACCCCAAGTAGACTTCAAAGGTAGATAGCAAATATTGGAGGGGGGTCTACTTCACGTTGTCGAAGGCCGATAATATCAAAGCTGATATGGTCAGCACCAGATTAGCGAAAGCAAAAAACATTGAACGTTTAAATGGAAATCTCTGTAATGGGAGATTTTTGTTTAGTTCAATGTAGTGCGGTCTCGGAGTTGGTATATTTAAGTAGGGGGGTGTGGGGGGTGCAGCCCCCCACAGCGGGTGCAGTGCAGCTTGCCCCCCTGCTTGCAAATGTAAGTTTTTATTTATTTTTAGGCATTTTTTTATCTTTTGATGTTTCAGAATTCGATGATATGGTGTCGACCATATCAGATTCGATATTCTGAAACTTCGATAAAATAATATAGACGCATTGGAGGTGTGATGGAGAAGAAAGAGGTAACTGGAAACATATGTTTTGGGAGTATGTGTTGGCAGATTTTAAAAAATTCCTACAGAGTACTCTGTCATTGGCATTGGATGAGAAAATGGATGCAAGTAAAAGTGTTTCTTTTGACCTGAGATACAGGATCTGAATTGCTTAGACATAGTAAGGCCTTATTAAGTTTAATTCTGTTGGCTGCCAAAAAAACAATTACTAGAAAATGGAAATGAAAGTCTACACCAACTGTATTTGAGGTATTTAGTGTTATAAAAGAACTGGAAGAGGTTTCTTTGGAAAAGGGAAGGAGCAAATTGTATAGAAGTAAATGGTAATTGTGGGAACAATATAGTCAAAAAAAAAAAAAAGGTCCAGGAGGAGGAGTGAGGTTTAGAAAAAGGCAGGAATTCGGCAATTTTTTGTAATGTTGGACTGATGGTCATAGCAAAGAACATTTATGTGATGTATATTATATTTAAATGAGACAGCTGCGGTGGTGCAGTGGTTAGTGTTGTCACCTCACAGCAAGAGGCTCTGATTCGATTCTCGGCTGGAGAGCCTTCTGTGTGGAGTCTGCCTGTCCTCCCTGTGGTCAAGTGAACTTTAAAGACATATGCAGGTATGTATGTGTGTGAGTGGGTGTGCCTTTTTTAAAGGATGGGCACCAGGCTGGCAACTTGACACCATAAAAATCCACTGCCAATTATAAGCGGACCAGTGATCCGCTGTGGCAACCCTAACAGGGAAAAGTTGAAAGATATTACTTATTGTATTTAAATGGAAAAATGCTACAGTGCTTTTTCTTTTCTACTAATGTGTGTTTAACTGTGTCTTAACTGATAATTTAATAAAGGTGTTTAAAAAAATATGGCAAACTTTTATCGGAGTCTACAGTCCTGAATTCTATCAGAGCAGTAGCTGCTTCTCAAAACGTCTTCAAAAAATGCTTCCATGGGTGATATCTGTATAACTTTCTTGTGGATATCCGTGAATGCTCTCAAAGCACTAAAAAGTCCCCCTTTGGGGCTGCCATATTTTTTTTTACAGCATTCTTTGATGAGAAGCACCCAAAAGGTCTAGCTTGGGACTCTGTCTTATTGCTGATAAAGATGAAACTCCCAGTGACAGATATAAAAGCTACATACTTAACATAATGATAGGTCTGCATTGGCTGATCATTTCATTTACCTTCCCCAAATCGAGCCTGGTGGCACCTTTGTGTTGAATTGTCACATTCAGAGTGAGGTGTTGCTGTTTTTTTGCTGCCATAGTTCTGTTGAAGCATTCTTACTCCTGAGCCATATAGGTAGAGAAGAGGAGCTAAGATAGCCTGGGATAGTTTTAGGTGCTGTTGACTTAGATAAAACTGCTATTGCAGGTCTGTTACAGTAAGTGCATAACTTTCATTTTTTCCGCACTTAAACCTCTCTTTATTTGAATATGCTGAATGTAGTGATACCCATCTACCTATTATAGGGATAGCTGCTGAAAACTTCTTTTCTGAAATTCACTGTGCCTTACCTTGGCATTCCTTACTAATGTAGAACCATTGTCATATTATCAGGAGCAGCGCTGAAACATCATCCCGTCAGGCTAGATTTACTAGGAGTTTAAAAAATACTACACTCTTCAAGGGCTGTTTCCTCAGGAAACTAGCCCAAATCAGAATATTATCAGCTGTGCGTTCCAAGATGCACTGCACAGTAATGGATCTGAAAAAGGGATTCAAGGTATAATAAAATATGCAATGTTAGTAATGAATTTCTGTATGTGAAGAACATAACAAACTTCAACTAAAGCTTAAAAAAATGTAAATCCAAAATGCAGGATTTTCAAGAAGAAATATAATAATCTTTTACCTCCCTGATGATGAAATGGGATAGTTTCCCATTATATTTGTGCAGAAAATCATAGCCAAAGGTTTTATACCTTCCCAGCAATTTTCTTAAACAAGTACATTGTTTCCTAAGACTGTAGCTCTACCGAGATGTTCATTAATTAACTTTACAGACTGTTGTGGCTTCCTCTGTCTAACCATACAGGTTCAAATCATATCCTTGGACTCCATAAAGATTAGTTTAATACCATACCTTTCCCATTCAGATAAAAGATGACAACCTACAGAGCTGTGTGAGTAGTAAGCAGAATTCTAGTAATATCCTAAAATTTGGACCAAGTCATCCAGTTAATCTGCATATCCTTTGCCAGGATGAAATTGTAGAAATGAAATACGAGAAATTTAAACTTGTAGTGCCTAAAGTGTTCAAGTGAACATGTATTGTTCTCTGTACACAATTGATGATATTTTATCAGTGAATTCTTATTGCTTGTATTTTTCCCTTTAAATGTACACCAGCTTTCTCTTTTTTGTGCAAATTCTTGGTGACAGCCAGTGGAGGGTATATATGATTTCTTATTTATTTAAATGAATAATACATTGCCCTTAACACTTAATTTTTTCCCATGCAGTCTTCTTTTTTCCTTTGGTATTTTAGAAATCGTCAATGTGGGGACGATTCCTAGTATCTGATCGAGAGGTTTTGTGGAGTTTACCCAGGGCACTAGCCTATCACATCCCTTAATTTGTATCTTCTAATGCACTTTGATTAGTGTCTAACTCAGAAGATTTCTGGTGTTTCTGCCTAACTATTCTTTCTCTTTGTAAGTAAAAAAAAAAAAAAAAATGCTAACAAGATTTAATTATCTGAGTAATCTGTCTCCAAATACTTTTCCTGCTGTAATACATTTTTATTGTGTTTTTATGTTGTGGAATGTATACATTAGTCTCCGTTAACTGTGTTCAAATGAAATATCATTGCATATTTCAGTTGCTTGGTTCTCTTTCTTGATTTTTCTCTCGCCAGCATTTACCTTATGAAGTTGTGTTTTCAGCATGAGGGTTGTTCGTATTAGCACAATTCCTCTCAACCTGGAAACATGAATAATCTGGACAAAGGCCCATGAAAAGTAGGTACAACTGGCCAAAAATCGGGACACTGATTAACATAAAATTTGCATATGTAATTGTGTAATCCCATCCACTCCGAATGAATTGTAGGGTACCAACATGAAGATTAAGTCACAAAATAATAATTAATGGCAGACATTTGAATTTCAGACGTCATATTCCTCAGAAATGCATAATACTGCAAAACCTGTTCTAGCAACTGAGTTTTTAAGAGCAATATTTAAAATCTGTCCCTATTTTTGGGCCTTCCATTATTTTTGGCTTTGTCCAGATTTCTTGCTGTGAGAAATTGAGATATGACACTACTTTCTTTAGAAAATGTGAACTAAAGCTACAGTGTTGGGGTTTAACAAAAGCAGCAAACAAACTACTCTTTAAACATAAAAAATGCTGTATAACAGATGGAACTGACAAACATCAAAGTGCGTCACTTCAACAGAACAAATGACACTTGTTACAAATGATCAGGAAAAAAAAAGGAATTGTGGAGATACTGACAACAAGTATATGTTCTACTCATACAGTCTGACTCTGTCCCTGCATTTAAATTACATGAGAAACCTGACAATGTAAGTATCCATCTCAGTCCTACATCATTTCCTACACAGGTTATCCAATGATTCCATACTGCTGTTTGATAATCCCAAGCATTCCCAGAGGTTGTTTTCTCTAAATGCTCCGAGTCTTAATGAGGACTTCTCTTTATGGGCATGTACTGGGTTAATGACCACCAGGGCCTTTATAAGCCTAGCCATGCAATCCAAGCCAGTCATGTCCCTATGTATCATGGGTATTTATTAGGAGGGGGTATGTTGGGAAGTTTGTAAAGGTTATATGAAGTTGGGGGGGTACGTTAGTTTGGACATTACAGTCCATCTCTGGCCATCAGAGACATGGGGGCCAGACATAGGGTGAATTTCCAATTGCCTATCAACTGGTTAAGCTTACACTTAAAATAGGGCTAGGGATGAGCTCTGCTTCATATAGATGGGGAGCCTGTTCCAGAACATGCAGATACCTTGAGACACAGATGTCTTATCAACGTGTCTTATTTATGTCACAAGGAAAATTTAAATCCATGGATCGAATGATTCTGGTGGTTTTCATTTAATGGATGTTTAAACGGCCCATCAGAGCTGGATCCAAGGATGCGTTGAATGCCAGACATAGATCAACTCTTAGTAACCTGTAGGAGACTGAACATAGAGATAGGCCTTTAAGGCAATCCATATTAGGCAATGTATTTATACCCTGGATTCTCCTGATAATGAACCTGTGTGGGTATTCCAACTGTTGCATATGTCTGGTTAGTTAGATGCCGAAGGGAGCATTGTACTCAGTGAATGGTCTAATAAGGGCCAAATAAAGTGGCAGTATGACTTCCTTGGAACTGGATGCCATGCCCTTACTTATAAGTTGGGTGACATAGAATGATTTTCTTACTACCTTGGCCACATGTTGGTCAAAGGCCAGGGACGCATGTTCCCATATTCCTGACTACCAGGTCAACTCTTAGTGGTGTCTTATTGATGGAGTAATTAGCCAGTGTGGCAGTTTTCCCAGTAGGCATTATAATGCATTTCTTGGCATTGAGTTTTAATCCCTGACTTTGGCACCAATCATTTGTCTGTGTGAGGCCACCTTGTAATATGTTTGTGTCATGGAAGGTTATCTGTGATAACTTGCAGTTGCCAGTGATCTGCTAACTTGGTCAACCAAAGGCCCTAGACATTAGCCTTTACTTTCGAGAAGTAGATGCCAAATAGGACTGGTCCCATCACAGAGCCCTGAGAGGTACCCCTCTGGTGACTGGTCTCTTAGAGGAGGTGATCTCACCAATCCTGACTTCCTGTTTCCTGTCGGTGAACCAGCTATCAATCCAGTGAGTTATGTAGGGGTTAATGCATAGTTTGGTGCATTTGCCAACTCTACCCATGTGAGGTATTGTATAGAATGCCTTAGCAGGTCCATATAAGGCAGTATGCACCATTTTCCCCTCATCCATTGTCTTGGTGACCATCGCAGAGAAGTCTACCAGGTTTAGTAGGCATGACCTTACATTGACACAGCCAACCTGGGTTGGGTCCAGTGTCTGAAGGTTGCCTGTGTTTTTGTTGATTTCCATGATAATTTGTGCCATGCCTTTGTATATTAGACTAGTCAGACTAATAGGTCTGTAGTTTCTAGGATTGATCGATGGTCCACCCTTGTGAAGTAGGATAAATGTTGCACTCCTCCATTCTCATGGTACAAAGCCTGTTTTAAAGTTGTAGTTGAAACGTGATATAATAACTTAAACTTTCCCATCCGTGAATGCCCTTGATATATTTCTCCTGTACTCTTTCAAATTTACGCATTCTAGGGGAGATCTGTATTTTGATAATTTGCTTTCTCCACAAACCCAAAACTAGAAAATGAAATTCCAGACTATAAAAATGTTTGGTCCATATGTTTTTACAAACTATTAAATATTATTGGGTGTAACCTGGAAAGAAGAATATTGAAAATAATGCCATAAACCATGAACTCTAGGATCCTGAGATATTCTGTTGCAGAAGCTGAGGCTGAAGCTCAGAAAAGTTTCCAGATAAATACCCACCTTCACCTCTGTAAGAAAATCATTTTCCTGAGAGGTTCTAGAAGGCATCCTAGAAGCTCAATCCTGTGTGACAGTTAAGGAATTTTCTACATTCATATTGAATCCCAGATTGGTTATAAGAGACCAGACCCATGTTTTGGTCTCGACATCTGAGAAAAGACCCTGCAAAGAGAAGCAAGTCATCTAAATAAGGAAATATGTGAATGCTGTGCAGTCTGTATTGAGCTATCACTTTAGCTAGACACTTCATAAGCACCCATGGAGATGTAGATAACCTAAAGGGTAATGTAGAGAACTGACAATCTGGCCCAGAGCATTTGAGACATTTCTTGAAGATTGTGTCTGTGGGGATGTAATAAGCATCCTTTTAGATGTAATGATCATCATATTGATCACTGCTGCAGTAGCCTAGGCTAAATGGGTTACATCCTCCTAAAGATACAAGAGCTGGACAACTCCCAAAGCTTCAGGGCACCTTCCATGCACCTAAACTTTCCTACCACCAAAGAGATCTGTCATCTGCTGGCTTTTGAGAATCAATGGTCCACTTGTGCTGTTCCATTGTTGGTTAGATAAGTTCCCTTTGGAGAAAAGCTGCCACATATTTTTATTGTTTGAAGTTGCTTTTCTTTTTAAGAAAGTACTTTTAAGCTAAGAATGTGTTTTTGTTGACTACCACGCAGTTTACTGTTCATTTAAACAAGAGTGCACTTTTGTTTCTGACAGATTAAAAGTTTAAACATTCTAAAACTCTTATTTTTTTTTCCTGTGGAGAAACTGTTTAAATTACTTTTTGGAGTTGATAAAATACAATACAGTGCTTTTCATGTGTGTGAATGGAGAAGAAGCATTTTCAAGTTTGAGCATGGAACAAAGTATTGGTCCAGTGGTTGGCCCTTTTAGCCACAAAAAGAAAAAGTTAACTAAACAGCCTTTGCCACCACAGCAGGCTAGCATTTTGCCTCAGCCACAAGTGGGTGAGACTGCTGTGGCCAGAGCTGGTTCCTTAGACAACTGGTCTTTTTCCCCTGGATCCCTCTGGTGTTGTCCATACAGCCTGTATGAAACTGGGGTTGCCCACTTTTTCTGTTGCTGTTGGAGACCCCTCAGTGGCAGTGGAGAGCCACTCTTATTCTTGGGAGAAGTAGCAGGGAAAGTGCTCCTGCTTAGCCAAAATGTTGTGCTCATCCCTTGGAAAGCTGCTGCCATTAAAACACTCCTATTTTCCTGTCAAAAAGAAACAAAAATAGTTTATCTTCTCCTGCACCAGTTTCACTGGACAGGCGTAGTTTGTTAGGACTGGCTCAGAGCCTATTGATCCTTCTTGTCAGGTGGTTACTGTTAAAAAAAAAAAAAAAGATTCCTCTTTTCCTAAGATTCAAGAAGATGAATCTGGAGAGGAATGTGATGGAACATAATTTTTTTTCTCCTCATATTTTTAATTCAGACTCTGATAACATAGTGTCTGAATCTCCTTGTAAGGGATTCTTTCTGTGAGACTATTTTCAGCATGTGCTAGTGTTTTCATTGGGAAAACATTGAGGTTTCTCAGTCCTTCAGAAAATACTATGAGATGTTACATCTAGAATTTACAGAATCCCCCCGGCCCTGCCAGCATTGGGTAATGTTTTTGTCACAGTCTGTGGTTTCCATGCCAACCAGCCTGCTGCAGATAGAATATATAGATGACTTCAACCTTTCAGGTTTTTGTGCACTCATCCCAGACCTGACCCAGCAGCTTTAGTTAAGCCAGCTGCTGCCATGCATTTTATAATTCTAATCCTTCCCCATCAGACAAGGATGGTGAAACAGTTGATTAGTTTGGGGAAAAGTGTATGCTTCTGCACCTTTAACTTTTTTTAGATTTTTAATTGTCAGGCTTGTATGTTATTGTTTTTATTCTGACTAATTGTGAAAGTATAAAGAATTTTTTATCTGTTGCTCTGAGGTGAGGAAAAATCTGTTTTGTGTGGTTTATTGTCTTCCGTTTCTCAGGTCAGTACTCGTAGTTTAAGGTGTGTATATGACCTTGTAGATACTAAATCCAGGGCTGTTGTCACTGGTACTGAGTTGAGGAGATTTGTCTGGCTGTGTTTTCAGAACCTTCTAGAAGATGTAAACATGAGATTTTAAATTCTCCTTTGGATAGATATTTAGTTTTTGGACCTTCTGCTGCAGAAGTCATCAGAAATGTGATGAGACAGGTTAAGTTAATAGAGTGATTATCTCAGATTTTTCAACCCTCCTTTAAATTTTCCAAGGGATTTTCTGCTCCCTTGTCCAGTTTTGGCAAGAAACAGAACAAACACTCAGTAAAATGTTGGTAAGCAGACATTTAAGACAGTTGCGGGGAAGTTCCAAAAAAGTATGAACCCCGAAGAACAAAGGACAGTTGAGTAAGGCAGAATGACTACATAAAGGATCTTGCCCCCTCCAGAAAGTCTGAATGTACATTTCTAAATTTGGCAACAGATTGTTTCAGACAAATGTCTTCTGAGTCTGATTCAGCCAGGTTACAAATGGCATTAGGAAAAAAAAAATCATTCCCAGGCAATTATTTCACATTCACAAGACCAAACCCCTCAGTCTCCCCTGCCTTACAGCACATGCTGTCTCGGTGGTGGTGGTGGGGGGGATAGAAACAGTTTGTCCTTCCCAGTTGGGAAAAGGTTTTTTTATTAAAAAATGTTTTGGTGCCAAAGAAAGAAAATGCATGACGACCAGTTTTGGACCTTTTTTCCTAAACCAGCATGTGATGGTGCTCAAGTTCAAAATCCTTTCACTTCACAACCTGTACTCCTTTTGTAACTTTAGATTTAGAAATGTTTGTCATATTACTATTCATCCAGATTTCAGATATTACTTAAAGGTTGTGTGTTATGGATCACAGTATCGATTCTCTGCCTTACTCTTTGGGCTGTGCACTACTCCAAGAGTGTTCAAAAAGTGTCAAGCTCCTGTAGTAGCCCATTGCAGGCGGCCCACATTTTTCCAAATTTAGGTGATTTGCTTATCTTTGCAGAGCCTTTTTAAAATATATAGGGAGTTTCTCACTTTGGGTGAGAGATCTCCTACACAGACTGAGATTGCAAGAGAATATTAAAAAGTCTTTTTGACTCCATTACACAGGATTGTGTTCCTGGTGTGTGTGCTTGATATGAGCTACACTTCCACAGGAAAAAATAGATCAACATTTAGATCTGTCCAAGGGGATTTCCACTCTGACTTCAGTCATGAAGAAATACCTCAGGATTCTGGGTCTCATTGCATCAATGATTTTCATGATGCCTCTTGCAAGTTACCACTTGAGAAACGTACAGTTGTATCTAATTCTCTTTAATCCCCGTACCAACATCTTTTATCTTTTCAGATTCCAGTTCTGAGATTTTTGAGAAGTGAAATTACTTGGTGGAGGCATCTAATATCTCTGAATCCAGGTCTTACCTTTTGTCTTCCTGCTTGAAAACAGGCTGTCAAGACAGACTCCACAGACTTTGCTTGGGGAATAGTGTCAATGGGATAAAAGGCCAGGGTATCTAGAATAACAATATAAAGGCACTCACTCTCTAAATCACATTTTGTCCCCAGGACCACTTCTAGTTGTTACAGACAACACTACAGTGATGTGGTATATAAACAAGCAAGGAGGAGCCAGAACTTCCCCCTATGCAGACTAGCCATGTTGCACGAGATATAGCTTTACATCACAATTTACAGGTAACCTACATTTCTTCAGAGCAAAATTGTTTGGCAGACAAGGCTGAGCAGAGTAAAGGCAGATCCTCACAAATGGAAACTAGATTAGGGGGTCTTCCAAAATTTGATCCATCTGTGGTGAATTCCTCAGGTAGACCTTTTTCCTGTCTTGCTGAACAGTCAGCTGGCAAAATGTTCTTCCAGGACCGCATGTGTTAAGGCCTTGGATGATAGATGTCTTTTCTTTTCTTTTTCATTGGACAGGAATATTCCTGTGCATCTTTCCACTGATATCTAGGGTACTTCTGATGATTTAGAAGGAATCTCTCACGATCATTGTGGTGAGACTGTTCCAGCGCAGGCAACAGTGGATGTTCTTCCATTTTGCTGTTGCAGTATTCATTACAATAGAGATCCCTTGCCAAGGGCTGCCCGATGTCCGGCCACTATACCAAAGCCTTCAGGTTGCTTTAAGGTATACACAGACGCTGGAAGATAAACACTTTATATCAAATAACAAAACACGGCAAAGCTTTCAGGTATAAACCCTTCTTCAGTGCCATATATCACACACATACTCCTTGTGTAGCATAGGGCATAAAGGTGATGTCCAGATGTACCATCCTCGGAACTTCTTTAGCGCCTTTCTGAATGCCATCTCTTGATCGTCGGTCTGAACGCCCGTTCCATTGCTGATTCACCAAGCAGTTTCAGATAAGTGCCCCGTTGGGGTTTATTGTACGTTATCTTTTTATTGCTTATGGGGTTTTATTTTCTCCGCCGGCATGGGAGATGGATTTACCCATAAAGACTGTCATGAACAGTGCTTGTTCTGCCTTAGTGTTTCCTACGACCATACTTCCTGTTCAGTCTGTCAGGCTTATGTTCCCAAAACCCTCTGTAGTAGGCTTTCTTCTTTGACTTTGTATGTGTAAATTCAACATCTTAAGCTTTTGGCTAAAGACACAATGGAAGGAAATTACTACTCCGAGGGACAGACGTCCATGAAGAAAGCGTCCAAGCAGTGTAGGCCAGATTATTCTGCTTTTCAGCCTGTACCAGATGGCTCTCCCGAAACAAGTGAAAAGCCCAGAGGTTCACCCGGTTCCATCATTGGATTCTTAAGCTGTGACCAGTTGAGAGGCTGGTGGGGATCCGACATTAGGCATGTCCTTGGCCTTCAAGGCATCCACATTGGACGTTCAGGGAGAACCGTGGCTCGTTATTTCCAAGGGGTGTTCCTCAAATTTTAGTCAAGGAAGAAGTTTCTGCTGCAATTTTTTAATGCCATCTGGGGTATGAGCTTTCTACATTTCATCCTCCTCCAAGAAAAAACAGAATACTAAGCATATTACTCCAGCTCCTAAGAACCCACAAAGTGAATGGTAAAATTTAATCTGGGATTATTTAATGCTTTGATGGCTTTAAAATCTCCTCAGGGTGTTTCTGTTCCAGCTCCTCCTTGATCCTGTACTCTCCTTAAAAGACCCAGGAAACAGGATTCCTCTGAGGAGGAGGTGGATTCAGATGAGGAATCTCTTGCCTACTCTTCTGAGTTCCTCTCCTTTAGATTATGGGTCTGAAGAAGAGGAGTCTGCTAGTCCTGATGCTCCTTTCGAGGAGATTTCTTTTGGGGACACGATCTCTAGAATGATTGCAGAAAAGGTATTAAGAGCTCCTGCAGATGGATTCTCCCAGGCCTTCTGCTGTACCCCCTGTTCTGGCTGCATTGTTGGATGCCTTTTTTGATTCTTTTAATGCTCCTGACTCCCAGACCTCTGTTTCCAAGAAACATGATAGGATATTCTTCGTGTTTCATTGTTGCAGTCATTACATTTGGGTTATCTGCTTGCAGGTAGCCCTCAGTCGGCCTGATTAACAAAGTCTTGAGTCCTGCGTCAAGTTGTCAGGGGTATAAAACATGCAGCCGATGCCATTACATAAGTCTTTCTTGCCATGCGGTGCCCGAAGCAGTTCGCAAGTGCCGGTCAGGCTACTTCTGAAATTTTTGTTTTCGAGTTTCAGAACCGAAGTCTTCAACTAAAGCCAAGTACCCCATTGGGGAAAATTTTTCTTGCTCCTTACCGATGTCAGTAAAAGTTAATAATTGCATTACTTGTGGAAAGCAAATACCTCATAAAGATTTTCATTCGTACTGTATTCGTTCCCTAGGCCCTGACCACGACGTACCTTGCTGTCGGTTTTGTGCTTTATTTAATCAGCCGGTATATTTCAGTTCTCAGTTTAATTATCCAGAAATGTCGTTGGTTAGCCATCGACTACCGGGATTCTGAAAAAACGCAAAGATAAAGACAGGGGCCGAGGTCCAGAACTGCCGACGATGCTTCTCCAGTACTCAGGTGCTTTTGCAGCCCTTGATAACCGCTAC
This sequence comes from Protopterus annectens, assembly GCF_019279795.1. NCBI lineage: Eukaryota > Metazoa > Chordata > Ceratodontiformes > Protopteridae > Protopterus > Protopterus annectens. Next base: position 687,468,246 of record NC_056728.1, on the reverse strand, counting down.
TTCTGATTTGCAGGCCTCTACTGAGACCCATTCGGATTCCGGTATGCCGCGAGATGCTTCAACTATGGAACCCGTGGATGTCTCTACCTTGGATGGGTCCGGAGCCGCTTTGGAGGCACCAGCTTCTGAGGGTGTATTTAGGCCTACAGACTTGCATACTAAACCCACACCTCCTTTACTTAGGCCTGCATCTCGAACCATGCTTAAAAAAACGATGCCTAGGCCACATGCTCAGGCCTCTATGCCTAAAAAACAAATGATAAGAATGGCTGAAGATCTAATAACTCTAATCGGGGGTAGCCAACCCCCCCCCCTTCTAAGAGGCCTAGGGCTGAAGTTGATTATGAATCTTCTGATTAGGATTCTGTTTCTGATTCTTCTGATAATCTGGATTTGCCCTTATCTACTTATGAAGATTCTGATGCAGAGGACTCCATTCCCTCTGCTTCCCCTCCTGAGTATTTTTCTTTTGGGGAAACCTTACATACTCTAAGGGAGCAAATCCACTGGGAAAGTCAGGATTTTTCTGATTCAAAAAAGAGGCTAGGGATTTCCTTCTCCTACCTCAGCATAGGCCTTTAGCTGTTCCTCCTGTAGTAGACATTGTTGTTGATGCCTTTTTGGAATCTAGTTTGGCCCCTGATTCCCTGCCTCCTGCTCCCAGAAAACTTGACTAATACTACAGGGTCCCTGAGACCCACAAGTTCCTTTTTAAAAATCCTATTGCAGATCCAGAGACTATTTCACAGGGGCCCAAGGGCATTAAGGCTTCTACTGCTAAAAATCCTACCCCTTCTGATAGAGACTCCAGGGCGCTGGATAGATGGGGTAAGAAGGTTTACACTTCTGCAACTTTGGCCATTAGGGCTTTAAACTGCAAGTTTCATATTAAAGTATCAGCAACATGTTATTGGACTGCTTAAACAGAAAATGATGTTGATTCCTGACTATGTGGAAAATAAAGAATTACAGGATTTAATGCATTCTGCTGAACAAGTTGGAAAACATACTTTGCAATGTGGTTTTGATTCATTAGAGGCCTCTTGCAGGGCTGTTGTTACTGGGTCTGTGCTCAGAAGGCAATCTTTGCCTGATCGTGTTAAAGCTAAATTGTTGGATGCTCCTTTAAATCAGGACCGCCTGTTTGGCAACAAGGCTGAGGAAGTTCTTAAAAAGATGGAAGATAAAGCTAAATCTATGCAGACTGTTAAAGATTTTTTTACAAGTTCAGCCTCCTAGATTTAGTAGGCACTGGCCCTCTAAGAATTGGTCCTTTCCAGGCATTCCAGGTCTTCTCAAGCCAAACCCAGACACAGCAAAACCCCAGGTTTCAATCCCAGGGGACACACAGAACTAAGCAGTGGGGAGCCCTCCATTTCCAAATCTGGGAATAATAAGACTCCCCCCTATGGTAAACTGTCTCAGTGCCTTCCTTTTTAAAATTTCCAAGCACTTATCAACTGACTGCCCCTTTGGGGTGAAAGATTGCTCATCATGCAAAGAATTAGGAACTCATTTACCCAGGACAAATGGGTTTTAAATATAGTGTCCCAGGGATACAGATTTCACTTCCACACGTTGTCAGCACCAAGCGGGTGGCCGGACCTACCCCCAAATCAGTGGGCAGAGGCCCAAAAACAAGTACTTTCTCTCTTAAGCATCGGGGCTATTCAACTGGTACCAGAAGAGGAAAAGGGAGAAGGGTTCTACTTGAGACTTTTCCTGCTACCCAGAAAAGACAATTCATGGCGTCCTATCCTGGACCTGGCTACTCTAAACACCTTCTTGGAGATTCCAAAATTCAAGATGCTGACTCCACCAATTACTTCCTATGCTAGGCAAAGATGTCTGGTTGGCAACACTAGATTTAAAGGAAGCATACCTGCACATCCCAATCGGGGAATCTTGCAGAAGATACCTACGCTTCAAAGCAGGCTACACGCACTATCAGTTCTCTGCACTGCCCTTTGGCTTATCTACTGAGCCAAGGGTATTCACAAAGTGCCTAGCTCCAGTTATTGCATTTTGCAGACCAAAGAAATATTCAAATATACCCATACCTGAACGATTGTCTAATTCAGGCAGAAAGCCCGGACATACTTTTGAATCATCTGACCTTTGTACAAAGGGTTCTAACTTATCTGCGGTACACCATAAATGAAAATAAATCACACCTGGTACACTGTCAACAAATTATATTCCTGGGAGCAAGCTTGAATACAACTTCCCAGATGGCTTACCTCACGTCAGAGAAACAAATCCATTTGACAACCTACTTCAAACAAGTGGCCACAAAAACCCTGCTATCTGCAAGACAAATACTGCAAGCCTTGGGGTTCATGGCCTTCTGCATTCTTCTAATTCCATATGCAAGACTGCATATGAGGAAACTACAGTGGTATCTAAAAAACCTATGGTGTCACATTCTCAAGATCTGGAAGCAATGATTCCTATCATACCTTGCCTACGCCTAGAGTTCCTTTGGTGGGCAGAGGCCTGCCACCAAAACAAGGGACTACCTTTCACACCACCCCATGCCATCCAAACCCTAACAGACTCCTCGGTCTATGCATGGGGGGCTCATCTGGCATGGAAGTGCATTCAGAGCAAATGGAACCCAAGTCAAATGCACCTGCATATCAATCAAAAAGAAGTGTTAGCTGTATAGAATGCTCTGACAGCCTTCAAGGACCACATCCTTCCAGGACAACTAATGGTAAAGATGGGCAACACCACTGGTATGTGTTACATAAACAAGCAGGGGGGTACACATTCTTACCCCCTCTGCAGACTAGCCATGGCATTGTGGAACACAACCTTGAGCTACAAAGTGCACCTACAAGCTCAGTTCCTGACAGGAAAATGAATACACTGGCAGACGGACTAAGCAGAAACCTCATGGACCCACACGAGTGGAAACTGGAACCAAGGATTTTCAACATGTTGACAAGCAAATGGGGGAGCCAGATATAGACCTGTTTGCCTCTCCACAGAACTACCAACTGGACAAATTTTGCACAAGGACTCCCCACAAGCAAGCCTGTAAAGTGGATGCTCTGTCCTTCAGCTGGAAAAAACTATCTGTCTATACCTCCCCCCCTCTGCCTCTGCTCTCCAAAGTACTACTAAAAATCAAACAGGACAAACCAAGGATGATTTTGATTGCTCCAGACTGGCCGCGCCAACACTGGTACCCCCTCCGCAGTGTAACACGGTTATCTCCATGGCACCTGCCTCAGACTCTTTCCCTGCTGTCTCAGCAGGAGAACCAGATTCTGCACCCTCAGCTTCTAACACTGAACCTTGCAGCCTGGCTAATTACTTAATCTCTCCTTTACCATCCGTCAGCAAACATGTGATGGATATCATTTTAGAGGCAAGGAGGCCTAGTACTAGAAAATCTTATGCTGAAAAGTGGAAAAGATTCTGTGCCTGGAACCAATCTCAAGGGAATGAGCACAGCAGCGCTCAATGTACCTCAGATTTTACAATACTTAACTGAGATGCTTCACAAGAGCCTGTCTTTTTCCTCTATTAAAATCCCTGCCCCAGCCATTTCAGCTCATTATAACACAGAACCTCCCCATTTCTTTCATCCACTGCTCAAGCAGTTCCTCAGAGGGGCTAAATATTTGAGACCACCCAGGAGAGTTCCAACCCCAGCCTGGGACCTTAACTTTGCCTTGGAGAAACTCACTGTACCTCCTTTCGAGCCAGCTACTACTGCAGACTTAAAATTTCTGTCTTGGAAAACAGCTTTCCTTTTAGCAATCACTTCAGCTAGAAGGGTATCTGAATTACAGGCCCTTATGGCAGTGGAGCCTTTCATCATCTTTCATGCGGACAGGGTGTCCCTCAGAACCAGTCTATCCTTCGTGCCCAAGGTGGTATCCAGTGTGGCTCTTAATCAGTCCATTCATTTGCCAACCTTCTTTCCCAATCCACAGAATAAAGGGGAATTGATACTGTATTCCTTAGATGTGCGCAGACAACTTAGATTCTACTTGGACAGGACTAAACCTAAAAGGAAATCTGAATAACTGCCGGTGGCATTTGCTGCAGGGGCAGAGGGGAAGGCTATTTCAAATCAAACCATTTCTAAATGGATAAGCCATTGCATTCATTTCTGCTATAAGTACCATGGAAAACCTATCCCCCAGGGGATCAGACCTCACTCCACCAGAGCTGCATCTACCTCTACAGCCTTTCTCAGAGGCGTCCCTACCAGGGACATCCTAGAAGCTGCTACCTGGAGTTCTGTACATACTTTCACCAAGCATTATCATTTGCCAATTTTCTCTAAATCCAGAGCAGGCTTTGCCACTGCAGTCTTGCAGGGCCTTATAGCTTGCCCTAATGCTGTCTAAATTCCTCCTCCCAACCATAGCTTTGGGAATCTACCCAAATGTAATGACTGCAGCAGGGAAACACGAAGAACATAGTACAGTTGTGTACACTTAACATAATGTATATGTTTGAGTGTATTCACTGTCGCAGTCCTGGTTACCCTCCCTCCAGCCCCCTAACTTCTTTTGGCTATACCTCTACTTTCCTTTACTATGCTTAAAAAACATTTTTGGATGTATTTGCATTTTTGTTGGAGGTATATCTTTGTACCTTTATATTTAATTGCTTCCCATTAGGAGGCACCTGACATCTCGGGCAAGAAAAACTGATGTAATGGCGTCGGCTGCATGTTTTATACCCCCTGACGACTTGACGTCATGGAAGAAGGGACAGCAACTAACGCACGACCCAAGATTTTGTTAATCAGGCCGACTGAGGGCTACCTGCAAGCAGATAACCCAGATGTAATGACTGCAACAGTGAATACACTCTAACATCTACATTTATGGTAAGCATACACAACTGTACTTTTTATAAGGGTGCCCAAGGATTGTAAATGTCTTTATAAGTGCCCTTCTGCTGACCCTTTGGTGGTGGCGGCTTCTGACAAGCCATCTCAATTGCTTTCTTCTCTAAAGTTATTGTCTTCTGACAAAGATAGCAGAATTTTGGAAAAGTTGGGGGAAAAGGTTTGCAACTTTGCTACTTTAACTTTTAGGGCTATCAGTTATCAGACTGTTATGTTCAGGTACATGTTGATTCTTCTTTCCCAGACCTGTCTGGTAATTTCCGATCTTCTAGACTCTGAAGGGAAGACTTCTGCCCGTTCCGTGTTAGGGACTTCCTCCGAGGTGGCCCGTCATTCCACCAAGTGTAATTATGATAGAGCAGATGCTTACTCTAGGGCTGCTGTCTTTGGGTCTGTGATGAGATAGTCTTGGCTTTGGCTTTATTCTTTGCCTGATAAAGCTAAGTTGATGGATGCTCCTGTTGATTATAAACTTGTTTGGAGAGAATGCGGCTGATTTAAATCCCTGCAGGATAAGGGCGAGGCTTTACCTGAACTTAAACATGTTTTTGTTTGTCTTGTACCTATGTTTCAGAGATATTACCCCAATAAGTTAGTCTTTGTTCATAGGCACTCTTGCCCTCCCCCCAGGGGCAAGAATGGTGGGATGTGGGCTCTTCCTGCTAAGTCTACTCAGACGTCTTTGCCCCAGAAGTTTCCTTTTGCTGATAAACCAGGTGCTGTCTGACTGTCCTTTTCTTCCCAGCCACATTCGTCTTTCTCTTCACCTTTTTCTATTTCTCCCTGTTTGGATAAAGGTTACTCAGGATTCCTGGGTTCTGTCCATTTTCCGCAAAACGTATTTCATGGTCTGGAAATCTCTTCCCTCTTTTATGGGATTTACTCAGCCCCCTCAGGAACAGCTGTCTTTTTTCCCAGGAGTTCTTTGGGTTCTCTTGACTTGGGGTGTTATTCAATAAGTTCCAGTTTCCCAAACAGGGAGGGAGTTTTACTCCAGAATGTTCCTAGTACCCAGGAAAGAGGGTACTTGGAAGCCAGTTGTAGACCTGTCTCACCTAAATACATTTTTGTATGTTCCCTGTTTTTGAATGTTGATCCTTCAGACTATGTTCCCTCTTTTGCTTCTTCAGGCTTGCATGGTATCTCTGGATCTCAAGGATGCTCATCTGCATATCCCAATTCATCCTCTTTTCAGGAAGTTTTTACATTTCTCTGTTGCTTCCTGGCATTTTTAGTTCTCTGTTTGCCCTTTGGTTTTTCTACTTTCACAAGGATATTCACCAAATGCTTTTCTCATGTGACTGGTTTTTGCAGACTAAGGGGGTTCCAAATCTTTCCCTACTTGGACAATGACGTGTTTCAGGCATAGTCTCCAGAGATATTGTTGCAAAATCTTTGCATTGCAGTCTCCCTTCTGCAGAGCCTGGGGTTCACTATAAATCTCAAAAAGTCCTTTCTGATGCCTTCCTAGGGTTACGTCTTTCTTGGGTGTAGGATCCAGACTGTTCCTATGCTGGCATCCCTGCCTTCTCCCAAGGCCCTAACTCTATTTTCCTTTTTTTCAGTCCCGTCTTTCTCTGACCTCTATAACAGCATGGGAATTTCTGGGAGTTCTAGGGTTCATGGCTTCCACTGTTCCTATGCTCGCTTTTGCCAAACTCCACATGAGAAAATTTCAGTGGTTTCTAAAGTTAGTTTGGCTTCAGTATTCTTAGATGTTCTTAGTGTTTTACTGTTGCAGTCATTACACTTGGGTTATCCTGCTGGCAGGTTGCCCTCAGTCGGCCTGAATTCCAAAGTCTTAGGTCCTGCGTCGGTTGCTGTCACCTCTTCCCTGATGTCGGGTTGTCAGGGGTATAAAAGATGCAGCTGACACCATTTTATTCAGTCTTTCTTGCCGCATGGTGCCCGAAGCAGAAGCAGTTCGCAAGTGCCAGTCGGCCGACTTCTGAGATTTTAGTGTTCGAGTTTCAGATCCAAAGTCTTCATTAAAAGCTAAGTACCCCATTGGGGAAACTTTTTTCTTGCTCCAGACCGATGTCAGAAAAAGTTAATTGTATTTCTTGTGGGAAGCAAATACCTCATAAGGACTTTCATTCTTACTGTATTCCTTGCCTAGGCCCTGACCACGACGTTGCTAGTTGTCGGTTTTGTGCTAGATTTAACCAACGCACTATTAAGCGTCAGTACGATTTTGCATTAAGCTATTTTGGGCGAAGATTTAATTAAACAATGTCGTCGGATAGCCATCCAACTACCGGAGTTCACAAAAAACGGAAAGAAAAAGACAGGCAAACGAGGTCCAAAACCGACGATGAAGCTTCTCCTAAGCAAGTCGCCAGTTCTCAGTGAGGCACTTTCGCAGCCCCTGACGCCCGCTACTTTAGAGTCGCAGGCCGCTACCGACTCCCACGGGGAGTCGGCCAGGCCGCAGGAAACTCAAGGTATTGGAGCCTCGGAGATTATTCGCTCAGATGGGTCCGGAGCCGCTGAGCAGGCATCGGCTTCTGAGGGTGTATTCAGACCTAAACAATTATATATTAAACCGGCTTCAAAGACTAAAACACCTTTAAAGACAAAGAAGCAAGTTCAACAGCCACAAGGACAGGCCTCCATGCCCAAAAAACAGATGCTCAAAATGGCCGAAGACTTAATTACCTTGATCAGGGGTTCCCATCCCCCTCCTGATAAGAGGCCTAGGCAAGAGACAGGCTATAAATCTTCAGTTCAGGTTTCCATTTCTTCTGATTCCTCTTCTGATCAGGAATATTCTGTTCCCCCCAATGAGGATTCTGATGCTGAAGAATCAATTCCTTCAGCTTCTCTTCCTGAGGACTACTCTTTTGGGGAAACCTTGCATACCATGAGGGAGCACTTCCACTGGGAGAGCCTAGATTTTTCAGAATCTAAGAAAAGGCTCAGACTTCCTTTTACTTCCTCAACACAGACCTCTAGCTATTCCACTTGTGTTGGACATTGTAGATGATGTGTTCTCGGAGTCCAGTCTGACCCCTGACTCTCTACCTCCAGCTCCTGTTAAGCTGGACAGATACTACAGTGTCCCTGACTCTCATAAATTCCTTTTTCAAAAACCCTACTGCAGACCCAGAAACTATTTCTCAGGGTCCAAAAGGGGTCAAGGCTTCTACTGCAAAAAACCCTACCCCCTCTGATAGGGATTCTAGAGCTCTGGATAGATGGGGAAAAAAGATTTACACATCTGCTACTTTGGCTATAAGGGCCTTAAATTGGCAGTTTCATATGCTCAAATATCAGCAATATATCATGACACTGCTTAAACAGAAAATGATGGCAAATTCTGAATGTGCAGAAAACAAAGAAATGCATGATTTATTGCATGCAGCTGAACAAGTTGGAAAGCATACTTTGCAGTGTGGTTTTGATTCTCTGGAGGCTTCCTGCAGGGCCACTGTTGCGGGTTCTGTCATTAGGAGGCATGCTTGGTTAAAAGAACAAAATCTACCTGACCATGTTAAAGCAAAATTATTAGATGCTCCTTTACAACATGATACCTTGTTTGGTGTTAAGGCAGAAGAGGTGTTAAAGAAAATGGAAGACAAAGCTAAATCTATGCAAACGGTCAAGGATTTCTTACAGGTACAGCCACCTAGATTTAGCAGACCTCAAAGGGGCTGATCCAGATGCCCTATAGGCAGATCACAGCCGCAAGGATCCTACAGGTCTAAGCAGTGGAGTGCCTCTACCTCCAAAGGTGGAGAGGACAAATCACAATAATACAGGAAACAGTCCCAATGACTTCCCCCTGCCTGCATCAAGCACTTATCTTCTGGCAGCACCCTTGGGGGAAAACTAGCACTTTTTTCTCAAAATTGGCACATTATAACCCAGGACAAATGGGTTCTAGACATAGTGTCTCAAGGCTACAAGTTTCATTTCCATACCCTACCAAGGGCAAACAGTTGGCCAGACCTGCCACAAAATCAATGGGCAGAGGCTCAAAAACAAGTTGCAGCTCTCATGGACATGAGGGTTATTCAACAAGTGCCTCAGCAAGAGCAGGGACAAGGATTTTACTCAAGACTGTTCTTGGTACCCAGAAAGGACCAGGCATGGAGACCAATACTGGACCTGTCTATTCTAAACACTTTGCTGGATATACCAAAATTCAAGATGTTGACCTTACAGCAGCTTCTGCCCATGCTGGGCAGCAAGGCTTGGCTCGTGACTTTAGACTTAAAAGAGCCATACCTGCATGTCCCAATCAGACAAACATGCAGAAGATTCCTCAGATTCAAGGATGGCTCAAAGCAATTACCAATTCTCTGCACTGCCCTTTGGCTTATCTACTGTGCCCAGGGTCTTCACAAAGTGCCTGGTACCAGTAATTGCTTACTGCAGACAAAGAGGAATACAAATATATCCTTACTTGTACGACTGCCTCATACAAGCAGAGAACAAGGACATTCTACTACAGCATCTGACGTTTGTGATTAGACTTTTAACATGCCTAGGGTACCCAGTCAACAAAAAGAAATCAAAACTAGTACCCTCTCAAGAGGTAATATTCCTGGGTGCAAGCTTAAATACAACTGCCCAGATGGCTTATCTCACTCCAGACAAACAAAGGCAACTGACTACCTATTTCAAGAAAATGGCAACAAAGGCCCAGTTATCTGCAAGAAAAATTCTGCAGGCTTTGGGTTTCATGGCATCCTGCATCTTACTAATTTCACATGCAAGACTGCATATGAGGAAAATTCAATGGTACCTAAAAAGTGTTTGGATGCAACATTGCCACAGTCTGGAAACAATGATTACTCTAATTCCCTGCCTGCAACAGGTGTTTCGATGGTGGGCAAAGGCTTGTCACCAAAACAAGGGACAGCCATTCTCAGTACCCCCAGCCAGGCAGAGCCTAACGACGGATGCATCAGATTATGCCTGGGGGGGGCACACATGGCAGGAAGAGGCATTCAGGGCACCTGATCCACAAACCAAAAGCATCTACATATCAATCAAAAAGAGATGCTAGCTGTTCAAAATGCCCTGACACCCTTCAAGGACCTACTTCATCCGGGACAGCTACTGATAAAGACAGACAACACCACGGTCATATGGTACATAAACAAGTAAGGGGGCACTCATTTTTATCCTCTGTGCAGACTAGCCATGGCTTTATGGGACACAGCATTGACTTACCAAGTTCATCTGCAGGCACAATTCCTGCCAGGAAAGGAAAACACTTTGGCAGATGAACTTAGCAGAAACCTCATGGATCCCCACGAGTGGCACCTGGATCCACAAGTCTTCAGCATAATAACAAAGAAATGGGGACTTCCGGACATAGATCTGTTTGCCTCCCCTCAAAACAATCAACTAAAAAGATTCTACACAAGGACTTGTCACAGACAAGCTTGGAAAGTGAATGCCCTATCTTTCAACTGGACAAACCTATCAGTATATGTCTTTCCTCCACTACCTCTCCTCCCCAAGGTACTCCTAAAGGTCAGGCAGAAGAAACCAAAAATGATTCTGATTGTCCCAGACTGGCCACGCCAGTACTGGTATCCTATCTTAAGGAACTTGTCCCAATGCCCAGCCTGGACCTTACCTCAAATACCTCATCTACTGTCCCAGCAAAACAATCAGATTCTGCACAGCCAACTCAGGACCCTAAACCTGGTAGCATGGCGATAATGTAGCCATACAAACCACACCTCTCAGTAAAGCTGTGATGGATGTCATTTTAGAAGCCAGAAGGCCTGGTACTAGAAAATCCTGTGCTGGGAAATGGAAGAGATTTTGCGCTTGGAACCAAGCTCAAGGAACTGATACAGCTGTCCCAAATATTCCTCAGATTTTGCAATACTTAACTGAGATGCTGGACAAAGGCCTATCTTTCTCATCAATTAAAATCCATGCCTCTGCCATTTCAGCTCATTACAATACAGAGCCATCACTCTTTTTTCTCATCCTTTATTAAGGCAGTACCTCAGAGGAGCCAAAAACTTAAGGCATCCAAGGAGAATGCCAGTACCTGCATGGGACCTCAATTATGTCTTGGAAAAACTCACCTTACCTCCTTTTGAGCCAGCTGCTACTGCAGATATAAAATTCTTATCTTGGAAAACAGCTCTGCTCCTAGCAATAACTTCTGCAAGACGAGTTTCAGAGCTACAGGCTCTCATGGCCGTGGAACCCTTTATCATTTTTTATCCAGACAGGGTCTCTGAGAACAAACCCTACATTTATGCCTAAGGTGGTATCCAGTGTAGCCCTTAACCAAACTATTCATTTGCCAACCTTTTATCCAAATCCACAGAACAAGGGGGAGAAAATTCTGCATTCTTTGGACGCACACAGACAACTTAGATTCTACTTGGACAAAATTAAAGTTTTCAGAAAGACAGAACAATTACTAGTGGCATATGCCACAGCATCACAAGGAAAGGCTATCTCCAAGCAGACTCTTTCAAAGTGGATAGGTCACTGCATTCGTTTCTGCCACTCACAGCATGGCAAACCAGTGCCTAAGGGCATTAGGCCACATTCAACCAGAGCTGCAGCCACTTCTGCAGCCTTTCTCAGGGGAGTACCAACCAAAGACATTTTAGAGGCTGCCACTTGGAGTTCAGTGCATACCTTTACAAAACATTACAATCTGCCTCTTTACTTTAAATCCAGGGCTGGCTTTGCCACTGCAGTTCTGCAGGGCCTCATAGCCGCTCCTAATGCTGTTTAGCTCCAGCACCCCCAACCATAGCTTTGGGACTCAACCCAAATGTAATGACTGCAACAATGAAACACAAAGAACATAGTACAGTTGTGTACACTTACCATAAATGTAGATGTTCGAGTGTATTCACTGTTGCAGTCCAGGTTACCCACCCGCCATCCCCCTTATTTTTGCTGGAACTTATCTTTACTTCTCTAATCTATACAACCTAGGTGGTGTATTTGCTTATAGATGAAGGTAAAGCTTATTTCTGGTGCATGTATGTGTTATTTACATAAATTTAGCCTACCCTTTTGGGGGCACCTGACATCCGAGGCAAGAAAAACTGAATAAAATGGCGTCAGCTGTATCTTTTATACCCCTGATGACCTGACGTCAGAGAAGAGGCGACAGCAACCGACGCAGGACCCGAGACTTTGGAATTCAGGCCGACCTGAGGGCAACCTGCCAGCAGGATAACCCACATGTAATGACTGCAACAGTGAATACACTCTAACATCTACATTTATGGTATGTGTACACAACTACTTTTCTCTTCTTCCTTGTCTCAAGCAGAAACATTAGTAGTGGATTCAGCAGTTTACTGTAAATCCAGGGCTCTCTTTTCCTCCACCTCTTCCCTGTCAGGAGCTGTTCACTGATGCCTCAGATGTAGGATGGGGAGCAACTTTTGCCTCCCTAAAGATGCAGGGAGTCTGGTCACCTCTTCAACAGAAAGACCACATCAATGAGATGAGCGCTCTTCTGCTGGCTCTTCAGTGATGTAGTATGTCAGCAAATGGGGGAGGGGGGGTAAGGTCATAGCTTTTGTCTGTTGGCACTCCTAGTGTGGGAGCTAGCTATCCAAGTGACTCTTGACAGCATTATTTCCATCAGGTCAAAACTTTGTGGTAGACTCTGAGCATGTCCATAACTGAATCCCATGAATGGATGTTTCACACGGATGTTTCTGGACACTGTCCATCAGTGGGGTACTCCTCAAATGTATCTTTTTGCCTGCCCTCTGAACAGAACTTCCTCTTTTTGTGCCAGAGTCCAAGGTCCTCTGATTTGGAAGGTGATGTTTCTTTATGCTTTCCCCTCATTCCAGAAGTCCTGTTCAAATTTCAACAGGATGTTCCCATAATCTTGTTGATGACTGCCTTCTGGCCAAGACAGCATTTGTTACCTCTTCTGCATTTAGCCGGGGGTGTCATCACAAGTTATCTCACAGGGTGGACATGCTCGCACAAGGCAAGGGATCTCTCATCCATCCCCACCTGTCCACTCTTCAGCTGATAGGATTTTGATTCCACACCTTTTTTCTGAGGACATGCTTAGGGTCCTGCAGGAGGCCAGGAAGCCCATTACTAGGAAATCCTACTTATCCAAATGGAAGAGGTTTTCTTTTAGGCGTCTTTCTTGTAATCCGGATGTGGGTGCTCCTTTGGTTCTCTTATCTTTGTGAATTGCTCAATGCTGGGTTGGCTTATTCTTCTGTTAAGGCCCACTTATCTATTTCTTCTTCTCTGCATTTATTACCTCCATTTGCTTCTAGATTTGAAGCTAAACAATTCCTTAAATGCGTCCTTCATCGTAGGCCTCCCAGGAAACCTGAGCCTCTTCCCTGGGTTCTTAATTTTGTTTTAGAAAAAACTAACCCAGGCTGCTTTTGAATTTGCAGCCTCAGCTTCCTTGAAACATTGCTTTTGGAAGACTGTACTTCTGTTAGCCATTACTTCTGCCAGACAGGTGTCTGAGCTTCAAGCCCTTATGGCTTGTCCTCCTTTTTTGGTGTTTCATAAGGATAGTGTCCCCCTTTGTAGTAAGCCTCATTTTATGCCCAAGGTGGCAAATGAGTTCTCTTAATTAGTCTATTCATTTGCCCACTTTTTTCCCTTCTCGGCAATCTACCATTGTGAAGGTGCTGTACATGTTGGATGTGCATAGACAACTCAGATTTTATTATGATAACCTAAGGCTTTTCATAAATCCGATCAGCTCTTTGTTTCCTTTCATCCTACCTCCTTAGGACTGGCTGTGTCTAAGCAAAATATTTCTTCTTGGATTTCTAAAGCCATTTCTTTTTGTTGTTCCTTTCAAGGTAAGAGCCTTCCTTCTATTAAGGCTCATTTGGGTCTATATTAGAAAGATGAAATGTCAGAATAGCGAATGCACCTAGATCAAACCAAAATCATCGAACCTGCTAAACCTCGAATGGCCACAATAGCGATTTTTTTCCCAGGGAAAAAAATCGCTGGGCCAACACAAAAAAAAAAAATTTCTTCTTTCGGCTTTTCCTGGTTTGGGGTTGCTACAGTGGAACTCCGGTCTGCTAATGGTTGGCAGTAGATTTTTACAGTGCTGAGGTGCCAGCCCGACGCCCAACCTTCAACGAAGGCACGCCCATTCACGCATGTTTTTCGAACGCCACTCGACTGCGGGGAGGACAAGCAGACTCCACACAGAAGGCGCTGTAGCTGAGAATCGAAGGGAGAACCTCTTGCTGTGAGGCGACAATGCTACTTGCTGCACCAGCGCAGCTTACAAAAAAAATATATAACCACAAAATTAAAGTCGGGGGGGGTGTGGTGGTGAAGCCACCCCCTCCTATGTGGGGTGCTGTGCCCCCCACACCCCTCCTACTTAAATATACTAACTTCGAGATCACGCTACAGTGGAGGAAACGGCAAAGCCCCGTCAAAGGCCCAGTGATTTTTTCCCTGGGGAAAAAAATTGCTGTTGTGGCCATTCGAGGTTTAACAGGTTCGATCATTTTGGATCTTTCTAAGTGCGTTTGCTGTTCTGACATTTCGTCTTTCTAATATAGACCCGGCTCATTCTACTAGAGCTGTGGCTTCTGTTTTTTTTTTTTTTTTTTTCCCAAGGGTCTGGATACGAACTCTGTTCTTGAGGCAGCTACCTAGACTTCTGCGCATATTTTTACCAAACACTACAAGTTGGATGGAATTTCCAGAGCTAAAGCTGGTTTTGCTAGAGTCATCCTTCATGGCTTCCTGGAGAGCTCCGCTGGTCCTTCTGCCTCCCTCTCTGCTTGCTGAGATTTGGCACTCTCCCTTTTCTAATGAATACTGCAACAGTGAAATTGAAGACATAGTAAAGTTGTGTAAAATCTTGCCATAGTGGTAAATGTCCTTCTCTTCACTGTTGCAGTATTCACTCCCTCCACCCCCTGGTCCATTTCTCTTCCGGATGTACTGATTGCCTTTCTATTCCTCGGACTGGTATTCCTACTTCGGCTCCCAGTTTTTGAGGATGGTATATCCGGACAACACCTTTAGGTCCCATGCTATGCAAGGAGCATACATGTGACATATGGCATACCTTAAAGCAACCTAAAGGCTTTGGTATACTGGCCAGACGTCGGGCCAACCTTGGCAGGTGATCTCTCTTGTAATGAATACTGCAACAGTGAAGAGAAGGACATCTACCATTATGGTAAGATTTTACATGACTGTCCTTTCTCCCTTCTTTTGGAATTGGCCATGGGCTATTACTGCAAGCTTCCTCAAACTGGATTTACTTATTCAAGAACAGGGATGTTTAATATAGCCCAACCTCTAACAATTTCAGCTGACTGCTTGGGTGTTAGTACATTTAAGACATCTGCTTACTGAGGATGTGTAGTGAGTATTAATGGAAGCAAGAAGGTCTGCTACTACAAAATCATATATAAGCAAATGTAAAAGAAATCTTAGTAAGTGTCTAACATAACCAACACCCATTCAGGGCTAGTGTATTTCTAGTTTTGCAATATATGTGCGAGTTACTTTCCTTGCACCTTTTTCAAGGTTCATTTGATCATTTCAGCTCATCTGTTCATGGATCTCCTTCTTTCAAGACATTTTCATGTCAAAATGTTTTGAAAGGGGTATTGCATAAAAAAAACCTTAAAGAAAACTGGTAGCTCCTCCTTGGGATCTTAATTTTGTGCTAGAGAACCAGCTCAACTAACTAACTTGAAGGTGTCCTTCCTTATCACTTGCAGTATTTACAATAGGGACCCCTGCTAAGGGCAGCCTGACATCCATCCAGTATACCAAAGCTTTTTGGTTGTAAAGGGTACACTGTACATCACATGTATGTTCCCCGCGCATGGTGAAGGGCATAAAGGTGACATCCGGATGTACCATCCTTAGAGCAACTTTGCTGCCAGTCCAAACACCATCCTTCGATCATCAGTCTGAATGCTCGTTCCTCTGCTGGTTCCTGCTGCTTTCAGATAAGTGCCCCATTGGGTTTTTTTGGTTTTATTGCCTTATGGTTGTTCGGTTTATTGTTATCCAGAATAGGGAAATGCCAGTGTGGGAGACAGATTCCCCATAAAGATCATTACAAGCAGTGCTCTGTTTAGGCACTTCCCATGGCCATACATCTTGTGAGATTTTTCATTCTTTTATCCATAAGACATTGCGGAGTTGGCTTTCTTCCATCGTAGTTTACCTTGAGAACCAAAATCTTAAATTGTTGGCTAAGGATACCATGTAAGGATCTTCCTAGCCCGAGAGCCAGCCGTCTGAAGAAAAAGGCCAAGAAAGTCTGGTCTTATTCTTTGGCTGTACTGCCTCCACCAAATGTCTCTCTCAAGTCTGGTGAAAGCCCAGAGGATCATTTGTTTTCTTTTTTTGGATTCCTCTGCTGGAACCGCTTTGGAGGCCAGCATGGACCAGATGCCACGCATGTCTATGGAGGTGTTGCAGACGTCCACCTCTGATGTACAGGGGGAACGTGGCTGGTTATTACTGAAGGGCCTAGGGGTATGTAAGGGAAGAGGTTCTGACTACAGTTATTGAGTGCCGTCAGGGGTCTGAGCCACAAATTTTTTTAAGGCTGACATCCCACTCAAAAGAAGCAAAAAACTAAACATAAAAAAAAAGTATGTATTATTATGAATTTTGTTATTGATATGTATTATCACACTATTATTTATATATTCATTATATATTAGATTATATCATATATATAATGCATATATTTTTATGTTTAGACATCCTTTCTGACATAGTATTTAGTTTGTTTTATGAATGAAATGTTTATTCTTGGTTGTAATTTCACATTTGTCCACTTGGGGGTATTATTATATAGTGAATATGGTACAATGAGTTCCTAAGTTTACGTAGACCAGAGCTATATTAGAATTGTTTTATACATTTAGAATTCAATCAAAGTGAACTTATGATGGGATTAATAAGATATAGATATCCACTATTTGGTGAAAATATAAAAGAAGAAAATAACTCTTAGAATTTGGTGGAATTTATATGTTGTATTTATATCGCCAGCATTAGTGAGGTATGTTTACATATTTATGAGTTGGAATACCTAGAAGCTATTGGTCAATTTAAATGTTTGTGACATTATATAAGTGATGTCATTAATTATATGTTTGATGAAGTCTGTATGATTAGATGAAAAACGCGGTGATTCGTTAAGCGTTTTATGTCGTCAGTTATTTAATAAATACTTGGTTTAAACGGTTGGAAGTCCGGCGTTTGGCTTTACTCCTGCAGTACGTTTATTGTGGTAAAATCTAAACATGTTTTGCCTGCTGCTAAAGGTCTTCAGAGTGATTGGCAATATTTCACTCAAGGCCTTTTTAATACCCTTATGGCTTTCAAGCCTCCACATGTTTCTGTTCCTGCTCCCCCTTGGTCTTCTACCCCACTTAATAGACTCATGGAGCAGGACTCTTCTGAGGAGAATGCTGCTGATTCTGGCAGAGTCCCTCACTTATTCCTCCCAGATTCCTTCTCCACTAGACTATGGTTCTGAGGAAGAAGAGTCGTAGTTCTAACTCTCCTTTTGAGATTTCTTTTGGTGATGCTGTCTCCAGAATGATGAAATTTTTCATATGGAACTGTGGTTAGCTGTCTGATGTTCAGAAGAGGTAATATGAGCATCTTCAAGTGGAGTCTCCTAGACCCTCTACTGTTCCTTCTGTTTTTGCAGCCTTGCTTGATGCCTTTTCAACTGCTTCTCAGGCGCCTGACTCCTAACTCCCTTCTCCCAAAAACCTGATGGTTTGAGAAAAGTGCTTGAGGACTGCAGGTTTCTTTGTAAGTGTCTCTCTGTGGTATCAGTGGCTTCTGATAAGCCTTAAATTGCTGCCTTCTGATAAAGATAGCAGAACCATGGAGAAACAGGGTAAGAAGGTTTATACTTCTACTACTGTGATATTTAGAACTGCTAAATATCAAACACACATGACTAGGTACATTTTGACTGATGTTCTTCGTGTTTCACTGTTGCAGTCATCACACTTGGGTTATCTCCCTGCAGGTAGCCCTCAGTCGGCCCAAATACCAGAGTCTTGGGATTTCTGTGTCGGATGCTGTCGCTACTTCCATGCCGTCAGGTCTTCAGGGGTATAAAACAGGCAGCAGATACCATTACATCAGTCTTTCTTGCCGAGAAGGAGCCCGAAGCAGAAGCAGTTCGCAAGTGCCGGTCGGCCACTACCTGAAATTTTTGTTTTTCGAGTTTCAAACCTGAAGTCTTCTAAAGCGAAGTACCCCGTTGGGGATTCTTTTTTTTTTTTTGCTCTAGCCGATGTCAGAAAAAGTTAACAATTGTCTTGCCTGTGGAAAGCAAATACCTCACAGAGATTTTCATTATTACTGTTTCACCTGTTTAGGCCCAGACCACGACGTCCCTCGCTGTCAGTTTTGTGCCTTGTTTAACGCCCGAACCATTTGTCGTCAGGTTATTTTTGTTGCTTAATTCTTTCGCTCTTGTTCTCTGTATTCCAAAATGGCTTCGGTAAGCCATCTGACTACTGATCTTCCAAAAAAGTGCAAAGATAAAGACAGAGACAGTCCACATAGGTCAAAAGCTGCCGATGACTGTTCCGTTAAGCTAGTTGCCAGTCCGCCAGTACTCAATGAGGCGCCTTTGCAGCCCCTGATGCCTGCTTCTACAGATTCGCAGGCCTCTGCTGAGACCCATTCGGAGTCCGGTATGCCGCGAGATGCTTCGACTGTGGAACCTGCGGATGTCGCTACCTTGGATGGGTCCGGAGCCACTGTGCAGGCACCGGCTTCTGAGAGTGTATTCCGACCTACTGACATTCGTATTAAACTGACTTTAATGAGTTTCTCAGGCCCAGAGTACTCACTACGCCTAGAAAACAGACAACCAAAGCGCATGCTCAAGCTCCCATGCCTCAAAAACAAATGCTTAGAATAGCTGAAGACCTTCTCACCCTAATCCCCTGCTAAGAGACCAATAACTGAGTTTCTTTCTGATTCTATTGACCAGGAGTCCAATGACTCTGACCCTTCTGATTACCAGGAACGTACCCTTATCTACCTTTGAGGATTCAGATGCAGAGGAATTCATTCCCTCTGCCTCCCCTCCAGAGGATTTTTCTTTTGGTGAAACCTTGCATACGTTAAGAAAGCATTTCTGCTGGGAATGCCAGGATTATCCTCAAGTCCAAGAGAGACTCGGAGAATTTTTAGAGTTGCCTCAGCACAGGCCCCTAGCTATACCCCTTGTCCTGGATGTTGTATATGATGTTTTTATGGAATCCAGTCTTACTCCAGACTCTTTACCACCGACCCCTAGAAAACCTGACCGGTACTACAGAGTACCTGATTCTCACAAATTTCTCTTTAAGAATCCTACTGCAGATCCAGAGATCATTTCCCAGGGGCCTAAAGGTATTAAGGCTACTACAGCCAAAAACCCTACTCCTTCAGACAGGGATTCCAGAACTTTAGACAGATGGGGTAAGAAGGTATATACCTCTGCAACTCCTGCCATCAGGGCATTGAATTGCCAGTTTCATATGTTGAAGTACCAGCAACATATTATGGAACATATTAAACAAAAAATGGTGTTACTTCCGGATTGTGCAGAAGGTAAAGATTTACAAGAGTTAATGCATTCTGCAAACCAAGTTAGTAAGCATACTTTGCAGTGTGGCTTTGATGCCCTAGAAGCATCTTGCAGGGCTGCAGTCACTGGATCTGTACTGAGAATGCATGCTTGGCTGAAGGAACAAACCTTGCCAGACCATGTCATATCAAAATTACTAGACGCTCCATTAAATCAGGACCATTTGTCTGGCACCAAAGCAGAAGAGGTTCTTAAAAAAGATGGAAGAAAAGGCTAAATCTATGCAAACAGTTAAAGAAGTCTTACAAGTGCAGCCACCTAGATTCAGTAGGCATTGCCTATAAAAAACTTGTCTTTCCCAGCCCCTTCCAGGCCTTCTCAGTCCAAACCCCGGAGAACCAGACCACCAAGACTACAGTCTCATGGTATGCAGAGATCTAAACAATGGAGTGCTCCCACTTCAAAAACAGGGAGTGGCAAGCCACCCCCTTATGGTAAAAGTTCACAATGACTTGTCAATTATTCTTCCCAGTCCTGCCCATCTACTTGCGCCCCTAGGAGGAAAACTTGCCCTTCATGCCAAAAACTGGATGTCCATTATGATGGGTTCTAAACATTGTATCCTGGGGGTACAGATTCTACTTCCATTCCCTGCTAACCCCAAGTGGGTTTTCAGACCTTCCATCAAACCAGTGGGCAGAGGCTCAGAAGCAAGTACATTCCCTGCTCAGTATCAGGGCCATCCAACCTGTTCCAGTAGAAGAAAGGGGACAGGGTTTCTACTCCAGACTGTTCCTGGTGCCCAGAAAAAAGGGCTCTTGGTGCCCAAACCTGGATCTATCAATTCTCAGCATCTTTTTGGTGGTCCCAAAATTCAAAATGCCAACCCTGCAACAGCTTCTCCCTATGCTAGCCAAGGATGCCTGGCTAGTCACCCTAGACTTAAAAGAAGCCTTTCTGCACATCCCAATAAAGGGAGTCTTCCAGGAGATATCTCAGCTTCAGGGGCAGGCTCTATGCACTATCAGTTCTCTGCACTTCCCTTTGGCTTATCTACTGCACCCAGAGTATTCACAAAGTGCCTGGCTCCAACCATTGTATACTGCAGGCAGAGAAATATCCAAATTTTCCCATACTTGGATTGCCTGATTCAGGCGGACAGTCAGGAATTGCTACTTCAACACCTGACATTTGTAAAAAGACTCCTATCTTCATTGTGGTACAGCATCAACGAAAAGAAATCACAACTAATGCCCAGTCAAAAAATTGTGTTCCTGGGAGCAAGCTTGAAGACAACTTCCCAGATTGCCTTTCTCACTCCAGAAAAACAGATCTATTTGAACAACTACTTCAAACACATGGCCACCAAAACCCAGCTATCTGCAAGGAAAATACTGCAAGCCCTAGGGTTCATGGCTTCATGCATTCTGCTAATTCCATATGCAAGACTGCATATGAGGAAACTTCATTGATACTTAAAAAGTCTTTGGTGCCAACATTCTCAGGACCTGGAAACAGTCATTCCGATCATTCCTTGTCTAAGGGCAGAGTTCCTTTGGTGGGCAGAAGCATGCAACCACAACAAGGGAGTGCCTTTCATTCAACCCCTCCGCTGCCCAAACCCTGACTACAAACGCATCAGACTACGCATGGGGACTCGCATGGCAGGCAAATGCATTCAGGGAAAGTGGAGCTCGGGACAAATTCTCCTGCACAGCAATCAAAAAGAGATGTTAGCTGTACAGTATGCTCTGACCGCCTTCAAATACCTAATCTTTCCAGGATAGCTGCTGATAAAAACAGACAAACACCACAGTTATGTGATACATAAACAAGCAGGGGGAACCCATTCTTACCCACTCTGCAGGTTAGCCAAGGTCATATGGAACACAGCCTTGAGCAACCAAGTGCATCTGCAAGCTCAGTTCCTGCCAGGCAAACAGAATTCATTGGCAGACTTAAGCAGAAATCTCCTGGACCCACACGAGTGGAAATTGGAGCCCAACACCTTCAGCCTTCTAATCCAGAGGTGGGGGGACACTGGAAGTGGACCTCTTTGCTTGAACCACTAGTTGAGCAAATTTTGCACCAGGAACCCTCACAGCAGGGCCTGGATGGTGGATGCATTATCCTTCAAATGGGAAAACCTCTCAATTTATGCCTTTCCCCCTCTGCCCCTCCTCTCCCTACTCAAGATCAGACAGTACAGCCCAAGGGCAATTCTTATTGCCCACGCCAGCACTGGTGCCACTCTTATGCAGTTAGACAACAGTGCCACCCTGGCACCTTTATCAGACACCTTCCCTGCTGTCTCAGCAGGAGGGACAGATTTTGCATCCACAGCTGCAAACCCTAAACCTTGCTGCCTGGCTTATCCCCTGAATAGTCCACCAGCAACCCTCAGCAAGCAGGTGCTGGATGTCATTCTTGAGGCCAGAAGGCCTAGTACTAGAAAATCCTATGCTGAAAAGTGGAAAAGATATTGCTGTTGGAGTCATTCTCAAGGAAAGGACACAGCTGTGCCCTCCTTGCCTCAATTCCTTGATTATTTAGCAGAGCTACTCCACAGAGTCCTATCCTTCTCCTCCATTAAGATTCATGCCTCTGCCATCTCAGCTCATTATAATACTGAGCCACCTCTATTCTCTCACCCTCTCACCGAACAGTTTCTGAGAGGGTCTAACAACTTAAGACCCCCTAGTAGAGCACCCATCCCTGCCTGGGACCTTAACATTGTACTGGAAAAGCTCATGCTCCCCCCTTTTGAACCTGCAGCTTCAGCAGAGTTAACATTCCTTTCTTGGAAAACAGCCTTGCTTTTAGCCATAACCTCAGCTTAGAAGAGTGTTTGAGTTACAGGCACTAATGGCTGTGTAATCCTTCATTATTTTCTATGCTGACAGGGTTTCCCTCAGGACTAACCCGTCCTTTATGTCTAAGGGTGGTATCCAGTGTGGCTTCTTTTTCTCAGTTTGTTTTGCTCTTTAATACTTTTTCTGTATTAATTCAACACATTTTAAAGAAACCATTTGTTTACTACAACAAATAAATACTGGAAAAGCTCCCTTGCTAGACTAGTGCCCTAGGCTACCAACCGGCCGCCTAGTTGGCCTATGCCTAAGGCTGGCTATGAATGAAAGGATGTTCATCGTGTTTCACTGTTGCAGTCATTACACTTGGGTTATCCTGCTGGCAGGCGACTCGCAGTCGGCCCGAATTCCAAAGTCTTGGTCTGGCGTCGGTTGCTGTCGCTTCTTCCCTGACGTCAGTGTGCCAGGGGTATAAAAGTTGCAACCGATGCCATTTTCTTCAGTCTTTCTTGCCGCGTGGTGCCCGAAGCAAAAGCAGTTCGCAAGTGCCGGTCGGCCGACTCCTGAGATTTTCAAAATTGAATTTCAGAACCGAAGTCTTAAATAAAGCTAAGTACCCCGTTGGGGAAACTTTTTCTTGTTCCAGACCGATGTCAGTTTGTTTGTGTTTTTTGGCTTTTTCCGGTTAGGTGTCGCCACAGCAGAACTCCAGTCCGCTAATGATTGGTAGTGGATTTTTACGTACCGGGTTACCAGCCCTGATGCACAACCTTCAACGAAAGCACGCCCCATTCACGTATGCCTCCACACAGAAGACGCTCTAGCTGAGAATTGAACGGGACAACGTCTTGCTATGAGGCGACAATGCTACCGCAGCACCACAGTATCGACAACACTACCGCAGCTACCGATGTCAGTAAAAGTTAATAATTGTATTTCTTGTGGGAAGCAAATACTTCATAAGGACTTTCACTCTTACTGCATTCCTTGCCTAGGCCCTGACCACGACGTTACTAGTTGTCGGTTTTGTGCTAGATTTAATAAACGCACTATTAAATGTCTGTTTGATTTTGCTTTACATTATTTTGGACGAAGATTTAACTACATAATGCCGTCGGAACAACCGACCGGAATGTATAAAAAACACAGACAGGCATCCGAGGTCCAAAACCGATGATGAAGCCACTTCTAGGCCAGTCGCCGGTTCGACAGTTCTCAGTGAGGCACTTTCGCAGCCCCTGACACCCACTACCTCAGAGCCACAGGCCGTAACCGACAGCCACGTGGAGACACCGAGGCCTGTGGAAACTCGAGGTATTGGGCGTACGGAAACTATACCCTCAGATGGGTCTGGAGCCGCTGAGCAGGCACCGGCTTCTGAGGGTGTTTTCAGACCTTCACAGCTAACAATTAAAGCTACTACAGCAGCAAAGGCAAAGTCAAAAACACCATTAAAGACAAGGAAACAAGTGCAGCATTCTCCAGAACAGTCATCCATGCCAAAGAAACAGATGCTTAAAATGGCCGAAGACCTTATTACTTTAATCAGGGGCTCCCATCCCCCTCCTGACAAAAGACCTAGGCAAGACACTATGATTCCTCTGATCAGGTTTCCATTTCTTCTGATTCTTCTGACCAGGGCTATTCTCTCCCTCCCTATGAGGACTCTGATGCTGACAAGTCCATTCCTTCAGCCTCACCGCCTGAGGATTACTCTTTTGGGGAAACCCTGCACACCATGAGGGAGCATTTCCATTGGGAGAGCCAGGATTACTCAGAATCCAAGAAAAGGCTCAGAGATTTCCTTTTATTGCCTCAGCACAGGCCCCTAGCTATTCCCCCTGTGCTTGATATTGTAGATGATGTTTTTTTCTGAATCCAGTCTGTCTCCAGATTCTTTACCCCCTGCACCAGTAAAGCCAGACAGGTACTACAGGGTCCCTGACTCTCATAAATTTCTTTACAAAAACCCCGCTGCAGACCGAGAAACAATTTCCCAGGGTCCTAAAGGGGTTTAAAGCTTCCACTTCCAAAAATCCTGTCCTCTCAGATAGGGATTCCAGAGCTCTGGACAGATGGGGGAAAAAGTTTACACTTCTGCTACTTTAGCTGTAAGAGTCAGTTTCACATGCTTAAATATCAACAGTATCTCATGTCATTGTTAAAGCAGAAAATGGTTACAAATACAGAAAGTCCTGACAGTCAAGAAATGCAGGATTTATTGCATGCAGTTGAACAAGTGGGAAAGCATATTCTGCAGTGTGGTTTTGATTCATTAGAGGCTTCTTGTAGAGTCGCAGTTACAGGCTCAGTTATTCGAAGACATGCTTGGTTGAAAAAACAAAGTTTACCTGACCATGTTAAAGTAAAATTATTGGATGCTCCACTACAGCATGATACTTTGTTTGGTGTTAATGCAGAAGAGGTGTTAAAGAAAATGGAGGATAAAGCAAAGTCAATGCAAACTGTGAAAGATTTCTTACAGGTTCAACCACCTAGATTTAGCAGAAACTGGCCTTCAAAAAATTGGTCCTTTCCAGTGTCAGACAGGCCACAAAGAGGCAGATACAGATGCCCAAGAGGCAGATCTCAGCCCCAAGGCTCCTACAGACCTAAACAATGGGGTGCTTCAGCCCCCAAAGGAGGAGAAGACAAATCACAGCCTTATAGGAAACAGTCACAATGACTTCCCTCTGCAAATGCCAAGCTCTTACCAGTTGACAGCACCCCTAGGGGGAAAGATAGCACTTTTCTCAAAAAAATTGGCACATGATCACCCAAGACCAATGGGTGTTGAATATAGTTTCTCAAGGGTACAGGTTCTACTTCCACATGCTTCCAAGATCAAAAGGTATGCCAAACCTGCCACAAAACCAATGGGCAGAGGCACAAAATCAGATTGCTACTCTTATGGATATGGGAGCTATTCAAAACGTCCCACAAGAAGAACAGGGCCAAGGATTTTACTCACGGCTTTTCCTAGTACCCAGAAAAGACAAAGCCTGGAGACCAGTACTGGACCTGTCAATCCTAAATACTTTCCTGGATCTTCCAAAATTCAGAATGTTGACACTGCAACAACTGCTGCCCATGCTGGGCAAGGAGGCTTGGCTAGTTACTTTGGATCTCAAGGAGGCATACCTGCACATCCCAATCAGACAATCGTGCAGAAGATACCTCAGATTTATAGCAGGCTCAATGCATTACCAATTTTCTGCACTGCCCTTTGGCTTATCTACTGCGCCCAGGGTCTTCACAAAATGCCTGGCACCAGTAATTGCATTTTGCAGACAAAAAGGAATTCAAATATATCCCTACTTGGACGACTGCCTTATTCAAGCAGAGAGCAAGGACATTCTACTAAAGCACTTGGCATTTGTAAAAAGATTGCTAATTTGCCTAGGTTACACAGTAAACGAAAAGAAATCAAAACTAGTGCCCTTTCAAGAGATAATATTCCTTATTGCAAGCTTAAATACAACTGCTCAGATGGCTTATCTCACGCCAGACAAACAAAGGCAACTGACTCATTACTTTCAAATGATGGCAACAAAGACCCAGCTCCCTGCAAGAAAAATTCTGCAGGCCCTGGGTTTCATGGCATCTTGCATTCTACTAATTCCATATGCGAAACTGCATATGAGGAAACTACAATGGTATCTAAAAAGTGTTCAGACTCAGCATTGTCACAGCCTAGAGACGATCATAACCTTGATTCCCTGCCTACAACAGGAGTTTCGATGGTGGTCCCAGGCCTGTCACCACAACAAGGGACAGCCTTTCACCTTACCTTCAGCCAGGCAGACAATAACAATGGATGCATCAGATTATGCCTGGGGAGCACATTTAGCAGGAAAATGTATTCAGGGCACATGGCCCAAGGAACAAATGCATCTTCACATCAATCAAAACGAGATGCTAGCTATACAGAATGCCATGAACAGCCTTCAAGGACAAATTACATCCAGGACAATTATTAATAAAGATGGACAATACCACAGTTATGTGGTACATAAACATGCAAGGGGGCACACATTCCTACCCCCATGCAGACAAGCCATGACTTTGTGGAACACAGCACTGACCTACCAGGTACATCTGCAAGCACAAATCCTGCCAGGAACAAAAAATACACTGGCAGACGAACTAAGCAGAAATCTCATGGATCCTCATGAATGGAAGCTAAATCCACAAGTGTTCAACATGATAACAAGGGAATGGGGACCCCCCAGACATAGATCTTTTTGCCTCCCCTCACAACTGCCAAATACAGAAATTTTGCACAAGGACTTATCACTCTCAAGCATGGAAAGTGGATGCTCTATCTTTCAGCTGGAAAAACCTGACAGTCTATGCCTTCGCTCCAATGCCTCTTCTCACCAAGGTGCTTCTAAAAGTCAGACAAGAGAGGCCAAAAATGATCCTGATTGCACCAGACTGGCCACGCCAGCACTGGTACCCAATCCTAAAGATTTTGTCCCAAGGCCCACCTTGGCCTCTACCTCAAATCCCTCATCTTCTGACACAGCAAAACAATCAGATTCTGCACAGTCAACTCAGAACCTTAAACCTAGCAGCATGGCAGATAATGTAGCCACTCAGACTGCACCTCTCTCTAAAGCTGTTATGGATGTAATTTTGGAAGCCAGGAGACCCAGCACTAGGAAATCTTATGCAGAAAAATGGAAGAGATTCTGTGCTTGGAACCAGGCACAAGGGCTCGACCCACTGGTCCCTAATATGCCTCAGATTTTGCAATACCTGACTGAGATGTTGGACAAAGGCCTATCTTTTTCATCTATTAAAATCCATGCCTCTGCCATTTCAGCTCATTACAATACAGATCCTCCTATTTTTTCACATCCTCTACTACGACAGTACCTCAGAGGGGCAAATAATATAAGACCCCCCTAGGAGAGCACCAGTACCTACTTGGGACCTCAATTTTGTTTTAGAAATAATAACACTGCCTCCATTTGAACCAGCCAGCACAGCTGATCTAAAATTCTTGTCATGGAAAACTGCTCTGCTCCTAGCAATAAATTCGGCAAGAAGAGTCTCAGAGTTACAGGCATTGATGGCTGTGGAACCTTTCCTCATTTTTCACCACGACAGGGTTTCTCTAAGGACGAACCCAACATTCATGCCAAAAGTGGTCTCCAATGTGGCCTTAAACCAAACCATTCATTTGCCTACTTTCTACCCGAATCCCCAGAATAAAGGGGAAATACTTCTGCATGCTTTGGATATACACAGGCAGCTACGATTTTACTTGGACCAAACAAAAGCTTTCAGAAAAACTGAGCAACTGTTTGTAGCTTATGCTGCAGGATCTCAAGTAAAACCTATTACAAAGCAGACTATCTCCAAATGGATAGGACACTGCATCCGCTTCTGTTGTGCACAACATGGCAAATCTGTGCCTAAGGGCATTAGGCCTCATTCTACCAGAGCAGCAGCAGCCACTTCAGCAGCTTTCCTCAGAGGGGTACCAACCAAAGACGTATTAGAAGCTGCAACCTGGAGCTCAGTGCACACTTTTACCAAGCACTACCACCTAATTCTCTACTCCAAATCCAGAACAGGCTTTGCCACTGCAGTTCTGCAGGGCTCGTTAGCCTCGCCAAATCCAATCTAGACCCAGCCACCCAACCTCAGCTTTGGGATTCTACCCAAGTGTAATGACTGCAACAGTGAAACACGATGAACATAGTACAGTTGTGTACCTACCATAAATGTAGATGTTCGAGTGTATTCACTGTTGCAGTCCTGGTTTCCCAACCACCATCCCCCTCTTTGCTGGGACTATTCTGTACTTCTCAACTCTATACAACCTATATGGTGTATTTGCTTTTAGTAGAAGGAAATTTTTATAGTAGTATATGCATGGTTGTTTGGCATATTTTTATCTTTTCAGCCTTCATATCTGGGGGCACCTTACATCTGGGGCAAGAAAAACTGAAGAAAATGGCGTCGGTTGCAACTTTTATACCCCTGGCGCACTGACATCAGGGAAGAAGCGACAGCAACCGACGCTTGACCAAGAATTTGGAACTCGGGCTGACTGCGGGTCGCCTGCCAGCAGGATAACCAAAGTGTAATGACTGCAACAGTGAATACACTCTAACATCTACATTTATGTTAGGTGCACAACTGTACTTTTTGTGTTACCATACATTTTATTAAGGATACGAAATCTGAAATTCAGTTTGTCATTATTTAGTGACTTCAGTCCTCGCTGATTTGCCAGAAAAACACATTTTTTGAGGAATGGACCAAAAATATGAGGCAAAAAGCTGGACAGTTGTTGAGGGGTATGCTTGAAGTGTGCTCACAGACATGTGCAAGTCAAGCTGTTTTTGAAAATCTGATTGGAAGTTTCCTGTACAGTTAATTTGTTTAGCACTGATGTGAAGAACCAGAAGGTGGCAGCACAGGATAAGTGTCTATATAGCTTCTATTTACCCAGAAATTTAAAATTTATGAAGAGATTATGGAATTCCAAGATGGCGGATATCATGTAAACACCCTCTCCTTGTAGCTTCTCAGTCACTTATTTACCTCATCTTAATCAAACACCATCGGACTGGATTTACGAATAACTAAAAACTAAAACATATCAACCAAGCTCTCTGCTACACTTCTGGAGTTTTAAAAAGGCCTCTCTACTGTAAATGCAGCTTTTTATTTTCTGAAAGCTTATACTGCAGCACCGCATGGCATCTTGAGGCCTAACAGTCAGAAAGAAATAGAAGGAATAAGGAAAGAACAGATACAAGAATAAAAGGGACAAAATACTTTTCTATACTACAAAGGGAAAAAATGTCTAATGATCAAGACACATGGATCTACAACCCACAAAAAACAAACTGTCACATTTATCTTAACAGAAAAAGAGATTACCTCTAAAAGACAGAGAACACTGAAGCCACAAGAACCATCCAAACCTAATCCTAAAAACAAGCCTGAAGGGGCTTTTACACTTGACCTAAAATCAGCACTTCTACCCATACAAAGTGCCATTCAAAGTTTCTCAGATCAACTATCTAACTTTGGCATCTCAATTGAAAAAAATAGTAGAGAGGCTAGATCAGGCTGAAGCAAAAACAGCAGCTAATGAAAAAAGAATTGAAGAAATACAAAAACAGCTAAATAACAAATAAACTGCCTTAAAAGACGTGCAACAAAAACTTATTGACCTAGAAGGAAGGAGTAGAAGAAATAATATTCTCATAAGAGGAGTTCCAGAATCAATAGACCAAATGCAACTACCAAAAACCTTAATGGAAATATTTTCATCCCTACTAGACAATAATCCTACAAGTAAAGGCATTGTAATTGAAAGATCTCGTAGAGTTCTTCGAAGGTCACAAAACCCTGCTAATCCTAGACAAATATATGCTAAAATATTAAACTATCAGCATGTGCAGGAAATATTAAAAGCAGCAAAACAAAAAGGCTTCCTGAACTGGAAAGGAAACAAACTCACTTTTGCCCAAGATTTCCCTATGCAGATCAAGCAAGACAAGCACTTACACCCTTTTGCTCTTATCTAATCCCAAAAAATATAAAATTCCAGATGAGATATCCCAATGCATTATCTTTCACTTATAAAGAGCAAAAATATACTGCTAATACACCAACAGAGGATAAAAGTGCCTTTTCTAAAGCTTTTGGTGAACTTCCAAGCCTTTAACTTGTAAAATGAGGAGGAGGAGGGAGAGGGAAAAGAAGTAGCAAGGTAGAGGAGGGAGGAGAGAAAAAAAGGAAAAAAAAAGAATAATAACTTTTACATTTCTGATATACGCTCTGCTATTCTAAAGAAACCATAACTAACCTTGAGTTATTTTCACTTCACCCATTTCCTAAAAAGCTCACTGAAGTTGTGGTACCCATCTCAAACAGGCTGGAAGCAACTTGAAGGCCTAAATCAAGCCATAAATAACCATCGTTGCAGCATTCCAAAGAAAGGATTGTAACATCTAATCGAGATGTCCATGTAAACAGCAAGTTGAACTTTTTGGTCCTACCTCAAATCTATGGCTAAACGGGGGAAAGATTTAACTGTAACACACCTCTCAAGCTGACTTCGTGCTACTTGCATCCTCAGAGCTCTGCACTGGGAAAAAATAAAATGGACTATTTTCTGCTTAATTTCTGAAGCAAATAAAGGGAAACGGGATGAAAATCAAAAATAAAAGAGGGTGGGGTGATTTATTGTAGCTGCCAACAAACTAACACAGCTTCGACAGGCAAGTCTTTTTTTTTTCTCTCTCTCCGATTAGGATATCAAAAAGGTAAAACTTATAACTTTGAGTCACTGTTGCTTCTGTAAAGTGTTAAAAAGCATTTTAATATTTATAGAAATAAACATCTTACAGAATAAGGCCAATTATTCAAGAGAAACATGACCATTACTGTACAAATGCATACCATATATCAGACAGAGCTAAGATTTATGTACGTGTGTATATGTATGATATGTGCGTGTGTGTGTGTGTGTGTGTGTGTGTGTGTGTATGTATGTGTGTATATATATATATATATATATATATATATATTTTTTTTTTTTTTTTCTTCTTCTTCTTACACAGTACTTGAAATTGGTTACAGTATAATCCTCTACTAGTCATATAATAAATAATCTGTATAAGCCCAGTGTAACTTTCAGATGATAGTAATGCATGTTCTCTAGAATACGGCTTCAGTTTTTGCTTAAGGAATATACACCATGGGTTAGAAAGGAGACACGATATACCCAAGACTAAGTTAGTTGTGCTATAATGTCACAAGGGGTGCCTAATGAAACTAATGCTTACCTTATTACTAAGGTCATAATCAATATGCTATCTGTCATTAGTACTATTAGGCATATAATAGATAATGTATATATGCCCAACATAACTCTGATATTGGTGATGCATGTTCACTAGAATACAGCTTCTGTTTTTGCAAAATGAATATACAACACGGTTTAGAAGTGAGGCATGGTATAGCCTTTTCTAGTTAGTTGTGTTATAATGTCATTAAGTGTCGCTTAATGAAATAATTGCTGCCCTTATTACTAAGGTCGTAATCCATATGGTATCTGACATTAATACTTCTAATTATCAATAGATATAAGATAAAGGTGTATGTTGTTTAATAACTATCCTTATTTTTCAAGATATGTAAAATCTGGTCCTATCATACCAGAATCAGGAAAAATTAATTGTCCTGATAAATGGGGCAAGGATGTTGAGAGTGTTTTTTTTGGAGTGGTTTTTCAAATCTTGTATTGCTGAGTTTATTATGTATGTTATGTATATATGTTTTTTCTTAACAGTTGCTACTATTTCATACAAACCAATATGCTCCTGCTCTAGTACTTAGAGTACTGTTTGTTCTTTTGAATAGTCTCTCGGATGTAGTAGGTATGTGGCTAGGCACAGTAGGGGTAATGAGAGACTCTAGGGCCGCAATAGATTCAATAATCCTAATCTACGACTTGTATGTGTGCACATTCATATTGGAGAGAGAGTCTTCCAAGTATTACATTTATTTTTCTAGAACTTATACTCACTATATGTAAATGTGTGAAATAAGCTCTTGGAATATCAGAGGCTTACAGGATAAAAAATAAAAATTATTACACTTAATTTACCAGTCCAACTCGGACATTACCATTTTACAAGAAACACACTTGCTAGATGTGGATTGGAATAAAGACAGAGATAAAAGATGGATATCTTCCATTATTGCCTCAGGGAGGGAGACTAAATCAAAAGGAGTAGCTATTCTGATTAAAAAAATCTTTTAAAGAAAAGGTAATAGATTTGGGTATGGACAAAGAGGGTAGGGGGTGCTACTTTAAAACCATCAACTCCGTGTCAAATAGACCTACAATTTTCCTGAATATATATGGGCCCTGTGCCAATCAACACAAATTTATTATACAAATATACAACCTATCAAAATCTCAGAATCATGAATATGTAATAGGAGGTGACTGGAATATGGTCAATGACCCTGCAAAAGACAGAACTATCAAAATCAAATTCCATAATAAGAGAGCATTGAGAGCATTAGAAGATTTGAGGCTAGACTATTGCCTGTGTGATCCTTACTATACAAAAGCCCATTCCACCAATATGTGCACGTACACATACTACTCTCCATGTTATAAGACGTGGTCTAGGATTGATTTTTTCTTAATTTCTAACTCCTTAATCAATGATAAAACTGTATACTCATCTTGTCCAAGATTCCTCTCGGATTACTCTGATAACTATAAATATAACCCCAGTAACCAACCCATTAAAGAATGAAAAATCCTTCATAGGACATTAAACCCTAACCTCTTAGACAAAGAAGAAGTGATTAAATGATATTAACAAAGAATTGGAAGAATTGGATTCAAATTTGTCCCTTTCTGACATCAAATTTGACATTATATGGGTGGCGTATAAGGCCAAAATTAGAGGATTACTGATCCAAAAAGCCTCCTACTATAAAAAACTTACTAAAAAAAATCGATAAAATGAAATCCATAAAATTGAAGTATCACTCCTACATAAATTTTCACCGGAATTAGAAAAAAAAAAACTCCTTGCCCAACAAAAAGAAATATACACACTCCATTCTCAGAACTTATCATTCCACGAAATGAAGCTCCTAACTAACTATTCACATTTGGGTACAACAGCCCTCCAAGCTTCTGGCAAGATTAATTAACATATATCATACTCCTACAACAATTTCACAAATCTTATATAATAATGAAATTTACACGGATACTCAAGAAATAGTACAAATATTTGAAAAAATATATAAGGAAATGTATGGACCTCATGATACCCCTTCATTAGAGAACTTTAACAATTTTATCAAAGATCTTAAATTCCATAAGATTGAAGACCAACAAGTGTTGCTTTTAGAAGCTCCTTTTAATACAGAGGAAATTGCAGAAGCAATAAAAGGCTTAAAAGTAATAAAGCACCAGGCCCTGATGGATTCACATCAAATTTTTGCAAGTCATTTGCTCCTAAATAGACCCCCATCCTATGTAAAATCTTTAACCATATAAGCAAGCATGGCTTTCAAGATTTGTACCTAAACAATTCTAAAACTATATTTATTCATAAACAAAATACGGACAATACCAACCCATTTAATTATAGACCTATCTCCCTCATAAATGTTAACATTAAAATCTACTCCCTGGTCCTAGCAAATAGAATTAAAAAACTACTGCCTAAAATTATATCCCCAGATCAGTCTGACTTTATGTTAAGGAGACAAACATGAGATAACACCCTGACCCTCGATGCAGCCATACATCTTCTTAAGAAAGACAAATCTCCTAGATACCTTTTGGCATTAGATGCTACTAAAGCTTTTGATAGGGTCAACCTTGAATTCCTTTTCTTGACTCTAAAACAATTTAATATCCCAAATGCATTTATAGAAAAAAATCAGAGCACTATATAAATCTTCTTACACCGCATTGGTCATAAATAAACTTGTCTCCAATAAAATAAAACTAGTAAATGGTACAAGACAGGGATGCCCCCTTTCCTCTATCTTTTTAATCTATATATAGAGCCCCTATTCAGCTCCCTGGTGCAAAACACATTTCACCATATACCTAAAATACTTAATAAACTTTTAATCTCAGCATTTGCTGATGACCTGATCATTTATTTTCAAACCCCTAACACGGACTTGGGTAAGATTATAAAAATAATCAGCATCTTCTCAAAACTATGAAGTAAATCCATCTAAATCCCTCATATTTCAAATCAACCCATTAGGACAAAATCTCCTCCCTCTCCCAGACACAGAAATTAAAGTTAAAAAAGCATTCCACTACCTAGGAATTAACTTCGAACATGACCAAAAAGACTCCTACCAAAATAATCTTCTTAAAACCTGACCTAACATAGAAAATGACTTGGACAGATGGAAGCTAATGAAACTTTCATTTCTATCAAAAGTGGCAGTAATTAAAATGAATATTTTACCAAAAATATTATACTAATTTAACGCTACCAACGCTATTATGCCTACCAACTTCTTTAAAAAAATCAGTAAAATACTAAGTTCATATGGTTTCCAAAAAAACCAAGGATAGCTATAACAAAACTTATTTTCCCTAAAGAGAAAGGAGGTCTGGGGTTGCCAGATTTTAAACTCTACTATGATCTAATTCGCGCAAATAGACTTATTTTAATAGCAGACCACATCCCAAAATATGCGGAATCCATTCCAAAATGGGTTAATGTATGGTACGCTCATGTTTTAAAGACTAATATAAATCCTAAATCCATATCGTTTATAGATGGATCTAACCTAAAAAATATAAAACTTCATGCCTCCATTAAACACAAAATCAAAACCTTTCAATTGCTTCCGTCAGACCTACAACTAAAAAGTGCTTTAACCCTATTACAGCCAATACAATTGAACCCAAATTTAAAAATAAGAAATTAAATGATCAACCTTTTCGGCCATGTAACCTGGACTGAAACACCAAAGGTGGGGGTGTGTCCATATTCATTAAGGATATCCACACCTCCAGGCTAGTTGCTCAGCATAATGCATCCGAGGTTATCCAAGTGCAACGAAACCTAGGTAAACTGTCGTCACGTTTCTTTTGTGGTTGGTGCAGCTTGTGGTTCCAGATATCAGGTCGCAGCCGGTGGTTCTTCCTTTGGTTTAACAGTTTGGTTGTGATATTTTCTTCTTTGTTTTAAATATCCTAGACCTAGTCATTACCAACATGAGTGACCGGTGTTCCACACCTGAAGTCAACTCCTCGTTGGTCCGATCCAACCATAAGCTAATCACCCTCGATAACCACATCCCACCCCCCATTAAGGAAACCACAGTAAAAAATTTCTCCAAAGCCAACTTCATGCTTCTTAAGACAGAAATAGTGAACTTCATGACACCCGTGCAGATGGACAATACAGTTACAACTGCTGAATCCTACACAAATGCACTCTGTAAGCACTTGCATGAGTGCATGGATCGTGCTATCCCAAACAGAACCAAGATGCTATCCTCCAAAAAAAAGGAAGCCAATCTGGTGGTCCCCTGCCATAAACAAACTGTACAACAGAAGGAAGAAACGGTTTCAAAAGAGAGTAAAATCCCATGAGTGGAGGAGCTCCCTGGTCAGCCACAGTAAGAAGCTGAGATCCCTTATAAGATCCTCCAAAGCTAGCTACGAAAATAAAATCGCCACTAATTCCAAGGACAACCACAAAGCATTCTATAGCTATGTCAAGAATCTCAATGGCAACACCCAGATCTGCTCTGAGTTACAGCACAAAGGCATGAAAATTACAGAACCAACTGATATTGCCAACATCCTGGCAGATAGGTTCAGTGCTAACTTTACCCCCCCCCTCACCCCCTACAGGGCCCATATCTATACAGGAAGAATGCAGAGTCCCTGTAATCACAACTACGCAGGTGAAAGCTGCACTCTCTAAAGCCAAAAACACAGCATCCATGGGACCGGACAACATCCCAGGCTGCGTTTTACATGAACTTCAGAACAAACTGGCTCCTCACTTAAGCACCATGTTAAATAATAGTCTCGCATCAGGCTTTGTGCCCACTGAATGGCGCACAGCAACAGTTATCCCATTACACAAAGGGGGAGCCACCACTGATCCTGGGAACTATAGACCAATTAGCCTGATGAGCCTGGTCTGCAAGGCCATGGGGAACGTATCATCATAGAACTCATAAACAAAGACATTGGTAACCTCCAAACTCTGGATCCCACCCAGTTCGGGTTTGTGAAAGGCAGATCATGCCTCCTGAACCTGATCGACTTCTTTGAGGCAGTCACCAAAGCCGTAGATGAGGGTAAGGTGGTTCACACAGCCTTATCTTGACCTCCCCAAGGCTTTCGACACCATCCCCCATTCTGGAATTATAGCTGAACTCAATAAACTAGGCATAAATCCCTACGTCACAAGATGGGTTGCCAACTGGCTCACTGACAGAACCCACACTGGAAAAGTTGCAGACTCTAAATCTGACCTCAAACCAGTGACAAGTGGAGTACCACAGGGTTCCGTCCTGGGACCGCTCCTGTTTGGTATCTACTTCTCTGAAGTACAGGCTAACACAGAAGGCCTCCGGCTAATGAAGTTCGCAGATGACTGCAAACTAGGAGCCATAGTCAAGTCCCCAAATGATGTGAACATCCTACAGAAGGGCCTCTCTGAGACAGATGCCTGGTGTCAGAGCCATCTCCTCAAGCTCGATGCCAAAAAGTGCAGTGTCATCCCCTTTGGTAAAAACTCTGTACCCATGAACTACCACATAGGCAGCAATCTACTTAACACCGAATGCGTGATAAGAGACCTTGGGACCCAGGTGGACAGTAGTCTCTCCTTTGATAGTTACATCACCACAGTAGTCAGGAAGTCCTTCTACGTGGCACACCTCATCATAAAAGGGTTCTCATCCAGGAAAAAAGACGTCATCGTTCCCCTCTACTCGACACTCATTAGACCCATTATAGAGTACAATGCCCCTTTTGGAATGTACCTCACAAGACATCTACAGCAGCTGGAAAGGCCACAGAAGTACCTCACAAAGAGGATTACTGGACTCAAACAAATGCCCTACACTGACCGTCTCAAAAAACTCCAGCTTTACTCCGTAGCATATCGCCTACTCCGAGGTGATCTCTGCCTAACATATAAAGCTGTGTCAAACCTAGAGCTGTTGGACATGCTTTACCTAAAGAAATCCCAATCCCTCCGAGCTACACGCTCTAGGGACCTAAACCTTGTCACCACAATAAACAGGACATGCTGGTGGGATAGATTCCTATCCCAGAGACTTCCCATACTCTGGGATAGGAGCAAAGTTCTTCATTAGCACTCTTCAAGAAAAATCTTGATGAGTGAATGGGAAATAGGAAATACACCCCGGGGATCACTTCTGTGTCTCTGCTCGACAGTGGCACAGGAAAATAACTTTCTTGGGTGGCGTAAGCCAGGGAACCTTGTTGGCTAGGCTTACGTAGGCCCTTGGGCCGATAGCCTAGTACCTACCTATGAACCTAGATCAATATCCACAAATCAAAGATCTTACAGTCTGTGATCTATATAGACTTAAAAACAGGTCATTAAAAGATGTCAAACATCATCTCAACCTTAATAACAAATACAGAATAATATTGAGACAATTGGTGGAAAAGATATATATCTTCAGAGACATCCCACAAGAAATAGAAAATGTAATAAACACACAGGCCTTAGTCAAGTTCTTAAAACTTCCAAAAATAATGCTCTCCGCTACATACAAGTTAAGCACCTCTATAAAATACCAGTCCACCTTTACATCTGCTCAATACTGGAAAGACAAGAATCCAGAAATAACTAATGCTCAGCTCTCGCAAGCATGGTTTAATACAAACAAATACTCTCTCTACATGAAATTGACTTACACCCAGTTAATGGTCAACAATAATGCCTATTACATGCCAAAACGACTAAATAGTTTTTCCCGAATAACTCACCTTTCTGCCCCTTCTATCCATCAAAAGTAGCAGACTTATTACATTTCCTCTGGCACTGCAAATTTGCACATAACCTCTGGGACTCATTAATAATTAAACTTGACAAAATGGGTTATGGGAAATCTACATTATCCTGGGAATTTGCGATTCTACGTGTTAACTCACTTCACGTACCCACATCAGATTTAGGAATTCTGATCCCCATATTTGAACTAGTCAAATTATATATTACTCAAAACTGGATAGACAGATCTAAATTAAACTGGGAAGAATTTACGAATATGGCCCACACTTACATAATCTCTCACAAACTCATGATTAATGATAAAAAGAAACAAATACAATTCCTAAAAATATGGAAAAATATCTTAGACCACATATTAGAATAATAAATATCTATGTTATAACTATGTAATTACCCGCATTATTTGGTATGGAAAACCCTCTCTCTAATAACTTTGAAATAAAATCACTAAGCAGCATAATTCATTGTGAAATAACATATGATTAGTAAAAGTTTCTCTCTCAAATATTAGTGGCACTATTTGTACAGTTGTAAGTAGTTGAGTTTAAAGGTTTCATTTTCTTATATTATCTACTGGTCACCCTTTGTTTCCTAATATTATGTCTATATTACCTCAGTTTATTTAGATAAATGTCTTATTGTGTTGGCTAATGTCATTTTTACTATACAGTAGATGACCAGTTCTTTTTTCTTCTGTCATGACAGGATGATATAGGCGATTTATGGTAAATGTCTGTATAATGTTTTTCATTTTCTTTCATTGTATACTGTTTTTTTTTTGTCATTGTTGTTAACATTTAAATCTGAAAATGCAATAAAATGTAAGTTGGAAAAAAAAATTATGAAAAGATTGTTTACTGATTGGTTTGTTTAATTTATGAATTGCCTGTGTATAGAATTTTTATACAGATTTTTGAATACCTTTCCAAATGTTTTTGTAGTTTTTCATCTGAGCATTTAAGTTTAGCTAGGTAAGTAGTTTTTGGTACAATACTGAACAAGGTTTCAGCTGTCCAGTCAATTTTATTTATCGAACCTGTAAAGGCATACAGATTCTTAAAACCTTCCCCCACTAGGATTTTGGGTGCTTCCCAAGGCCTCACATGCACACTTAGTTTACAGAATTGTTCTCGGTGCTGCCTGACGTCCGTTCTGCACCACTTCCAACTCTTCACAGAATTTTGTATCCCTCCTCCCAATAAATGCAAGTTTTCCATTTGAGTCCAGCCATTAGTTTTCCTGTTCTTACACTCACTTTGTATGGTGATCAGTCAGGTAAGATGCTCCTGTGGTAGGAGTTCTAATAGTGTTCTTATTAATGGTGCTGATAAGTAAAATGTTCTTGGGACAGAGCAGGAAAGCAAACCTTCGTTCACTTCATCTGCTTTCTCAACATGGATATCTGCCATCAGTGGAGGCACTTTTTTGTATGTGCATGTGTAGTGTCTTTCTGAACTAAAGTCCGGACTGTTCTTACTATAAAAAATTCTTGTAGGTTACAAACTGGGTCAGGTCAAGAATTATTTAAACGGTCTAAGCATTCATTGCAGCATTAAACATTTATTTATTCTAGCCATACGTTGATTGATACATGACAAGAGAGTAAAATGGAGGGCACCCATCCCCTTTTTTTATATTTCTTTAGCAATTGTTTTCTAGCATTAAATGTTTGTCTTCATTATCTTTAGCTTTTCAGCATTGCTCTTGATTTAGTAGAGAATGGAACAACTATGTGATCTCATCTGCATCTGTGAAGTCTGCTATTCACTTTCCATCAGTAGGCGGAAGTGTGTAGTTGTTCTGTTAGGTCACTGTGACATGCACTATTTAGATGAGTTTGATACATTTGGAACCGAGATGGGCTTCATTACGTCATCCTCTTCAACTTACTTGAAGTTGTATTGAATGTAATTTTTTTATATTCTCCCCAGAAATAGATATGTATTTTATCTCACTCTGAAGCCAGAGCCTTTAACACAGTTTTCCAGATTTTGAGCTCAGTTTGATAAATGATGTTGCTTGTTCTTCCACTTTAAGTTTGGCAATGTGCTTAACCGTTGCCTACCTTGCATTCATCTTTAAACTTCCTCCTATATTGTGAGTGAGCATTAATGTTCATAATGTCTTCCGTATCGGATTTTAAAATATTGTTTTCTAAAGATTGTTTTGTAGTGCTGATAATTCAGTTTGATGAAGTTGGCTTCATCTTAGGTGCTATGTTTGAGAAGTGAAGTTACTTTTTCTTAAAAAAAAAAAAAAAAGAAAATCCTTTTTTCTAGGTTTGTGTGACCTGAAAGGTAGTGTAGAGATAGCAGGTGTGGAGGCATCACTGTGGTACAGGCTGCTGTGAAAACATTTTGTATTGTATTACTTTGCATTGTGTAGTGATCATGGTTAATATTTGCTTTTTGATATTTCAGTTACGAAGTTTTGCGCTTCAACTATGGAAGGCATGATGTTTCATTATAGACCTCCTGTATTTCATGTCTGACTGGTTTCTGTTTATATTAGTTTATAAACATTTGTGTCTGATAATATTTACAGGTCTAGTAACGGGTGCATTTAACATCACATTGTCTTACTTTGTCTCATTGTGATGGTAACATATTTATTGACCCTTGCATCATTTGCAGTTTGCATTGTCGTGTATCTGTCTCATTTGTTTCTGTGACATGCATTGATGACCTTTGTGACATTAGTATATCAGTTCAGTTGATCATTTCTAGTTGATCGTTTTTGAAATCTTGTCTAGTTTGATTTCATGGAATCTTTGCTTGGTCATTTAGTGTTCCGGTCTTCTAAATAAAAGCATTACTGGATTTATATTGCAGACATTTTTCTGCCTGTTTTTATTCATGCTGTTACTTATTGTCTGTCATCCTTGACTTTCTGAACCTTAACAGAAGTTTTAGGAAATACTCTGCTGTGGGTAGGCAGTACTTACTTGAGCAAAGAGATATGGCAAAAGTCACAAACTGTTGTAGGATGCTCAAGTTCCGGGCAGACCAACAAATGTACTGCTGTGCATCAAGTTTATAGCATCTGACAGTCCTTTGAGGGCAGCATCAGTGATTCAGTCAGCGTGCTAAGAACCTATTGCCTCCCTAAGTCTTCCTTTGGTTGTTTCCTTCAATAGAGTTTTTTTTTTTTTTTTTTCAGTAAGATGCAGAATTCCTTGTTTGGTAGTTTTGTGTTCCTACCAATTCTGGGCCATGGATAACAGAGAAGTACACATTGCAGGCACCATCTTGGGAATTAAACTGCATACTCATATGAGATGAAATTCATTAAGTAGAAAGACTTCTCGTCTTTAGGGCATTGGGCCTTTACAGTGTTTTTAAATCGTGAAAGTCTTGGAGACCATTTCTCAGGTAGAGAAAGGTGTGAATGTAAGCTGTCTTTGATTTTTCTGTCCCAGATTCAGCTGAGCCATAATAAACATAAAGGGCTATGATTGAGTCTCCATTCGTAACAATGTTATGTGTTTGAGACATGGATGCCAAGAACTGTACCTCGATGGTGAAGCTCGATATAATTTTGGCAGCCATGTTGAGAACACATAATAATAACTTTAACATTAGTAAGACCTGATCATAGCCCTTTGTGGTGCATGAAGTTTTCTGTATACCATGTACTGTCAGCTACAAAAGAAAAAAAAAATGCTACCGCTTTGAAAGCCAGTTAAAACAGTTAGCAAGTGCTATCACATAGACAGAAAGTAAATATATGTGGAAGAAAGTCGGGAACAGTTTAGTTAAATAAGTTAAAGAATGACATTTGTAAACTTTCCAGAATGAAAATATGAGGCAAGATATTTAGGGACGGCTGAGAATGAGGAAGTACCCCTAACATGGGACCAGACCGTAATGGTGCTTAGGGATTACGTAACAGCTGTTACTTCTGAAAGCCCCATTACAGTTATGTATTGCTCTACAGGAGCGCTTTACAGGTTTGTCTTTTTTCTGATTTTAGACCATAATCATGGAGCTTCATGCACTATATCTTTTTTTACTATTCTCTGGTTACTGGGAACGCACATCAGTAGAGCACCCAGTTCTTTTTCATTACTCGTATTTTTCAGTTGTCTTCTAATTTTGTCACAGGAAAGCATCTATATTCCATGCTGAAAGAAAATTCTAGGATCAAGTCAACCAAGCCAACTCAAGTTTTCATGTTCTTATCTTGTTGTAAGACTCTTGGAAACTGAGCTACTGTGCACAAGGTAAAAAAAAAACAAAATGGTGTTTTGACTTCATTTTGCATCCAGTAAACAGGAAAGTATGTTTATTCTATTGCACTTAAAACTGTCTAGCTATTTAAATTGGTTTGAGTGGTTTCTTTAAATTTTTACTTAATTTTTCCTGATTTTGAAGTTATAGCTATTGAAATTCTTAAGTTTCCACTACATTTCTAGTAGGTTTTGTACTGTGCTAGCTATTTAAATCAATTTTGAGTGGTTTCTGTCCTTTCTTCACTATTCTGCATTTTACTGTGTTTTCTCTGAACTTGAAGTTAGTACAGTTTGCAGTGCATTTCATGTGGTTTCTCTGCATTTATGTGAATGAATCAGTGTTTCTGCATTTATTAGCTGTGTTTTGAGTCACTTTTCAAAGTCAGAGCAAGGAGCCAGTTTTGGCCAGATGTGCATCATCTATCACTTGCATTGGTAATCCTAGCGGTTGGAGGGTAATTGATGTAGCGCCGGGGAAAATGTACACTACTGGTTAGAGCTTTAGATTTTTTTTATTGGTGCTTTCATTTTTGCTATTTGTTTTACATTGTGTACAGATGCTGTTGGCACAATGAGGTTGAAACGTGCACTCCATAGATGCAAGTGCCTTCAGTTGTAAGTTTTTCTAATATAACCAACTCACTGAAATCCTATTATTAAATAAGCTGTTGCATAGGTGCAGTAAACAGTAATCATCTGAAAAGTTGGGACTTGCTAAAGCATGTCCTGAAACATAGACTGAGCGGCCAAAAAAAATGGATTAATATATTACAAATCTTAGACGGTCATTTCCCAGAATATTTCCTTTTCTCTGAGGTATGGTGATCATAGTGCTGGTATATATAAGATGTTCTTCGTGTTTCATTGTTGCAGTCATCACATTTGAGTTATCTGCCTGCAGATAGCCCTCAGCTGGCCTGAATACCAGAGTCTTTAGATTCCTGCGTCGGATGCTGTCTCTTCTTCCATGACGTCAGGTCGTCAGGGGTATAAAAACATGCAGCCGATGCCATTACATCAGTCTTTCTTGGCGTGCGGTGCCCGAAGCAGAAGCACTTCGCAAGTGCCGGTCGGCCTACTCCTGAAATTTTAATTTTCGAGTTTCAGAACCGAAGTCTTCAAAAAAAAAAAAAAAAGAGAAGTACCCCATTGGGGATCTTTTTTCTTGCTCCAACTGATGTCAGTAAAAGTTAACAATTGTCTTACATGTGGAAAGCAAATACCTCATAAAGATTTTCATTCGTACTGCATTCCCTGCTTATGCCCAGACCACTACGTCCCTCGCAGTCGGTTTTGTGCCTTGTTCAACCCCCAAACTATTCGTCGTCGGGCTATCTTTGCAGCAAATTATTTTGGTACTCTGTATCAGTACTCCGAAATGGCTTTGTTAAGACATCCGACTACCAATCTTCCGAAAAAACATAAGGATAAAGACAGAGACAGACTGCATAGGTCCAAAACCGCCTATGATGCTTCCATTAAGCTAGACGCCAGTCCGCCGGTACTCAGTGAGGTGCTTTCGCAGCCCCTGATACCTGCTACTTCAGATTCGCAGGCCTTTACTGAGACCTATTCGGAGTCCGGTATGCCGCGAGATGCTTCTTCAACTATGGAGCCTGCAGATATCTGTACCTTGGATGGGTCCGGAGCCGCTGTGCAAGCACCGGACTCTGAAGGTGTATTCAGGCCTGCAGACATTCATATTAAACTGACGCCATCATTTCCATCCAGAAGTTCCGAATTCCTCAGGCCAAAAACTCACACTACGCCTAGAAAACCGATGACCAAACCTCAGGCTCAGGCCCATATGCCTCAAAAACAAATGCTTAGAATG
This sequence comes from Protopterus annectens, assembly GCF_019279795.1. Lineage (NCBI taxonomy): Eukaryota > Metazoa > Chordata > Ceratodontiformes > Protopteridae > Protopterus > Protopterus annectens. The sequence continues at coordinate 687,424,384 of NC_056728.1, read as the reverse complement.
GCTGAAGACCTTATTACCTTAATTAGGGAAAGCCAACCTTCCCCCTCCAAGAGACCTAGAACTGATTTTTTCTTCTGATCAGGAATCTGATTCTGCTCCTTCTGATTACCAGGATTTGCCCTTGTCTACTTATGAGGATTCTGATGCAGAGGATTCCATTCCCTCTGCTTCCCCTCCAAAAGATTTTTCTTTCGGTGAAACCTTGCATACTCTTAAGGAACATTTCCGCTGGGAAAGCCAGGATTACTCTGAGTCCAAAAAGAGACTTGGTAATTCTTACTCCTGCCTCAACACAGGCCTTTAGCTATCCCTCCTGTTCTGGACATTGTAGACAATGCTTTCTTGGAATCTAGCCTTACCCCAGACACGTTGCCTTGAGCTCCCAGAAAACCTGACAGGTACTACAGAGTACCTGACTGTCACAAGGTCCTCTTCAAGAATCATTCTGCAGATCCAGAGACCATTTCCCAAGGACCAAAATGCATTAAGACTACTGCTGCCAAAATCCTACCCCTTCTGATAGAGATTCTAGAGCCTTAGGCAGATGGGGTAAGAAGGTATACACTTCTGCTACTTTGGCCATTAGGGCCGGCTGAGGGCTACCTGCAGGCAGATAACCCAAATGTGATGACTGCAACAGTGAAACACGAAGAACATAGTACAGTTGTGTACACTTACCATAAATGTAGATGTTCGAGTGTATTCACTGTTGCAGTCCTGGTTAGTTTAAAGGAGAAGTGTGATGTTCATGATTCACTCTTCTTCTGTAGTTTGTCTTTTTTCAGTTTGTTGGCCCTCGACAATTTGGATGCTGACATTTCAATAGGGAGACGCAGCAAACTGCTCGTAGCTGCATAACATGCAGAGCTGAGCACTTAACAGCTCCCAGCAGCCATAGTAGTGCTACATTGATTAACTTAGTTCATATATATACTGCTGATGATATCAGTGCCACTTGTACCCAAAGTTCCCAAGTTGTGCTTATCACAGTTGCATTTAAATCTAAGTTGCTTGTTTATCTAAACAGGCATTTATACTTGACTACACTACCCACCCCTTAACCAATAAATATGTCAGTAGACAGTACAGCTCTATTTTATTTAAGCTGTGCAACTTTCTGCAAATCAAATCAAATTATACTTCATATGGAACAAAATGGAAGGTCAGTCTACTTTTCTCCTGTCTGTTGCCAGCCTCACAGCATTAGGCATACTAGAGCTGTGCCATAACAGCCTTATGCTCACAGATAGTGAGACCTTTCTAAACACAAATAACTGTGTGTGAGGTGCAAATATTTAAGATACTATGGAGGGCTCACTCAGTGTTTTTGACTGTAAACATCTCAGACGACACACTATGCACTCAACCCTGGCACACAAAACATCATATGTTAATTGTGTAAAGAAATCCTTACCTAAACCTTCCAGATCTGTAAGGATTAAGTGGGAATCAAACAGTTTGTAGTAGAAAGTACAGTTTCAATGATGCACAATTCTGAACCAGACTACTACAAATTCACAGCAATGAATGTGAAGTGTGATTTGGTAGTCTTGCGTTCGGTATTGTGACTGGAGATCACAAAACCGTGAGGAACAATGAATTTACCCTTTTCCTCACTGTAGTGCGATCTCTGACTTGGTACATATAATGAAGGAGGTGCAGGGGGGACTTGTGCCATTGACTTGAAAGTGTAACGGCAAGCTGCGCTGAATAGTCTGGGTGACTAACGTCACTTAAAGCTGTTTCAAATTATGTTGCATGCGGATATTGGAGAACTGACGTTCGACTTACGGTAGGAAGTGAGATTTCATTTCTGACATTTTTCACTGATGTAAGCAAACAAGGAAGTGCCATTTATTTCATTAGTAAACCATATATATATATATATATATATATATATATATATATATATATATATATATATATATATATATATATATGGGTCTAGGACACATGCTCGACTAGCATATGTCCGAATCACAAAACATCAAACGCATACACGAAAGCGCTTAACATCGAAAAGCGCTTCCGTGTATGTGTAGTTCAAAAAAAAAATCTATGTTTCTGCAGGGGGGCTTCGTCTCCCTGCACCCCCCCCTACTTTATTATTCTCACTCCGAGATCGCGCACTACAGTGGGGGAAAAGGGAATTTTCCCTTACCCACACTGTAGTCCGATCTATGAAACAAGCTTGCCGATGTTAAGTGCTTTCGTGCATGTGTGTTCGATGTTTTGTGATTCGGACATATGCTAGTCGAGCATGTGCCTGGATCACACATATAGATATATATATATATATATATATATATATAGTATTTCCTCCTTACCATTATAACATTATTTTTTGATATTTCTTTAATTTCTTGTTTGTAGTTTCTTCTCCTTCCATATAGTTGTTGGCATATCTCCTAACTACTGTTGCTGGTAGTTTTTCTATTTCATAAACAAACAAAAAATATGGCAGATAAAACAACTGGATTTAAAAAATGCAGTTCCTGTGGCCATAAGATTCCCAATTCTGATGCCCAAAGGGAGTGCATTTATTGTTTAGGCCCAGCACATCTGGATTCCCCATGTGCTATTTGTAAAGCCTTCAGTCAAAGGGCTGTTGGTGATCGGAGGAGCAAACTTATTTTAAAAGGTCTCCTCCCTGCTTCAGCTACTTCCACAGGTACTACTTCAGGGGCTCAACCCCTTACTAAAAAATCAAAGGAGCCCAGGGAGCACAAGAAGTGCTCTCCTGTTCGGACTCCTCCACAGACTTCATCTTTAGAACCTGCCAAAAAGGTTGCAAAACTGTTGGATTCTAAGGCTTCAGATCTGAAACAGTGTACCTTTGTCACCTCAACTCCATGTTTCCAGATTCTCCCCAGAACCTGTGTCCCTGAGGTTAAGGTCCCCCGTTTTACAGGAATGTCCCAGGAGGTCCTCAAGGCCACCCTCTACATTCTCTTCTGTTAGGTCCTCGTGTAGTCTTTCTAAAGCAGAGGTGGATAGGATGATGAGGAAATTCCTCAGGACACATATCCAGATGGGGGTCTTGCCAGCTCCGGATGCGTGAGACACCAACCTGCTTTTCTTCCCGTTGTTACTCCTCCTCTGATCTGATGATCCCTTTCGGAGCCCATGGATCCTAAGGCCACGGGAGTCGAAATGTCTGATCCGACTGTTCTTCCTGCTTCAACTCCGAGTACCTCCCTGACCCGATCAGCTCAAACTTTGTTGGGGCATGATGGCTGTCTGAGCTGAAACGTCTGTATCTGGTCCAAGGGGTTGATTTTGAAGTTGTCAGAGCCATTGCTTCCTCTCAAAGCCTTGGCATTTGATAGTTTGGCTTCAACCTCTCCCTTGGAGCAGGGGATCGATGAGACTCATGGGTTGTCTGCTCTGACTCTCAACTGCGGAGGGATTGCCGTTGGTCTCTCCGGGTTCATCTGCTTTCAAGATGGTCAACATGGCACTGGGGGGAGGAAGGAAATGGACACCCACTATCGATGTCTTCAGAGTAGACCCACCAAAGAAGAGAACTTCTGCACACTCGAGACAATTTTATGGGATGACTGAAGGGATAGCGATGAAAGGACCACTGCACCACTAGAGTCCATTGGAGGATTCTCATGGGTAAGTGAACTGTGGGAATCAAAGTTACCCTTACTTATGAGGTAGGCCGTGTAGAATAGCCCTCCATACAACGGAGGCAATGTGGTGGTCAAAAGTCAGGTTGCTGTCAACCTGGGGGCCCAAGTCCCTCATGACTGATTGTGTGCTTAGTACGTTATTAATGTGATAATTAGTGGAGATGCCATTTTCCCTAAAGGGGTTAATGATGCATTTCTTGGCATTCAGTTTGAGGCCATGCTTCTGGCACCAGCCATTAAATCAGGCAAGTTAGGCTGATGGACCTATAATTGCCTGAGTCAGTGAACCCTCCATCTTTGGGCAGAGGAATTGGCTGTCCTCCATTCAGCTGGGATGAAGCCAGTGCTCAGGCTTTGGGCTGAATAGGGTGCCTAATGGAGCTGAGAGCTCATGCCTGAGTTCATGTAGGGTGCAGCCAGGGATGAAGTCGGGTCCCATGGAGACTATAATTTTTGCCTTTTAGAGGGCATTAAAGACCTGCTTCCTGGTGATGATGGGAGGGAGGGCAGGTGCTGGGGATGTCCTGGCTTACTGAAGGGGGGGGGGGCAGAGGGGTGAAGTTTTCACTGAACCTGTCTGCCAGTAGGTTTTCTATATCTACAGCGTTTGTGTATGTGGTGTTATTGATCACCAGTTTAGAGCAGATTTGGGTATTACCTTTGAAATTCTGGATGTATGCGAAGAAGGCCTTGTGATTATCGTTAGTGGATGTGGCCAGTTTAGACTCTTATTTTAGCCTTAGAAGATTTCACCAGTGACCCTATTTGCTTATTCAGACAAGGGAGAGATTGCTTCCAAATTGCCACCTGCTCCTTTTTGGTCCTGTACATCAGTTTTTTTTTCCTTTTATTAAAGAGTTTGTTTATTGATGCTGTCCACCATACAGGTTTACTTTTCCTTGAGGAAGATGATTTGGTCCTGTCAGGTATTGCTGAGTCCATAGAGCTTGGTGGTTATATAGTTTTTTGGTATATAGGCTTGGACAGTAGTGCCTAGTTCCAACTGAAGGGATGGTGGATGTGAAGCTGCTTGTACCTGCTCTCAGGATATTGTAGTCCGCTTTGGAAAAGTTTTTTGTGTGACCCTGATGGGGGGGGTGGGGTTGCGGTCATGGTAGATGGTGACTTTGAAAATGATAGCTTTATGGTCGGATCTTACCAAGGAGGATGACACTGTAAGGGTGCTACAGTGGCTACTCATGTTGGTTAGTACCAAGTCCAGGATATTTTCATCTCTTATAGGGGTGTCAACCAGCTGATCCAATGCATTGGCATTGACGAAGTGGAGGAATCTCTGGGCAATCATGTTTGCACTAGAATAGGTCTTCCACTCTATGGTTGGATGGTTAGTCACCCAAGATCAGGGTAGAGGGTTGAATCTTGATGGAATCAAGTAAGTCCAGGTAGGTGGAGTGGGCGTCCTGTGTCATCATTTGGGGTCAGTAGGTGTTTTGTCAACAGTTAACTGTACTTGGAGTGTCTCCTGTGCATCATACTGTTTGACCAGCTTGAAGGTGTGTATGTCTTTGATAAATATTGAAACCCCACCTACTTTGGCTTTGTAGCCCTCCATTTGGGGTCTGAAAGTATGGTACGATGAGTAACCTGGCAAGGCTGGGGTGCTCTCTGCAAATTTTAACCAGGTTTCAGTGACTGCACAAATGTCAGCATCCTCCAGGGTGAGGAATGTTTGCATTGAGTGCAGTTTCATGCTAAGACTCCTAGTGTTTAGCAGCATGACCTTTAAATTTCATTTAAAAGAATTTTTCTTGTTGGTAATTTTGTGCTCATGACTTTGGCATGAGCCTTTGCCTGAAGCCCAGGGGAGACAGATGAAGGTCATCTTTGGAAAAGCATCGTGGTCTGTCAGTCATGTCCTCCCAGGCTGTCCGGTACCAGATCCCCTTGGAAATGACACCAGGAATTAAGCCAGTTGTTAGTTATTCATTTTCTGTTTGTATTGAGGCATCATTCTGGCTGGTGGTAGGATGCTGCTTAAGGCTAGGGATATTGCCTACCTGGGACACGCATTCAGCGAGCTCAATCATGTCTCTCTCTCCATGTAGTCCAGTGAGGTATGTCAAGTCATTCACACCAACATGGACTATGACAGAGTCATAACAGTACTGTTCAGAGACTTGAGTGCATGCATGATATGGCAGATTCTAGCACCTGATAAGCAAGGAACTTACTGTGACTTTCTCCTTGTCTAGCCTGTGGACGAGCACATCTGTATGTCTCATGATAGTCTCCTTTGACTAGTATGTTGGGTTTGTGGCTGGGCCTTAGAGGCTGTGAGACACAGGCGTGTGTACTATGTGTGATGCTTGGTGCTGTGGGTTGTGATGTGTGTGTGTTTGCTTCAGAGGTCTCTCTTGTTTAGGTTTGTTTTTGTTGAGAACCTCCACATACATAGGAGTGTGTTGTACAGGTGTGTGTGATGGTAGAGGTGTGGTTCTCATAGTATTTGCGCAGACAACCACCTTAGTGCTGGATGTTCATAGGTTCATAGGTTCATAGGTTTATACTAGGCTATCTGCCCTAAGGCATTTATAAGCCTAGCCCAAATTTTTGTGGCTTATGCCACCCCTTATATGAAAAAATACTGTGCCCATTAGTTTGTCGTGCCTCTGTCCAGCAGTGACACAGAGATGATTCCCGGGGTAAACCTACGATCTCCCATCCACAGGTCTAGATTTCTCTTGAACAGAGTCAGCGAGGTGCTCTGCCTCACATGGACCGGGATTTTATTCCACAGAATAGGGAGTCTCTGAGTGATAAATCTATCCCTCCAGCACGTCCTATTTATATCCGTGCTAAGGTTTAAGTCGCTTGCTCTAGTGGTTTTGGTGGATTTGGATTTTTTGAGGTGGAGCATGTCCATTAATTCCGGGTTGGACATGGCCTTGTATGTCAGGCACATGTCACCTCTGAGCAGACGGTATGCGACTGAATAGAGCTGGAGTTTCTTCAATCTGGCAGCATATGACAGATTTTGGAGTCCCTTTATCCTTTTGGTGAGGAACTTTTGGGGTCTCTCCAATTGCTGCAGATGTCTGGTGAGATGCATCCCGAATGGGGCATTGTACTCGATCATTGGTCTGATAAGTGAAGAGTACAGGGGAACAATGACCTCACTAGATCTGGATGTGAATCCCTTCATGATCAGGTGGGCAATGTAGAAGGTCTTTCTAACCACTTTAGCAATGTGAGTGTCAAAAGAAAGGCCACTGTCAACCTGGGTCCCCAGGTCCCTGATAACCTCTTCTGTGCTTAGTGGATTGCCACCTATATGGTAGCTTGGGGTTACCTTGTTTTTCCCGAAGGGTATGACTATACATTTTTGGCGTTTAACTTCAGGCCATGGCTCTGGCACCAGCTATCTGTTTCCGTGAGTCCCTTCTGAAGGATATCCGTGTCCGATGCACTTTCCACTATGGCGCCCAGTTTGCAGTCGTCTGCAAACTTTGTCAGCCAAAGTCCTCCCATGCTGGCCTGTACTTCTGAGAAGTAGATGCCAAACAATAGGGGGCCAAGGACCGAGCCCTGTGGGACACCACTTGTAACCGGCTTGGAGTCTGACACAGCGCCAGCAACTCAAACCCTGTGGGTTCTGTCCTTAAGCCAGTTTGCAACCCATCTTGTGACATATGGGTTTACATTTAAGCTGGTAAGTTTTTCTACAATACCCGAGTGGGGTATTGTGTCGAAAGCCTTTGCAAGGTCAAGGTAGGCTGTATGGACTGCCTTTCCTCATCAATGGCCTTGGTGACTGTTTCAAGAAGTCGACCAAGTTCAAAAGGCATGATCTTCCCTTGACAAAGCCAAACTGGGTCGGGTCCAATGTCTGCAAGTCCCTATATCTTTGTTTATGAGCTCCATTATGATCCTCTACATAGCTTTGCAGACTAGACTTGTTAAGCTTATGGGGTGGTAATTACCAGGGTCCGTAGAGGCGCCTTTGTGGAGTGGGACCACAGTTGCCGTCACGCCACTCCTTGGGCACGTATCCTGTGGTAAGGCTGAGATTAAACAGCTGCCTTATGTGCGGGGTTAATTCCTCATTTAGCTCATGTAGCACACAGCCGGAGACACCATCCGGTCCCATTGATGCTGTGTTTTTAGCTTTAGAGAGAGCAGCTTTCACCTGCGCATTTGAGATGTCCGGGAGGCTACACTCGGCTGGGATAGTTATCTCTCCTTTAGGGGGGAGAGGGGGGTGAAGTTTGCACTGAACCTGTCTGCCAGTATGTTGGCAATGTCTGTGGGTTCAGTGATTTTTGTATCATTTTGGACTAATTCTGAGCATATCTGGGAGTTTCCACCCAGGTTCCTAACATAGCTGAAAAAGGCCTTATGATTGTCCTTTGAATCCATGGCAATTTTTCTCTCAAAATTGGCCTTAGTTGATTTTATGAGTGCTCATATTTTTTACTAATAATGATCAGGGGTGACTTCCCTTTTATGGATTTTGTTCTATCATGTAATAGCTTTCTCCTCTTATTGTAAAGTTTGTTAATGGCTGGGGTCCACCAGACTGGACGTTTGCCCTTTGTGGAAAGAGTCTTGGTTTTATTTGGGATTGCCTGATCCATGCAGTCCTGGAGGTGTTCATAGAAGGCATTTGTAAGGGCTTCCGCAGCTTGGGTTGTGGTTTCCTCTGGCTCAGGGGCCTTGAAGGATACTACACCAGTCTTGAGTAGTGTGAAGTTTGCTTTAGAGAAGTTCTTCACTATGGTCTTTTTGTTTGGGGTGGGGGCGGATGTGGATTTCCAGTGAGATTAGTTTATGATCAGATCTCACCAATGAGGGATATACTTCCGGTGTGGAGCATTTTGTCCCCATGTTTGTGACAATGAGATCTAGTAAATTTTCTCCTCTCGTGGGAACAGTGACTAGCTGTTCCATGGCATTTGAATTTATGAACTCCGGGAACCGTTGGGCTAGAAAGTTAGGGCTTGAGTAATGTTCCCAGTCTATATTCGCGTAGTTGAAGTCACCCAATATGATGGTGTTTGGAGATACATTTATACCCTCCAGTGTCTTCAGGAAGGCTGTGTGGGGTTCCTGAGTTTGAGAGGGTGGCCTGTAGCATGCTACAATTTGTAGAGCAGTTTTGCCTATGGTTAGTTGCACCTGGATGGTTTCCGAGCTTGCGGCGTTGCCACCAACCTGGAGGTGTGGGTATCCTTTATGAATATGGATACACCCCTCCTTTTGTGGTGTGGTCCGGGTTTTGGGGCCAAACGCATGATATGAGGTAAAACCTAATAGTGCCGGGTGCTCTCAGGAGCCTTGAACCAGGTTTTAGTTACAGCACAGACATCGATGTTCTCCATACTGAGAAGGGCCTCGAGTGCGTGCATTTTGAGATTTAGACTTCTGGCATTGAGCAGCATTACCTTCAGTTTCTTCCCATTTTTGTTTTCTAGGGTGGTAGGTTTAGAATTTGAGCCTTGCCTAAAAAAGGCACTATGGGGGTGGCAAGAGCCTTAGCCAATATCCGGAATCACAGGGGTGACAGGTGCAAGCCGTCCCTTGCGAAGCAGCGTGGCTTGTCAAGCATGTCATCCTAGGCAGACAGACACTGGATCCCCTTTGAATGACACCAGACATTAAGCCAATTGTTAAAGCTGATCATCTTGTCTCTATATTGTGGCATCATTCTTGGTGAAGGAAGGATACTGCTCAGGGTTAGGTCATACCTGCCTGGGCTACATAATCAGAGAGCTCCTCTATGTCTCTTTTCATGTAGTCCAGGGAGGTACGTCTCAGGTCGTTCACACCAGCATGGACAATGACTGTGTCATATTTGTACTTGCCGTGAAGTGACCCGAGTGCTTGTGTTATGTGGTGGATTCTAGCGCCCGATAGGCAGCTTACTGTGACCCTCTCCTTGTTCAGCCTGGTGAGTGGGACGTCAGTGTGTCTGACTATGGAGTCACCTATGACAAGTATGTTTGGTGTTGTATTTGGCCTTAAGGGCTGTGACTGCTTTGCACACTGCTTTTGTGGTTTATGTGTTGCTTGTGGGGTGTCTTGAGGTAGCAGTTGTTTGGGTGTCTGCTTTGGAGGCCCCTGCTGTTTAGGTAAATTTTACTCAGAGCCTCGAGTATGTCTTTGTGTGTTTATGTGTTTGATTCAGTGGAGTGGTAGCATTATGTGAGGCTGGTTTTGTGGTGTGTGTAGTTGCCTTCTCCTCCTGTCTGGTCTTGCCAGTCCTGAGTTGAGAGAGCTCAGCCTCCAGTTTGGCTAAATAGCTGCATCTCTCGCAAGTATTTGTGTTATGTGGGAGGAGGAGAGGGTTGTCTGTGTACATGAGGCAGTTATAACATTGCCTCAAGATTCCCAGATTCACCAGCTGGACCGAGAGGAGATTGACAACTGACCTTTGGACATGCTAGAATAATATTGGGAAATCCTTAATTGAAAACAAGGGCCAGTGGGGAGTGAGGGTGTAGTGCTTTTAATTTTTAGTGCTGACTTATATAATTGCTTTAGTGAGCAAGTGCCAGGTAACTTGAGTGCAATGTGTTACAAGTAACTAAATGCAAAACGACAAACAGTAACTTACTTTCAAGTGAAACAAGGAAATAAGTACAGTAAGCAATGCAGATATCACTAGTGATCCACAGAAGCTGAGAAGTTGCGTATTAGGTGGAATTAGCTTCCAGGGAAATAACAAGCAAACAAACAACAAGCATATAAACAAAGCTAGATTCAGCAGGCCTGGATCTAGTCTATGCTAGAGCAAACAAGGTGAACCAATTTCAGTAAGATACAGTTCAAATATTCAGGCACTATAAACCTTTAACCAGAAATTCCCAGCTCAGAAGGGCAGAGTCCAGCCTCTTCTCCCACAAGAGTGCAGACCACGAACCTTCTTAATGTAAAATAACTGGCCTGAAGCCCAAGTGCCTAAACCAGAACTAATACACTTGGACACTGGGCTCTCAATCAGCAGTTCCCAACTTAGAAGGATGAAAGCTACCTGTCCTGCCACCACAGTGCTTGCCACAAACCTTCCTAATGTAAAACAACTGGTCTGAAGCCCAAGTGCTTAATCCAAAAGACTTGAATGATAGCTACACTTTAATCAAGTTACAACCAAGCAGTAATAAATACCATTGAATACTTTAGAGAATGTCTGGATTAGTGCTCAAGTTACACAAACAAAGCTAGATCCAGCAGGCCCGAATCCAGTCTATGCCACAGCAAACAAGGCGCACCAACTTCAGTAAGAGACAGTTCAGATATGCATGCACTATAAGCCTTTAACCAGAAATTCCCAGCTCAGAAGGGCAGAGTCCAGCCTCTCCTCCCACAAGAGTGCAGACCACGAACCCTCTTAATGTAAAATAACTGGCTTGAAAGCCCAAGTGCTTAAACCAGAATTAATACACTTTTAGAATAACAAACACTGAGCCCTCAATCAGCAGTTCTCAACCTAGAAGAGGATGTAAGCTACCTGTTCTGCCACAACAGTGCAGACCACAAACCCTCCCAGTGCAAAACAACTAACTGGTCCGAAGCCCAAGTGTTTAAACCAAAAGGCTTAGAATGAGTTACACCAAGCAGTAATAAATACAATTGAGTATTTTAAGATGATGCAAAAGTAAAAAGAAGTAGGTAAAAACACAAGTACAGTAAAAGCAGATGAAATTTTTTCTGAACAAGTGCTGAGATCAAAGAAACAGATTTGAGTGCTGAAACTAGAAAACTGGCTAGTTATAAGAAAAAAAACAAGCTAGAAGGCTTCCCTCAAACACAGAAGGGCTTGGGGGCTCAGAAGCCTACAAATAGTCTGTACCACTTAACAAGAAAGGCAGGAAATAAGCTTAATTATTTATTTTTTTTTTTTTATTTCCCAGATGCTCTCTTTGTACACAGTAGGAGTGCCTGAAATCAGAATATGATCTCACTGCACTCAGTTGAGTGAGCAAATGAGATGGGCCCAGAGGCAGGCTGAGGGGCGGGCAGTTTCAATGCCACTAAGATTAACACCAAAACAAAAACAGGGCAGGTGAGTGGGAATAACTGAAGAGCAGAATATATTCTGTTAAAAATTCCTTCAACACTCCTTCATACACAGTTTAAATCAATTAAATACTGTATTTTAAAAAAAAAAAGTGCAGATAAAAGGTTCTTAAATTCTCTTATACGTCCAGTTGAATATAACCAAGTTCTTAGCTGGCCAAGCTGAAGTTTTAAAGCAGGAATTATTTCACATGCACCAGTTTAAATATGCAAGGACAGGAAATCAAAGAATGTGGCTACCCCCACACCTGTAATTACTAGCAAATAACAAAATTCAGCCAACACTAGCTTCAGTTCAAGTTACTGAAGAGCAGAATAACTTCTGTTAAAAATTCCTTCAACACTCCTTCATACACAGTTTAAATCAATTAAATACTGTATTTTTAAAAATAAAGTGCAGATAAAAGGTACTTAAATTCTCTTATACGTCCAGTTGAATATAACCAAGTTCTTAGCTGGCCAAGCTGAAGTTTTAAAGCAGGAATTATTTCACATGCACCAGTTTAAATATGCAAGGACAGGAAATCAAAGAATGTGGCTACCCCCACACCTGTAATTACTAGCAAATAACAAAATTCAGCCAACACTAGCTTCAGTTCAAGTTACTGAAGAGCAGAATAACTTCTGTTAAAAATTCCTTCAACACTCCTTCATACACAGTTTAAATCAATTAAATACTGTATTTTTTAAAAAAAAAAGTGCAGATAAAAGGTACTTAAATTCTCTTATACGTCCAGTTGAATATAACCAAGTTCTTAGCTGGCCAAGCTGAAGTTTTAAAGCTAATGTGTACTGGCTTGTGACCGAGACAGCAAGGATTCAAGGTTCTTAATGTAATTGCATCTCTCACATATTGTGTTCCTGGGTGGTGGTAGTTGAGGGTTGTCCGTGTACGTAAGGCAGTTATTACCCTGTCTCAGGATGCTTCTGTCATCCAGACTAGCAGGAGAAACCATAGGAAATTGTCTGTCCATGGTTTTCAGAATCTGTGGAAGAGAGGTCAGGGATAGTAGAGTGAGTACTATCTGAAGAGAGTACCTATATGTGTGAGTAGGGCTGGATAAAATCATAAAGTAGCTGCAAGCGACGGCCTCACTTACACAGGAGTGCTGGTAAGGGGAAAAATGCATCTGAGATCTCTTGCAAAGGGTTAAAACAGCTCACCGTCTGTGTGCAACGTGCAAACAGGCACAAAAACCCATGCAAACTCAGGGTTTAAATACCACAAAACGAAAGTAAAATAGAAACACTGTAATTGACCAAATCAACCCTTGTCCCTGAGCTATTAGCTCAACACCATATGCCGGACTAGTTCCAACCAGTTAACTTCCAACCACTAAGTGCAGGCAGACCTCGGCCAACACAAGATGGTGTAGCAGGAAACACAGGAATCACAGAAACATATCTGGGTAAAGCAAAACCTGTAACCAAACTATGCCATAGGTATTTAAACTCTGTTTATGTCGATTTAACACAGGAGAACAGATACACACTTAAATGTAACAGTAGCAAACCACAACAAAATGATTTAAACAAATTAACTGATTAACCAATAAAAAAGCTCAAAACTGAGCCCTGTTGGAGCAACCTTCAATCATACGAGTTTTAACTGCACACTACTGCCACTAGGGTACAAGGGAACCCTCTCCAAAAAAGATACTTCTGAAATGCTTGTAATTGTGCTATTCAGTTGATCTACTATATGTTTGCACTGTTATAAAGCTTTTTTTATTGTTTTACTGCATTTATGTACTGTTTTAAACTGTTTTAACATTACTTAACTGTAAACTGCTTTTTCATACCGAGAGTTGTATTTTCTGTTTGTGAGTGCTCTATCCGAACTTGTCTGTGCATTTTTATCTGTTAAAAGCATTCTCAAGTCTGCTCCTTGATCTGTTTAAAACTTTCATTTAGTGGCTACAGCTAGGAACTGTAATTTTTTCCCACCCACTCCACCCTAGTGTTGTGTGTTCTTATACTTGGTGGCCTTGCCGTTGCCCGCCCATACTGTATATTTCATCTGTGACACTTCTCCCAGTCTAGTGTCATTAGTTCACTCAATCTAATAGAGAACATTTGTGAAGGCCAACCCACTCAGATTTTTAACGTTGAATTAACTTCTGTTCCAGCTTTCTCCATTTCCACTTTACTGGAAAAAAAAAATTCTAAGCTTGCTTCCCCCCTTTCCTGTGGCAGGTCAGATACGGATTTGCTGTGTCCAGGACTGTTTGTGAGCTCCTAAGCCCCCCCCCCACACACACACACACACTTAACTGGGGTTAAACTATTCCTGGCGCCATAAAGTCTGTTTTTCAAAATTTCCCTTGCTAATAGCCAGCTTTTTAGTTTTAGCACTCATCTGTTTCTTTGATCTCAGCACTTGTTCAGAACTCATTGCAAGCACTAAAGTTACAAATTACTACAGCCCTCAACTTTCCTCACTTGTCTAGAGGAAAACAGTTTTTAGTACTTAATAAATAAGCACCTATTCAGGCATGTCTAAAGGTCAGCTCCCGGTGTTTTCTCCTGTCTACCTGATGAATCTGGGCATCTTGGGACAATGCAGCAATTGCCTCATGTACACAGACAACCTTCTCCTCCTACCACCCAACACTACGACCTGTGAGAGATGCACATATATAGCCAAACTGGAAGCAAAGCTCTCTTTACCAAAGACTGGCCTAGACAGTCAAACAGGAGAAGGTAAACACTTGCACCGCACCACACTCATCACATAATCCCTCAAAACCTACACCACCAAAACACACACACAGAACCACAAAACAACACACCTACATTCGCGGAGGCTCTCAGTACTAATCTGCCCAAACAACAGAGACCTCCAAAGCAGAAATGCAAGCAACCTCCACCCCCCAACACAACCCAAATGACACATAGCCCACATACTCAGTGTACCACTCAACTACAGCCCATAAGGCATAACGTACCCAACACTCTAGTCATAGGTGAGACTGTAGTCAGGCACGCTGATGTTCCACTCTCCAGGCTAAACAAGAAAATAGTTACTGTCAGCCGCCTGTCAGGTGCCAGGATCTGCCACATAACGCACGCACTCAGGTCACTCCACAACAAGTACAAATATAACTCTGTCATTGTCCATGTTGGTGTGAATGACCTGAGACGTACCTCCCTGGACTACATGAAAAGAGACATGGAGGAGCTCTCTGATCTTGTAGCCCAGGCCGGTATGATCCTAGCCCTGAGTAGCATCCTGCCATCACCCAGAATGACACCACAGTACAAGGACAAAATGATTGACTTTAACAATTGGCTAAGCTTCTGGTGTCATTCTAATGGAATCCATTATCTGTCTGCCTGGGATGACATGATCGACAGACCATGCTGCTTTGCTAGAGATGGCCTGCACCTGTTGCCCTTGGGATTCTGGATACTGGCAAAGGCTCTTGCCACCCCTATAGTGCCTTTTTTAGGCAAGGTTCAAATGACAAATTCACCACCGTAACGGGTAAAAGCAAGCAAAATCTGAGGGTAATGCTACTCAATGCTAGAAGTCTAAACCTCAAAATGCACTCACTCGAGGTACTCCTTAAAATGGAGAACATTGACATCTGTGCAGTGACAGAGACCTGGTTCAAAGCTGCAGAGAGCACCCCTGCATTACCAGGCTATAATTCATACCACACCTTTCTGCCACCAAACCCGGACCGAAACACTAAAGGTGGAGGCGTGTCCATATTCATTAAGGATATCCACACCACCAAGCTAGTTGCTCAGCATAATGCATCCGAGATTATCCAAGTTCAACTAACTCTGGGCAAAACCGCAATCCAGATTGTAGCTTGCTACAGACCCCCCACCATGCCCCAGGATGCCCACTCCTCTTTTCTTGATACACTGGAAAATGTTAAAGTACAACCCAACACTCTAATAATGGTTGATTTCAACTGCCCTACCATTAACTGGGAAAACTACTCACGTACCAACTCTTTTGCTCAACGTTGTCTGGAAATCATCAATTCCAACGCTTTGGATCAACTTATCCACACCCCCACCAGAGGCAGCAATATCCTAGACCTGGTCATCACCAACATGGGTGACCGGTGTTCCACACCAGAGGTCAGCTCCTTGTTGGTCAGATCTGACCACAAGCTAATCACCCTAGACACCCACATCCCGCTCCCCCCCCCCCCATTAGGAAAACAACTGTAAAACATTTCTCCAAAGCCAACTTCACACTTCTTAAGACAGAAGTGGCAAACTTCGTGACACCCATGCAGATGGACAATAGAGGTACGACTGCTGAATCCTGCACAAATGCACTTTATAAGCACTTACATGAGTGCATGGATCGTGCTATCCTCCAAAAAAAGGAAGCCAATCTGGTGGTCTTCTGACATAAACAAACTCTACAATAGAAGAAAGAAACTGTTGCAAAGAGTAAAATCCCACGATTGGAGGAACTCCCTGGTCAGCCTCAGTAAGAAGCTGAGATCCTTCATAAAATCCTCCAAAGCTAGTTATGAAAACAAAATTGCCACTGATTTTAAAGACAACCACAAAGCATTCTATAGCTATGTCAAAAATCTCAATGGCAGCACTCAGATCTGCTGTGAGTTACAGCATAATGACACTAAATATACAGAAACAAATGATATTGCCAACATCCTGGCAGATAGGTTCAGTGCTAACTTTACCCCCCTCTCACCCCCTAAAGGGCCCATCTTTATACCGGAAGAATGCAAAGTTCCTATAATCACGGCTGCACAGGTAAAAACTTCACTCTCCAAAGCCAAGAACACAGCATCCATGGGACCTGACAACATCCCAGGCTGCCGTCTACATGAACTACAGAATGAACTGGCACCCCACCTAAGTACCGTCTTCAATCATAGCCTCACCTCAGGCTTTTTGCCCATTGAATGGCGCACCGCAACAGTTATCCCACTCCACAAAGGGGGGGCCACAACAGACCTCGGGAACTACCGTCCCATTAGCCTGACGAGCCTTGTCTGCAAGGCCATGGAACATATCATCATGGAACTCGTAAACAAAGACATTGGAGATCTCCAAACCCTGGACCCCACACAGTTTGGGTTTGTAAAAGGCAGATCATGTCTCTTAAACCTGATAGACTTCTTTGAAGTAGTCACCAAAGCCATAGATGAGGGTAAGGTGGTTCACACAGCCTATCTAGATCTTGCCAAGGCGTTCGACACCATCCGCCACTCTGGAATTATAGATAAACTCACTAAACTAGGTATAAATCCCTATGTCACAAGATGGGTTGCCAACTGGCTTACTGAAAGAACCCACACTGTGAAAGTAGCAGACTCCAAATCAGACTTCCGACCAGTGACAAGTGGAGTACCACAGGGTTCAGTCCTGGGTCCTCTCCTGTTAGCCTGTACTTCAGAGAAGTAGATACCAAACACAAAAGCTCTTTGGCTAACTAAATTTGCAGATGACTGCAAACTAGGAGCCATAATTGAAACTCCTAATGATGTGGACATCCTACAAAAGGGCCTCACTGAGACAGATGCCTGGTGGTCTCAAGCTCAGTGCCAAAAAGTGCATTGTCATCCCCTTTGGTAAAAATTCTGTACCCATGAACTACCACATAGGCAGTAGTCTACTTAACACCGAAAGTGTGATGAGACCTTGGGACACAGGTGGATAGTAGTCTCGCCTTTGATAATCACATCGCCAAAGTGGTCAGGAAATCCTTCTACGTGGCACACCTCATCACAAAAGGTTTCTCATCCAGAAAAAGAGAGGTCATTGTTCCCCTCTACTCATCACTCATTAGATCCATTATAGAGTACAACGCCCCTTTATGTATGTACCTCACAAAACATCTACAACAACTAGAAAAGCCGCAAAATTACATCACAAAGAGGATTACTGGCCTCAAACAGATGCCTTACTCAGACTGTCTCAAAAAACTCCAGCTTTACTCAGTCGCATATCGCCTACTCAGAGGCAATCTCTGCCTAACATACAAAGCTATGTCAAACCCAGAGCTGTTGGACATGCTTCACTTAAAGAAATCCCAATCCCTCCGAGCTACACGCTCTAGGGACCTAAACCTTGTCACCACAATAAACAGAACATGCTGGAGGGATATTTTCATGTCCCAGAGACTTCCCATACTCTGGAACAGACTACCTATCTATGTCAAACAGAGCTCTTCATTAGCACTCTTCAAGAAAAATCTTGATGATTGGATGGGCAATAGGAAATTCACCCCAGGGATCACTTCTGTGGTTCTGCTTGACCAGGGGCACAGGAAAATAATTTTCTTGGGTGGCGAAAGCCAGGGTACATTTTTGGCTAGGCTTGTATAGGCCCTAGGGCTAATAGCCTAGTACCTACCTATGAACCTATAGATTAGTGCTCAAGTTACACAAACAGAGCTAGATTTGGCAGGTCTGAATCTAGTCTATGCTACAGCAAACAAGGCTCACCAATTTCAGAAAGACACAGTTCAAATAATATAGCAAACCTCCTGGCTGATAAATTCTGCTCCAACTTTACTCCTCTCTCCCCCTAAACCTTCCCTCAGGAAATATCATCAAATAGTAGATGTTCTTCATCCCACATTGCTGCAGTCCTAACACTTGGGGTAGTCCGCTGTCCCAGTCGGCCCGAATACCAAAGTATATGGCTGACGTCGGTCAAGGCGCATTAGTCTGACGTCAGGACGTCAGGGTACAAATGCGCATGACCGACGTCATATCCTCAGTCTTTTTTGCCGCATGGTCCGATGCAGAAGCAGTTTTGCGAGTGCAGGTTGGCGTTCTGAAATTTTCTGAAGTCGGAGTTTCAGACCGAATCAAAGTTGGCTAAGTACCCCGTTGGGGAATATTTTGTTTTTTTCTTGCCTCAGTATTTAACCGGATGTCAGAAAAAGTGAATAACTGTATTTCTTGTGGGAAGCAGATACCGCATAGGGATTACCATACCTTGTGTATACCTTGCTTAGGGCCTGAGCACGACGTTGTTGCATGTCGCTCTTGTGCTAGATTTAACAAACGCACTATAAAGAGAAGATTAGACTGTGCCAGGTTAGTTTTTGGGAAGCGTTGTAATTATAAAATGCCGTCGGATGCTCCGACGCCCGCTTCGTCCAAAAAGCGCAAGGACAAAGCAGCAAAGCCTAGGTTAGAAGAACCGTCAGTCCCGGACGTCGGTTCTTTAGAAGGCTCGGTGGAGCCGGAGGTTCTGCCAGAGGTTTCTTTGGAGTCTCAGGAGAGACTTTACTGTTACAAGATGTGTCCTCTCAGGAGGTAGGCCAGGCTGAAGGGGCTTCTCAGGTGGCTGTTCTCCCCTCCCTTCCTAAGGTGGTTAGGCCCTTCCCTTCTGTTTCCAAGGCTTCTTTGAGAGGCAGGCCAGGTTTAACTTCAGTGGGTGTCTCTCCTAGTTCTTCAGGATCTTTGCCTAAGAAACATATGCTTAAAATGGCAGAAGATTTGATTACTATGATTAGAGGTTCTATGCCCCCTCCTGATAAGAGGCCTAGGGTGGAACCTGAGCTTGAGAGTTTTGAGCAGTGTTCGGAAGCTTCTGAGTCTTCGGCTGAAGACTTGCAGGAGTATCCTCCTTATTCTGATTCTGATGTAGATGATTCTACTCCTTGACTTCTCCTCCTGAGGATTTTTCTTTTCAGAGACTCTTCATTCCATGAGGGAGCATTTTAAATGGGAAGGTCAAGATTTCTCTGATTCCAGGAAGAGGCTTAGGGAATTTTTGTTTTACCCCAGCATAGGCCTTTAGCTATACCTCCTGTTCTGGATGTGGTGGAAGATGTTTTTGCAGAGGCTTCCTGAACCCTGATTGTTTGCCTCCTGCCCCAGTTAAACCAGATAGGTATTATAGGGTGCCTGAAGCTCATAAGTATCTTTTTAGAGTCCTAGGGCAGACCCAGAAACTGTTTCTCAGGGGCCTAAAGGTGTTAAGGCTTCTGTTGTTAAAAATCCTGTTCCTCCTGATAAAGAGGCAAGGGCTTTGGATAGATGGGGAAAGAAGGTGTATACTTCTTCCACTTTAGCCATGAGGGCTTTGAATTGCCAGTTCCACATGTTAAAATATCAAAATTATCTCCTTTCGCAATTGAAGTCTAAGGTGGATGCTCTGGCGGAAGGTATTGAGTGTAAAGAGTTGCAGGATTTAGTTCATGTGTCTGAACAGGTGGGTAAGCATTCCTTGCAATGTGGTTTTGATGCCGTGCAGGCCTCTTCGAGGGTGGCTGCCACTGGTTCTGTTCTTCGCAGGCACGCCTGGCTGAAGGATCAGAATTTAGCTGAGCATGTTAAGACAAGGATTTTGGATGCTCCGTTACAGTCTGATGTGTTGTTTGGTTCGCCTGTGGAAGCAGTTTTAAAGAAAATGGAGGACAAGGCTAAGTCTATGCAGACTGTTAAAGATTTTTTGCAGGTTCAGCCTCCGAAGTTTAGTAGAAATTGGCCTACTAAGGGATGGACATATCCTTCTTATGATTCCCAGTCTAGGGGTAGGTCTAGACGTGGTAGGGGCAGAGCTCAAGGTTCTTTTAGACCTAGAACAGGGAGTTCACCTGCTCAGTCTTCTGGTGAGGGCAGGGGTCAGTCCTTTCGTAAACAGACCCAATGACCTGCCTTTTCAGCTGCCAGTGCTTTCTCGTCTGGCAGCACCTTTGGGAGGAAGGCTGGCACTTTTCAAAGAAAATTGGAGTTTAATTACCCAGGACAGATGGGTATTGGATATCATTCACCACGGTTACAGGTTTTATTTCCATACCTTGCCTCCCTTCAAAGGCATGCCAGACATTCCTCCTCTACAAAGAAAAGAGGCTCACAAGCAAATTTCTCTGTTACTCCAAATAGGGGCCATTCAGCCGGTTCCTGTGCCAGAAAGGGGCCTGGGATTTTATTCTCGCCTGTTCCTAGTACCAAAAAAGGGGAACACGTGGAGACCAATTTTGGATTTATCTATCCTCAACACTTATCTGGACATTCCCAAGTTCAAAATGTTGACGTTACAACAGCTTTTACCTCTGCTGGGCAAAGATCACTGGATGGTAACTTTAGATCTCAAGGAGGCTTACCTTCATGTGCCTATCAGACTAAGTTGCAGGAAGTATCTGCGTTTTTGAGCTGGGAATTCCCATTATCAGTTCTCTGCATTGCCCTTTGGCTTATCTACTGGCCCCAGAGTATTCACAAAAGTTCTGGCTCCAGTGATAGCTTACTTCAGGCTAAAAGGAATACAAATCTGTCCTTACTTGGACGACTGCCTGATTCTGGCTCAAGAAAAGGAAGACCTTTTACAGCATTTGGAATATGTGATAGCAGTGCTAAGATGCCTGGGGTATTCTGTGAACGAAATAAAGTCCAGTCTAGTACCCTCTCAAGACATGTGCTTTCTGGGTGTGAGACTGAATACAGCAACCCAGATGGCCTTTTAACCCCGGACAAACAAAAGAATCTTTCCCTTTACTTCCATCAACTATCTCTTCAGTCCGGGCTGACTGCAAGGACAGTCCTTCAAGCCTTAGGGTTCATGGCATCTTGTATTCTGGTGCTTCCCAATGCCAAACTGCATATGAGGAAGCTGCAATGGTATCTCAAAATGTATGGACACAGCACTGCCAGGATTTGGACACTCTCATTCAAATAATACCTTGCATTCAAAAGGAATTTTTGTGGTGGGCTCAGGAATGTCACCTAAACAAGGGACTCTCTGTGACCCGGCCAGAGGCGAGTCAGATTCTAACGACAGATGCCTCAGACATAGCTTGGGGAGCTCATCTGAATGGAACGTGGATACAAGACAAGTGGCCTGCCAGACTACAGCATCTACATATCAACATGAAGGAGATGTTAGCAGTCCAGTTTGCATTAATGGCTTTCAAGGAGTTACTTCTTCCAGGGCAGGTGTTGATTCTAACAGACAACACAACTGTCATGTGGTACATCAACAAACAAGGGGAACACATTCTTATCCTCTATGCAGGCAAGCAATGATTTTGTGGGAGACTGCGCTCAGCTTGCAACTAACTCTTCAGGCAAGGTTTCTGCCGAGCACAGAACTCCTTAGCAGATGTGTTAAGCAGGCAAATCATGGATCCCCACGAGTGGAAACTGGATCTTCATGTATTTCGGAAATTGACAGTGTCATGGGGAACTCCAGACATAGATCTGTTCGCTTCTCCACTAAACCACCAGCTGCCAAGGTTTTGCACGAAAAGGTTTCATCACACAGCTTGGAAAGTGGATGCTCTTTCTTTCAGTTGGAAAAATCTTCATGTGTATGCCTTTCCACCTCTGCCTCTTCTCCCAAAGGTACTCCTAAAGGTCAGACAAGACAAGCCAAGGATGATTTTAATAGCTCCAGATTGGCCTCTGCAACACTGGTACCCATTACTGAGGAATCTGGTAAGGAAGCCTCCATGGCCTTTACCTATGATTCCACACCTATTGTCTCAGAGGGACGGTCATCTACTCAATGTCAAGCTTCACTCTCTTCATCTCACAGCCTGGCATATTCTGTTTTGAAACACAGCAGGTCTCAACTTCCTCAACAAGTTTTGAATGTGATTATGGAAGCCAGAAGACCTAGTACAAGGAAAGTGTACGCAGAAAAATGGAAGAGATTTTTATTTTGGAGTGCAGCAAAGGATTTGGAGGTTTCTGAGCCTAATTTGAGTGTGGCTCTTCAATATCTTACTGAGTTATTGGACAAAGGTTTGTCTTTCTCTTCCATTAAGATTCATGCTGCAGCAATTTCAGCTCACTATGATTGTGACCCACCATTGTTTTCTCATCCTTTGTTCAAGCAATTTCTTAGAGGGGCAAAGAATATAAGACCCCCACGTAGAGCTCCTACTCCTGCTTGGGATCTCAATTTTGTGTTGGAGAAACTTACTCTACAACCTTTTGAGCCTCGGCTACTGCTGAATTGAAATACTTGTCATGGAAGACTGCTTTTTGTTGGCCATTACTTCTGCAAGAAGGGTTTCTGAATTGCAGGCCCTTATGGTGGTTCAGCCTTTTTTGATTTTCCATAACGTTAGGGTATCATTACGTACTAATCCTTCCTTTATGCCTAAGGTGGTTTCTAGTGTGGCTTTAAACCAAACTATTCATTTGCCTACTTTTTATGCAGATCCCCAAAATAAGGGGAAAAGATTTTGCACACTTTAGATGTACACAGGCAGTTGCGTTATTATTTAAGCAGGACTAAGGATTTTAGGCAGTCTCAGCAATTGTTTGTTTCTTTTGCTTTGAGTTCTCAGGGCAAGCCTGTGTCAAAACAAACTATTTCTAAGTGGATTGGGTTTTGCATTGCATTTTGTTATTCCCATCATGGCAAGGAGATTCCAGCTGGGATTAGGCCTCATTCCACTAGGGCTACTGCCACTTCAACAGCATTTCTAAGGGGTGGCAACTAAGGATATTTTGGAGGCAGCTACTTGGAGTTCAGTGCATACTTTCTCTAAGCACTACCACCTTCCTCTCTACTCTAAATCTAGGGCTGGTTTTGCCACGGCTATTTTGCAGGGCATGTTGACAGCTCCTGCTTCCTTATGATTTGCCAGCCTCCCTTACCTCTGCTTTGGGATTCTACCCAAGTGTTAGGACTGCAGCAATGTGGGATGAAGAACATAGTACAGTTTTGTACCTACCATAAATGTAGATGTTCGAAGATCCACATTGCTGCAGTCCAATTTACCCTCCCTCCTTCCCCTCTGTGTTTAGGGGTGGTTGTGTGGGTGGTGTTGTACCTTTGTAAATTTGTATATATTGTACATATATTTGGTACAGGAGTGTTTGGTGTTTTTTGGTTTTGGCCTTATCTTTTTAGGGTCTTCTGACATCTGGGGCAAGAAAAGACTGAGGATATGACGTCGGTCATGCGCATTTGTACCCTGACGTCCTGACGTCAGACTAATGCGCCTTGACCGACGTCAGCCATATACTTTGGTATTCGGGCCGACTGGGACAGCGGACTACCCCAAGTGTTAGGACTGCAGCAATGTGGATCTTCGAACATCTACATTTATGGTAGGTACAAAACTGTACTTTTCCCTACTTGTCACTAGGGAACAGGTCCTTAATGCTCTCTCTCTAAGACCAAGAACACTGCATCAGTGGACCCAGACAATATCCCAGGATGACTTCTAAATAGCATGAAACATGACCTATCAGGGCCTCTAGAATTACTATTTAACTGTAGCCTCCAAACAGCCATCGTGCCTCAGTAATGGAGAAAGGCAACAGTCATCCCTCTTTATAAAGGTGGGCCATATACAGACCCTGGAAACTACAGACCCATAAGTCTTACTAGTCTTGTATGTAAAGCCATGGAAAGAATTTTCATGGAGATCAAAAGAGCTATAGCAAACCACCAGGCACTGGACACAACCCAGTTTGGTTTTGTCAAAGGCAGATCATGCCTATTTGTCCTGGTGGACGACTTTGAGAAGTTCACCAAAGCAATGGATGAGGGCAAAATCTTTCACACTGCCTACTTTGATCTAGCCAAGGCATTTGACACACTACCCCACTCTGGCATTGTTGATAAACTCAAGAGGTTAGGTACAAACCTGTATGTCACCCGGTGGATAGCCAACTGACTCACAGACAGGACCCTGGAAGTTAGAATTGGGGAGTCCACATCTACAAAGAGGCTTAGTCACAAGCAGAGTCCCTCAGGGATCAGTCCTTGGACCGCTCCTTTTTGGTATTTACTTCTCAGAAGTCAAGGCCAATGTCAGTGATCTCTGGCTGACTAAATTTGCAGATGATGGCAAATTAGGAGCTGTCATTGAATGTCACACACTAACACAAATGTTCTCCAGGAGTGGCTGACACAGACAGATAACTGGTGTCAGAGCCATGGACTAAAACTAAATGCCAAGAAATGCATAATAGTATCCTTTGGGAAGTCAACACACCCCTTAGAGTTGACCCAGTAGTCAGGGACGTGGGGACACACACGGATAGTAATCTAGCCTTCGATCATCAAGTGTCTACAGTGGTGAGGAAATCATTCTGTGTTGTGCAACTTACAAACAAAGGTATGGCATCCTAAGTCCAAGGAAGTCATTGTTCCACTGTATTTGGCATTCATCAGACCTATCATTGAGTACAATGTACCCTTTGGTATGTACCTAACCAGGCATATCCAACAGCTGGAACGTCCACAGAGGTTCCTCACTAAAAGAATACAGGGCGTAAGTAATATGTTCTATGTAGACCACCTCAAGGCCCTATCCCTGTGTTTTCCTACAGGCTTTTGAGGGGAGATCTATGCCTAGCATACAGGGCATTGTCAGACCCCACTCTGGACCTCCTGCATTTCCACAAAACAAACAGTAGCAGAACTACGTGTTCTAAAGACTTAAACCTTGCCTGTGATATAAGTAGGACCTGGAGAGATAGGTATGTATCCCAGAGACTACCCCATCTGTGGAACAGGCTCCCATCCATGTGAAGCAGAGTTTCTCCCTAACCCAATTCAAGTGCAGCTTGGACAGTTGGATGGAAAACTGGAAATTCATCCATGGTTTGGCATGTATGTCTCTAATGCAGACAGGTAACCTGTAAATGGCTCATCTCCCAGGCCTGTGCTTACGCTTATCAAGGGTATCAGAACTTGTCAGAGATTTGGGATGTATTTCTAGGCTTAAAAAGGCCCTTGTGGTCATTCGCCTAGTAAACACCTATGAACCTATAATAAGCCTTCAACCAACAATTCCCAGCTCAGAAGGGCAGAGTCTACCCTGTAACTTTCTTAATGTAAAACAACTGACCTGAAGCCCAAGTGCTTAAACCAGAACTAAGACACTTAAAATAACAGACACACACTAAGCCTTCAACCAGCAATTCCCAACTTAGAAGGATGTAAGCTACCTCTCCTGTTACAAGAGTGTAGACCACAAACCTTCCTAATATAAAACTGGCCCAAGTGCTTAAACCAAAGGCTTAGAATAACAGTTACAATTTTATCAGGCTACTAACAATCTGTAGTAAATGTAGCTAAATAAATGCAGTACTGTAAAACAGATGAATAAAGTGCAATATATATATATATATATATATATATATATATATATCAAACCGTACTTTTGCGGACCCACTTTAACGAAAGTGCATTTTGTTGAAAATGCACTATCGTGGAAAAAACATGATTATGCGGGGGGTAAGCCCCCCCCTGCACCTCCCTACTTTAATATTCTTACTCCGAGATCGCACTACAGTGGGGATAAGGGAATATTCCCGTATCTCCACTCTGCCACAATCTAAGCAATAGTTTGCTTAGTTGTACATCAGCACTACACATTGATGTACAACTAACGTTACATGTAAACTGCATGTTTTTTTTTTCTTTTCTGTAGCGAAAGTGCATTTTCGATAAAATGGGTCTGCGAAAGTACGGTTCGATGAACCATACTTTTGATTATATAAAGTAGACATATATACATATATATATATATATATATATATATATATATATATATATATATAATTTTTTTTTTTTAGGTTAAGTGGGAAGGGAGGAAGCAAGATAATTTAAGGATGAGAAACTAAGGGAGTGGCCCTTCCCAAATGATCTCTCCCTCTACTCAGTAGAATGAGCTGATGAGGTAGGACTGGGAGGAGTGTCCAAATTGAGATTTACAGTAGGACTGGGAATTGAATGGGTGGGTGGGAGGGGCAAATGCAGCCTGAGAGGAGCAATATTTAGAGCAAGCAGGCCACACGGTGGTGCAGCGGTTAGCATTGCCGCCTCACAGCAAGAGGTTCTCCGGTTCGATCCTTGGCTGGGGTTTCTTCTGTGTGAAGTCTGCATGTCCTCTCTGTGGTCGCGTGGGTTTCTTCCTCTGGGTGCTCCAGTTTCCTCGCACATCGCAAAGACATGCTGAAGGTGGATTGGACACACTAAATTGGCCCTGTGTGTGTGTGTGTGTGTGTGTGTGTGTGTGTGTGTGTGTGTGTGTGTGTGTGTGTGTGCCTTCTGTGGAAGGTTGGGTGCCGGGCTGGCAACTCGACACTGTAAAACTCCACTGCCAATCATGAGCGGACGGTGATCCGCTGTGGCAACCCTTAACCGGGAAAAGCCAAAAGAAGAAGAAGGCCACACACACACTTCAGCTAAATACAGTAATTTCTAAGTAAAAGAGCAATGTTGTTTCTCAGCCCCTCCACTAATTAACTGATGCTATTCACAGTTTGCAGAGGAATTCTTTGCTAACTTATTTTTTAACTGACCCTAGCCAAGAACTCTTACAACTCCAGCAGAGCAGAAAACTTAAAACAAAACAAATGTAATACTAGATATTTAAAGATAAATATAGAATAAGATACAAAATAGACGTGATCAAACCTTAACCGAAGAGCTTCCGATCAAAATTAAATGCAGCCAGAGAGGAGAGATATTCAGAGCAAGCAGGCCACACAAACACTTCGGCTAAATACAGATAGTTCTTTAAAAAAAAAAAAAAAAAAAAAAAAAAAAAAAAAAAAATTCCACTACCGATTCCTTAAATTCCTCTCCATTTAACAATTGGGGAAGCACCAGTGTCTCGTTTTTATTTTGTTATCCTGCATTTTATTTTAGTTGTTATTGGTGTGCAATCTGAAATAGTTATTGGATACATATCAAAACATTCAATTCATTCACATGTTCTCGTGAAATATAATTTCTGTCAAGCCTAGCCCAGTTTTTGTACCTTGGAGAATAATATGTAATTCTCTCTGAGCTCCTACTACTGAATTTGTATCTTCCATACCAAATATTTTCATAAATTTCTTCAAAAATCTATTCTCTTTTTGTTATATTTTACCTTCTAAGGTCCCAGATATTTCCTTCCTTTTGCAAACCAAATTCTAGTTCCTCCGTATAAGTAATGTTCCCTGCTGAAAGCTAATTATTTCTCACAGAATTTTCTCAATCTCCACGGAAGCAGTTTTAGATGGAATATAAACATGTCAGGGTAATCCTCTTCCCTTGCCAGTAGCCCATTACTACTACAAATCTACCATTATTATTTTTTTCATCTAGCTATTGATATAAATACTCCCCTTTTCCTTTGTCTCAGATATTTCGATGAACAACCATCCCAAAGTCCTTTCTTTGTCAAATTCATATGCTCATTTCTTTTCAAATGTGTGTCCTGTATCATGACTGTTTGCACTATGCTTTTCTTAATAAAATTCACTGTTCTTTCTTTTTTGTAGTTGGCTGCAGTGGTGCAGCGGTTAGCATCTCACGGCAAGAGGTTCTCTGGCTCAATTTTGGACTGGGGTGTCTTCTGTGTAGAGTCTGCATGTCCTCCCCGCAGTTGCGTGGAATTTCTCTGGGTGCTTCGGTTTCTTCCCACATTCCAAAGACATATGCAGTAGGTAGATTGGACACACTAAATTGGCCATAGGTGCAAATATGTGTGTGAGTGTGTGTGTATATGTGTGTGTCTGTGTGAGTGGTACGGATGAACTACCGCAGCAAGGCTAGCCTCCCAGCAGTGTAAACCTTGGCATGAAATGATTGTCACTGTTGAAGTGACACCCTGACCCCATGTGTAAAATGGGGAAAAGAGAGTTGTGGATGGATTCTTTTTTGTATATACCTGTGTGATAATTCATATTTAAAGAGAATATGGAAAGTGTTGTTATAATAAGTTATTGTTGCCACCTGTTATGTGTAATGACTTTTTCTTTTTAAGTCTAGTTTCAGCTTTTGTGCTACATGAATACACTAATGTTTGGCAGATTGATCTTTTATACAGTTGTTTCTTGTCATATGCATTTGAACCTGTCACGCAACTTGCAAAACCTTTTGTTTTAATGAAAACCTTCAAACAAAAATCACACTCCTAGAACACCCTCATAATCTGTTCGCTTAATACAAACACCCAGCTATGTATACCTACAAATAATGATGTTTTTTTTTTTAACCCTCTTAATAGGAACAGTAGTCCCAGATTGACAGCTATGCTCACAGGCTTGATTTCACGTATAATGAAGGTTATCCATGTTAAGATGCAAGATACAGCCTTTGCTTTACTTACACT
Organism: Protopterus annectens; assembly: GCF_019279795.1. Lineage (NCBI taxonomy): Eukaryota > Metazoa > Chordata > Ceratodontiformes > Protopteridae > Protopterus > Protopterus annectens. The sequence continues at coordinate 687,395,674 of NC_056728.1, read as the reverse complement.
AAGTGCTGCCTGTTTTTATCTTATTTTTATTCTTCTCCCAGATGTAGAAGGAAGCTTGAATGCTTTCAGAAAACATGATGATCTAACTGTTGAAAGAAAAAAGTATTCTTTATATTGTCTTTATCAGCTTGTCTCTAGAGAAACATGAGAACTAGATACACAGTTGCCTTCAGCTACGAGTTTCTCATATTGCACTATGATCATTTATTTGCTAAATGAAAACTTTTAATTACTTTCAGTGTTCTTTTATTGACTTGCTTCCCCTTAAAACTTGTTAGATCAAGCCAAGAGCCTTAATCCAGTTATTCCCTATGCAAAAGTAAGAAAAGGCATATCAGTTTTACTTGTATCATGCTATTTGGTCCAAGCTTTCTTCTCTTTTTTACATTGTGGTGCCTACATTTTCTTTAGCATTTCTATTGCACACAAAAATTACTGAAAAAGCTTTACTTTTGTTACTTGCCGCATATGTCACGATGTCGATCTTCATTCTACCCTCAACAAGTGAGTTCGGATCCGATCCATCAGATCCAATTCTGCAGTTACTAAAGCTCGCAGCCACCAAATCTCTTGAGCTTCTCCCTTACCCACAACACAGTGCACCTACCAAATTACCTCAGATCTCAATTTTCCACTTCTAGCTATCGGACATAGTCTGCCTTTTCTCTCAAGCTATGTTTTTTGGATAAGTAAAAATGTCTATGTTATCTCTCCAAATAGTTTTCATTTATTGTTATTGATAATTGTATAACCTTTCTCCTGTTCTGCATATGTTCATACTCCCTTTCCCTTATGACTTTGTTGTAATTCTCTTTATACCATTGTTGGTATTGCCTTGCCCTATCTTTCCTTCTTGCTTGCTATTATAATTGGTGTGTTGTATTTGTAATTTTCTGTTATTGCTGTTGCCCTTGTTTTTTTTTTTTTTTTTTTTTTTGTACTTGGTACATTTGGATACTATCGCTAGTATCTCCCTTTCCCTTACGACTTAGTCGTAGTTCTCTCTATACCATTGTTGTCATTCCCTTCCGTTTCTTTCCTGTGTTTCCTACCAAAAAAGTTATTTTGCTAGCTATTATTATTAGATTATCTTGTATTTCTATCTTTTCTGTTGTTGTTGTCACTGACTAGATATTGCATCATGGCTGATAAACTTGCCCCTCACTCTGTGTGTGTACTGTTTGGGCTCTATGCATTACTAGCTGATGAGAATTCCACTGTCCATCCCCCCAATGTTTGGGCTCTATGCATTACTAGCTGATGAGAATTCCACTGTCCATCCCCCCAAAAGGAAGTCACTGGCAATGGACAGATTGGGGAAGCATGTCTTTGCTTCAGTGACTTTTGCCTTGCGGTTGCCGAATTATTTGGCACACTTATTACACTTCAGAGAGATTTGACTAAGGAATTATCAAATACTATCTCAGGAGCCATTTCTGAAGAGGTTAAGGTTTGGTAACTTCTCAGTTGGCAACCCAACAGTCAATATACAATAGTGCTATGAGGTTAGTTTTATGAGGTTAACTTTCAACATAATAGAAGGGACTTCAAGAGCAATGGGTTCAGATATTTCCATGAGGAGGCATGCCAGGATGCATTTGTGTGATTCTGCAGAGCCATTTAAGTCCAGTTTTGTTAATGCCCCTTTGATGGAACTACTGTTTGTGACCCTAAAGTAAACGAAATGCTGTCCAGGTGTGAGAAGGATGGGAAGACCTTGTCTGTCATGGGCATATGTTTTTCAGCTCTCCCCAAAGATCCTACTCCAGGAATCAGCAGAGTGGCCATGAAATGTGGTTCAAAAAGTCTCAAGGTCCTTTCCAAGAGACACTTGAAAGAGGCTCCCCCAGGGGCGGGGGGGACTCCAGTGGACGTAGTTGCCCTGGTGGCAAAGGTGACCTGCAAAGCCAGGGTTCACGAGAATCTTTCTTTGACAAACCCTAACAGCGCTCCTGAACGGGGGCTTGACTGCCCACATCTGGAGACAGTTGGGGGACAAATATCCGTACACCAGAGAGCCTGGCTGGACTTAAAAGATATTTAGGTGCAGAGGATTATATCCAGGAGTTGCATAATACCATTTTCCCTACCACCACCAATTCCAAAAAAAAAAAATCCTCTATGCTCCACCCAGTCAGAGGGAACAAGCAGCAATTCAGTTGCAAAAGCTGCTAGAAAAAAATCATCCAAGAGGTCCCACCAGACCAGATAGATCCAGAACCTGCTCAAGTTTTTTTTAGTGTCAAAGAAAACTGAACTGGAGACCAATTTTGGATCTCACAAATCTAAACAAATCTGTTCAGCTGACCAAATTCCAGATGGTCAAGGTTCAGTCCATTCTCCCTTTTCTGGGCAAGAATGATGGGATATGCCTGATAGATCTTCAGGATGCCTGTTATCACATAAAAATGTACAGGCAATCCAAAAAGTTTCTATGCTTTCGGTTGGGAGCTAGTCACTACCACTTATTGGTACTGCCCTTTGGACTCAACCACAGCCCCCAGGGTGTTCACCAAATGCATGGCAGCAGTAGCAGCTTACTTCAGACTGCAGGGATTCCGAGTGTTTCCCTACCTGAATGACTGGCTTATTACCGCTCCCACCAGACATCAACTCATTCACGCAAGGGATCAGGTTCTCCACACGTGTTCTCTCTTAGGAATAACCATAAACTACAGCAAATTGTAACTTCAGCCAACTCAGACATTGGAATTTGTTGGAGCTCTTCTCAATACAAACGTCGGTCATTGCTTCCCTTCTATCACACCGAGTTCAAGCAATAAGGTCACAGGTCAAGAAGGTTGTAAGGAGCATCTCAGTTTCAGCCCGTACAGTTCTTCGCACTCTAGGCCTCATGGCAGTGGTGATAACCATAGATGTTAAGTTGTCTATCTCGCCTTCATTCTTGCTGGATGGGTTCGGAGCCGACCTCGGCTCCGACTCGGCCACTCTAAAAGCTCGAGAGTTGGTTCCACCGGCTCGAGGCTCCCCTTATATCCCACAATGCTAGGCGAGAGTTACCTCAGATCTCGTTTGCCGCTACAGCATCGAGGTGTTGGTTTTTCTACCGGCTTGTTGGTAAGTGTAATTTTGGTAAATTTAGAACACTTAAAACCCTATATTTTTGAGTTTATATATATTTCCCTTAGTGTAGTGGTTTTCTACTCCGGTTTTCCGGAAAATCCCATTTTTTTTCCCCAAGAACTTTTAAAGTTCTCTCTCTCGGGCCTTCTGGCCTTTCTCCATCCCCTAGTTGTGTGTGTGTGTTACTCTTGATAAACTTTAGTTAATTGTTTATTTTGAGTTTTAAAAGTAGATTAGTGTAATCAGTGTGTCTGTTGAGTGTGTGTGATTACACTTTTGTTTAGGATGTCTAAAGACACAAAGGTCTCAGGCTTCAAGAAGTGTGATGCGTGCTGTCAGAAAATGTCTGTGACAGATGGTCACACTTCTTGTGTCTATTGCCTGGGGCCTTTGCACCTGCAGGACTCCTGTGCTGTATGCCACGGCTTCATCCCCAGGGTCCTGCAGGAAAGAAAAAATAAGTTGATCCTAAGGGGTCTACTTAAGCCGGAGGATTCCCTTTCTGTCTCTGGGAAGCCCTCTAAGGCTTCTAGGTCCTCGGCTCCAGCAACTGAGCCGAGACCTAAGGCTTCTAAACCTCCGCCTACATCGGCTCCGGCTGGAGCCGATGAGTCTCAGACCACAGTTTCTGTGGTTCCCTCGGCTCCGGCTGGAGCCGAGGTAATAGAGGTTCCCGTGTCGGCTCCGTCCAGATCTTCGGAGCCGACATCGAGGAAGAGGTCCAGGTCACCATCCCTTGGCTCCGTTCATTCGGCTCCAGGATCTCCCCTGCTGTCTGAACGGAGCCATAAATCTCATTCCTCTAGGTCATCGAGGCTATCGGATCATGACCTTCAGAGGGTAGTGAGTCGACTTCTTAAGTCCGAGGCACTAGCCCAGATGCTTCAGAGCCCGACTCATCAGTCGATGCCTGCCCTTGTCCATCAATATATTCCTCCTCCGACTCCGTTGAGCTCGGAGCCGGGTCGTCGGAACCGAGACTGTGGTAGCGCCGGAGCCGATACAATTGTCTTCGGCTCCATCGTCGGCTCCATTTCTTCCTTAGAAGAATCTCGGCGCCGACTTCCATCGCCGGCTCCGAGGGGTGAGTGGCATCGGACCCTTGTCCGACCCGCTCTTCCTCTCGGAGCTTCGGCGCTGGTGAGTTCGGCTCCGACATCGCCTCGGAGCCATCACTGTCGGTGCCGAGGGGGTTCTCAGCTTCGGAGCGGGGACCTCTGGCTTTGCCTGACAGGGGTGCTTTCGAGGTCATGCGGAGTGTGTTAGAGCCTGGCTCTACTCCACAGTCGGCGCCGTCCGCCCTCCCTCACGGTGCCTCAGGTCAAGTCGACTCACTCCCTCATCCCGGACCGCAGAGAGCCAGCTCCTCAGGAACCCCATGTGGGATTTCATCCTCTTCCGAGGCCTCTCCTGATTTCGCAGAAGAGCCCCCTCGGAAGAGGAAGTGTAAGAGGAAACACATTGACTCACCTGAGTCAATCACATCTGATACAGATTTAGATGATTCCGAGGGTTCCCCCCGTTCCCCTTCTGAAGATGTCTCTTTTGCAGACATTCTAGAGATCCTGAAGCAGAGGGGAAATTGGCCAGCCCTTAACCCTTCGGAGGATGAATCTGTATATCTTGAGGCGTTTGGCTCTCGCCCTTCCACCTCCTGGGTGTCCCCCCCTTTGACCCCCTCATGCAGGTGGTTGCTAAGAAGGCATGGACGGCTCCTGATTCAGTAGATCCCACTCCCAGGAGACCCTCCAAATTCATAACGGCACCAGCAGACAAGCAGTTCTTGACAAAAGGAGTTTCTGTGGATGCTATGGTGGTAGCTGCTGCCACTAAGAAGGAACTAGCTGATCCTTCAGTACCTGTCCATCCACCTAACAAGGAATCTAGGTCCATGGACAGGTACGGGAAGCGGATGTTTTCATCAGCGACATTTACTATGCGTTCGCTGAACTACCTGTGCCATTTCACTCGTCTTCAAAGAGACTTGATTAAAGAAGCGAGTGACATGTTGAAGGATCCTACAGCTGCGGGTTTTCAAGATAAAATGAACACTCAGCTGGCTACCCTTAACTCCATAGCCAACTCCTCCATGCGCCTCCTTTCTTATGCGGCTGATGGAGCGAGTAGGGCCGCAGGGACAGGTGTGGCCTTACGTAGGCATGCCTGGATGCGGCTATGCAATTTTGCGGACCCCTTCAAGACGTCTTTCACTAACTCCCCGTTTGATGGATCATCTCTCTTTGGTCCTCAAGTGAAAGAAACCTTGACTAGGTGCGAGACTGATGGCAAGACTCTTTCTGCCGTCGGAGTCCGTTTTCTACTCCTTCTAGGCCTTACCCCAAAGGCCAGAAAAGTGGGAAAATGTGGTTCCGTAAACAAAATCAAGGGACTTCGCCTGACGCACAAAGTCGCTACCCGCCAGAGGCAGAGGCGGGAATAACAATGGTAGACGCCGCCTCGAGGCAGGGGGCTCTGCAAAACCAGGGCAATCAAGAAGCCTTCTCTGATAAGCCCTTTCAGCATCCCTGAGGTGTTGCCCGGCTGCCCACCTTCGGAGGCAGTCGGGGAAGGTTGTCACTGTACCCAAAAGCCTGGCTATCCCTGACTCAAGACAAATGGGTACAGTCCGTCATTTCAAGGCTATTCTATCCCCTTTCTTCGCATTCCAAACAATCAAAAAATCCCTTCCAGATGTTCCACCACAAGAAAGGGATCTAGCGGTTTTGGAAATTTCAAAACTGCTTGCAAAATGAGCAATTCAGCCAGTTCCAGCAGACCAGCAAGGATCCGGAATCTACTCAAGGTTCTTTTTAGTTCCAAAGAAAACAGGGGACTGGAGACCAATTTTGGATCTCAGTATCTTGAACAGATCAGTCAAGAAAACAAGATTTCGGATGGTCACGCTGCAGTCCATCCTTCCCCTATTGGGAAAAGGAAACTGGATGTGCTCTATAGACCTTCAGGATGCGTACTATCACATAAAATGAACAGACGCTCCAGAAGATTCCTCCGCTTCAGGCTGGGAACCAGTCATTTTCAATTCAGGGCCCTGCCCTTTGGTCTCACCACTGCCCCCCCAGGTGTTTACCAAATGCATGGCAGTGGTAGCTTCTCACCTGAGACGACAAGGATTCCAGGTGTTTCCATATTTGGACGACTGGCTCCTCACAGCCCCCACCAAGCATCTCCTTCTGATGGCCAGGGATTACACTTTTCGCATTTGTCAAAAGTTAGGCATTTCAATAAATTGCGAAAAGTCTGTTTTGTCGCCTTGTCGTACTATTACCTTCATAGGCGCAAATCTAGACACAGTAAACATGTCTGCGAGGCTAACAGATCAGAGAATAACAGACATACACAGACTGGTCTCACTCCTTTTCAACAACAACAGAATCAAAGCCAGGTTAGTTCTGAAAGTGTTGGGAATTATGGCGGCTGCCATACCTCTGCTTCCATTAGCCAGATTCCACATGAGAATCCTTCAATGGATGCTCTTTACACAATGGTCATACCAGCAACTTCCAATGTCCCACACCATTATGATTACGCAGACGTGCAGAAATCATCTCAGGTGGTGGATGTCTTCCCCTCAGCTCTGGTTGGGAAGACCCTTTGTTCCCCCCCCTCCGGTTGCTACTTTGACAACGGACGCCTCCCTGATCGGGTGGGGGGGGCATTATCAGGGCAGGACGGTCCAGGGCACATGGCAACCAGACGAATGCCACTTGCACATAAATGTTCTGGAGATGAGAGCAGTGCTTTTAGCGTTGCAAGCCCTTCAAGACTCTCTCCCCTTGGGAACGATTGCAATCCAGACAGACAATATGTCTGTAGTGTGGTACATCAACAAACAAGGCAGAACCAGGTCCTACCCCCTGTGTCGAGAAGCACTCAGATTGTGGCAATGGGCGATTTCTTCTCAGCGTTTTCTGATAGCAACGCACATCCCCGGGAAGTCCAATCAAATAGCGGACAAATTGAGCAGAGCTATCCTCATGCCTCACGAGTGGTCTCTGAAAGACTCTGTGGTGAGAGAGATTTTTCTCAAGTGGGGTCAGCCTTGCTGCGATCTTTTTGCTACTCCCCAAAACAGCAAGTGCAGACATTATTTCACTCTGTTCCCTTTACCAGGCCAACCCAGCAGAGATGCTCTAGTCCAAGTTTGGCCCCGGGGACTTCTGTATGCTTTTCCTCCCTTCCCACTAATCTCTCAGGTGATACAGAAAGCTATCGCTCAGAAGGCCTCGTTGATCCTCATTGCTCCTTACTGGCCTCGACAGGTGTGGTTCCCCTTTCTACATCAATTTCTACTGGAGCGACCTTGGCATCTGGACCTAGTTCCAGACCTTTTGATCCATCAATCGGGTCAGTTACATCGCTCCCTCCCCTCTGTGAACCTCACTGCTTGGTTCCTCCAGTTCCAACATTAGCCAGGCTTCCTCAATTATCTCACTCTGTTCGAGATATTTTGATAGCTTCCCATAAATCTTCCACTAGGAAGTTTTATTTGAGTAAGTGGAAACGTTTCACATATTGGGCTCAAGGAAGGGACATAGATCCTTTCACTGCTTCCATCCAAATAGTCCTTGAATTTCTAGCTGAACTCTTCCATGCAGGTTCATCCCCTTCTACTCTTAAAGTTCAATTGGCAGCTATCTCTAACTTTCATGTAGGTATTTCTGAATCTGCCTTAATGTCCCACAAGCTTTGCAAAGCCTTTTTGAAAGGAGTTTTTCTTCTCAGGCCTCCTATAAGAAATCCTCCTTCTCCTTGGAACCTAAATTTAGTTCTTACTTCTTTGATTCTTCCCCCTTTCGAACCTGCAGCCTCCTGTTCTTTAAAATTGCTATCATGGAAGACTCTCTTTCTGGTAGCTATTACTTCAGCTAGAAGAGTCTCAGAACTTCATGCACTCAGCTGTCGACCTCCTTATCTATTGTTCCATAAGGACAGGGTATCATTACGAACCAACCCGTCCTTCTTGCCTAAGGTAGTCTCGACGTCAAATCTAAATCAAAGCATTGACCTCCCTGTCTTTTTTCCAGAATATTCCAATAGGTCTGAACAAAAATTACACTGGCTAGATGTTCATCGTCAGTTGAGGTACTATTTGGATAGAACAAAACAATTCAGAAAATCTGACCAACTGTTTATCTCCTATGCAGAAAGCAGAAAAGGACTTTCAGTTTCAAAGGTATCATTATCTAGTTGGCTTACATCTCTGATTACCCTTGTTTATGAGATTAGAAACCAAAAGCTGCCTAATAAACCTAAGGCCCATTCTACCAGAGCTTTGGCTACTTCTTTAGCCTTCCAAGACAGACTGCCTATTGACACCATTTGTGCAGCGGCTACTTGGGCTACTCCTCACACTTTCATTTCTCATTATAAGTTGGATTTAGCTTCTAGGCATAGAGCTAACTTTGGTTCCACTGTTCTCAGGAGTCTGTTCCGTTAGGCCACCCGGGACAAGGTGCTAGGGACGCGGTCCCATCCAGCAAGAATGAAGGCGAGATAGACAACTTAACATATAGAAGTTATGTTCTTACCATAACGCTTCATGTTAGTTGTCTTCTTCTCGCTTCTTCTTAAGGCCCCACCCTCCTTCCCCTGGCCTGGACAGACCTAGAGGAGTTGTGATTGTGACCTCTCTTTCTACCACCTCTTTTCTTAGGCATATGCTGCTTGCATATTTCCTGAATCAGGATGTAGGTCACCCTTCTTTCTCCCTGTTGTTAGAGGTGGACTCTAATTAGAGTTGTTCTGTTACTATTATAAGCTGGGGTTAGCTTACAAACGAGATCTGAGGTAACTCTCGCCTAGCATTGTGGGATATAAGGGGAGCCTCGAGCCGGTGGAACCAACTCTCGAGCTTTTAGAGTGGCCGAGTCGGAGCCGAGGTCGGCTCCGAACCCATCCAGCAAGAAGAAGGCGAGAAGAAGACAACTAACATGGAACGTTATGGTAAGAACATAACTTCTATTTCCATTAGCCAGGTTTTACGTGCGGATTCAATGGATGCTGACTACTCAATGGTCACACCTTCATCAATCAATGTAGTACCAGATAAGAATTACCAAGACTTGCAAAAGAGATTTGAATTGGTAGATCCAATCTGACCAAATGCTTCATAGTCATCCCTTCATCCCCCAACAGCCCAAGCCTATAGTGGCCATGAATGCTTCCCAGATAGGGTGGGGGGAACATTATCTGGGGAAGACAGTCCAGGGTATTTGGTCCCCTGAAGAAATCAACTTGCACATAAATGTTCTAGAGATAAGAGCAGTGCACTTGGTGTTGCAAGCATTTCAGGATGTTCTTCCCTCTGGGACTATTGCTATTCAAATGGACCATGTGTCACTTGTTTGGTACATCACTAAACAAGGGGGAACCAAATCTCACTCATTGTGTCAAGAAGCTCTCAGGATGTGATAGTGGGTGATCTCTTCTGACAGTTTTTTTTATTAGCAACACACACTCTGGGGAAATGCATCATGATTGTGGACAAACTGAGCAGGTGCATTCTTCTTCCACATGAGTGGTTCCTCAACCAGACAGTGCCAGACAAGATTTTCCATCAATGGGGCCAAGCCATATGGCAATCTTTTTTGCTTCTCCCGTAAACAAGTGCAGCAACTACTTTGCTCTGATTCCCCCACAGAGGAAGTCCCCGAGGGATGCTGTACTAACGATTGACCACCCCGGTCTTCTTTATGCCTTCCCACCAACTCCACTGATTCCAAAATTTCTGCAGAAAGTTGCCAGGTCAAAGAGCACAGTAATCCTCATTGTGCCTTATTGTCCTCAAAAATGTGGTTTTCCTTCCTCTTGCCTCACCTGGTTAAACCACCGTGGAACCCTAGATCAAACTCTGGACCTTCTGTCTCACTTGACGAGTATGTCGCACCCAGATACACCAAACCTCAAGCTGTGACTGCTTGGCTTCTCCAATTCCCTTAGTAGCCAGACAATCAATGCTCTCTCATCACCTGTCTGACATTTAATTTTATCTTCCCATAAACCCTCGACAAAAAAACTTATTCCAGTAAATGGAAAAGATTTGTCCATTGGGCACAGCAACACAATCTCAACCCCTTTTCCAACTCCTGTCAATCACATTTTAGATTTCCTAGCAGACCTATTGCAAAATGATGCTAGTTCTTCAATCATTAAAAGTACAACTAGCAGCAATTTCAAATTACCATACAGGTTTTAATGGTCATCCATGGCTTCATACAAATTGAGCAAGGTCTTCTTAAAAGGGACCCTTCTTCTAAGGCCTGCCTTTAAACACCCCCACTCCTCCATGGGATTTCAAATCTTATGCTACAGTCTCTCACACAACCCCCTTTTGAACCAGCAGCTGCTAAATAGCTTACATGGAAGACAATTTTCTTAGTTGCCATTACTTCCGTAAGAAGACTTTACGAGATTCAGCATTATCTAAACCTCTATACTTGGTTTTCCACAAAGAGTGACCTTGCGTACTAATCTGTCTTTTCTGCCAAAGGTGGTGTCAGAGTCCAGTATCAATAGAGTCATTAATCTACAGTGGTTTATCCCCAAGTTTGCCAACAAAGGAGAATATGTCCTACATTTACTGGATGTTCATAGACAATTGCAGTTCTTGTTTGCATAGAACAGGAAAAATCAGAAAAGCTGACCAAGGGTTTATTTCATTCTCTGACCCAACCTTGGGAAAACCGGTTTCCAAAATTACCTCATCAGAGTGGTTGACAAATTGCATTTCCTTTGTCTGTACTAAATTGGGCATTACTCTTGCATATTCCTTGAAAGCACACTGCAGTAGATCCATGGCTGCTTCCGCAGGTTTTCAGTCAAGAATGTCCATGGATGATATATGTGCAGCAGCAACTTGGGCTACTCCCCATATCTTTGTCACTCATTACAAGTTGGATTTAGTCTCCAGAGGTAGAGCATCATTTGGTTCTGTGGTGCTCAGGAATATCATTCCTTGAGTCCACCCTGGATGTAAGTAGCTAGGAATGCTGTCCCACTTGTTGAAGATAGTGATAATTAACAACATCAGACAAATTCTGTGTTGCCCATCTTCATTCTTCCTCAACTCCCCTCCCTCCAACCCCCATCCTAAGGCTTCTAAAAGAACGAGTGTTTACAAGGTCTCCCTATACTAAATATATGACTTCTGGATATAGCTTTTCCATGGCTCTGTTCAATTTTCTTACTCTAATGTAGCAGCAAACAAGATCTGAGGTAATTTGGTAGGTGTATTGTGGGAAAGGGAGAAGCTCAAGAGATTTGATGGCTGCAAGCTTTAGTAACGCCAAAGTCAGATCTGATGGATCTGATCTCAACCTGCTTGTTACAGATTTGCTGTTCTGAACTGTTTGGAAGTTTCTAGAAGGCCAGTGCTTGCTTGGGCTAAAGGGAAGTGTCTGTGTTCACCAGTGGGAGTGGTTAACACTGGAACAGCCTGTCTGTCCCTGGAGGAGTGGTTACTACCTAGAAGCTGTAGTTTTATTGGCCATTTTGGGTAAATTCTAAACTCCTTGATCTCTCTCTCTTAAAACCAGGCTGCCTCGTGGTTTTGGCGTCTTTTCAGGCTTGCTAGTTGTTGCTGAAGCACCTACCAAGAGGAGAAAACGCTGAGAGAAGAAAAGGAGCCACTTTTGTGATTTTAAGTATTTTCTTCTGATTTTTTGTTAAGTTTTACTGCTTTGCCGCCTACTTTTTGGCATTTTCCGGCTTGCTAAAGTTTATATCTGTAACAGTACTTAGAACACATCTAGAGCCTGTTTACTGCATTTCCTGTGTTGCACTTAATTTAAAATCTTTTTTTTCTCTAAAAACTGCATTTTACCTGATTTTGGCCTAGCACTAAAGTGTGGGGGCATTTATTGCACTGTTGTGATTATTTTGCTGCTTGTCTATCTCTGCTACCTTTAAACTACAACAAAAAGAAAAAAAAAATCTTGTTTTTCCCACTTTCTGAAAGTTAAGAAAGTTCAGTTACAGATTTGCTGTTCTGAACTGTTTGGAAGTTTCTAGAAGGCCAGTGCTTGCCTGGGCTAAAGGGAGGTCTCTGTGTTCACCAGTGGGAGTGGTTAACACTGAACAGCCTGCCTGTCCCTGGAGGAGTGGTTACTACCTAGAAGCTGTAGTTTTATTGGCCATTTTGGGTCAATTCTAAACTCCATGATCTCTCTCTTAAAACCCTACAACTCTCTTTTTGCGTGGTTTTGCGCACTGAGCAGCGTCAGGCAGCACCGCCTAAACAGGTTTAAACTATTCCAGGCTCCACAAAGTCTGCTCTTCACCTTTTCCCTTAGAACTGTTCAAACTCTCAAAGTAATCACTCTGTTCTCTTTCAAAAGCCCTGCACTTGCTCAGCTCTTATAAGGAAACACTAACTATTTAAAGCACTACACCCTCCTTGACTTCTCATAAGTATTAGACTCCCGATTGGTCCTTCCTGATCAAGTGAAAAATCAGTTCCCTTCCCTAATCTGATCAGTAAAAAAAAGTTCCCTATACTAATCTGGTATGTCCAAGGGTCAGTTTCAAGGTTACTCTCCAGTCCAGCTGGTGAATCTGGGAATTTTGAGGCAATGTTACAATTGCCTTATGTGCACAGACAACCCTCGCCTCCTTCCAACAAACTCTAATACATGTGAGAGATGCAGTTACACAGCCAAACTGGAGGCAGAGCTCTCTCAACCCAAGACTGGCACAGTCAGTCAGGAGGAAAAGGTAACCATCCACACCACAAATCCAGTCTCACACAGACCTATTGCATCTGCATACCCAACACATAAACACACAAAAACATACTCGGAGGCTCTAAATAAAAATCTGCCTAAACAGCAAAGACCTCCTAAGCAGATATCCAAGCAACGGCCACCCCTCAACAATACCCACAAATCACATATCTCACAAAATCAGTGTGCCTCAGTCACAGCCCATAAGGCCAAACAACACACTAAATACACTTGTTATAGGGGACTCTATTGTCCGGCACACTGACATCCCACTCACCAGACTGAACAAGGAGAAGGTCACTGTAAGCTGCCTGTCGGGTGCCAGGATCCACAACATAACGCAAGCACTCAGGTCACTCCAAAGCAAGTACAAGTATGACTCCGTCATTGTCCATGCTGGTGTGAATGACCTGAGACATACCTCCCTGGACTACATGAAAAGAGACATAGAGGAGCTCTCTGACCGTGTAGCCCAGGCTGGTATGTCCCTGACCTTGAGTAGCATCTTGCCCTCACCAGGAATGATGCTACAGTATAAAGACAAAATTATCAGTTTCAACAATTGGCTAAAGTATTGGTGTCATTCAAAGGGGATCCAGTGTCTGTCAGCCTGGGATGACATGCTCAACAAGCCACGTTGCTTCGCTAGGGACGGCTTGCACCTGTCACCCTTAGGCTTTCGTATACTGGCCAAGGATCTTGCCACCCCCATAGTGCCTTTTTTAGGCAAGGCTCAAAGGACAAACCGACCTCCATAGACAACCCAAAGATAACAAAGCTAAAGGTAATGCTACTCAATGCCAGAAGTCTAAACCTCAAGATGCACGCACTCGAGACTCTCCTCAGTATGGAGAAAATCGATGTCTGTGCAGTAACAGAAACCTGGCTCAAGGCTCCTGAGAGCACCCCAGCACTACCAGGTTATAACTCATACCATGCGTTTCGGCCCCAAAACTCGGACCGAAGCACAAAAGGAGGGGGAGTATCTATATTCATCAAAGATACCTACACCTCCAGGTTAGTGGCACTGCACGAAGCATCAGAAACCATCCATGTGCAACTAACAGTGGGCAAAACAGCATTTCAGTTTGTAGCCTGCTACAGAACACCCTCCCTATTACAGGAACCCCACTTGGCATTCCTGAGAACACTGGAGAATATGAAGGTCTCTCCAAACACTATGTTATTGGGCGACTTCAACTACCCAAACATTGACTGGGAAAACTACTCAAGCCCAAACACCCTCGCCCAACGGTTCCTTGAATTTATAAACTCTAATGCAATGGAACAACTGGTCACCACTCCCACAAGAGGGAACAACATATTGGACCTGGTCATCACCAACATGGGGACTCTATGTCCCACACCAGAGGTAAACCCCTCATTGGTAAGATCAGACCATAAACAAATTTCCCTGGACATCCATATCCCATCCCCACCCTCAGCCAAGGAAATCACTGTAAAGAATTTCTCCAAAGCCAACTTTGCACTTCTCAAGACTGAGGTGGAATCCTTCAAAGCCCCTGGGCCAGCGGATAATACAGCCCAATCCGCAGAATCCTTTACAAATGCATTCTATGAGCACCTGCAGGAATGCATGGATCGTGCTATCCCAAATAAAACCAAGACTCACTCTTCCAAAAACAGGAGACCGGTCTGGTGGACCCCGGCCATAAATAAGCTATACAACAGGAGGAGGAAGCTACTACATGACAGAGCAAAATCCCAAAAAGGGAAGGCATCACTGATCAGTATTAGTAAGAAACTTCGCTCCCTCATAAAATCATCAAAGGCCAGTTTCGAAAGAAAAATTGCCTTTGACACTAAAGATAATCACAAGGCCTTCTTTAGTTATGTCAGAAACATGGGCGGAAACTCCCAGATATGCTCTGAATTGTTGCATAACGGTACAAAATATACCGAACCTACAGACATAGCCAACATCCTGGCAGACAGATTCAGCGCAAACTTCTCCCCCCCTTCCCCCCAAAGGAGCAAACGCCTATCCCAACTGAATGTAACCTCCCTGACATCACAGATGCACAGGTGAAAGCTGTCCTCTCCAAAGCAAAACACACAGCATCTATGGGGACTGGACAGCGTCCCAGGCTGTGTCTTACACGAGCTCCAAGAAGAACTGAACCCTCACATTAAGTCACTGTTCAAACTTAGCCTTACTACAGGATATGTACCCAAGGAATGGCATACAGCTACAGTGGTCCCACTCTACAAAGGTGGTGCCACAACGGACCCAGGAAACTATTGCCCCATAAGCCTGACTAGTCTGGTCTGTAAAGCTATGGAGCGTATTATAATGGAACTCATAAACAAAGACATTGGGAGCCTCCAGACACTGGACCCTACCCAATTCAGCTTTGTTAAGGGCAGATCTTGCCTCTTAAACCTAGCTGATTTCTTTGAAACAGTTACCAAAGCCATAGATGAGGGCAAGGTAGTCCACACAGCCTACCTGGACCTCGCAAAAGCCTTCGACACAATACCCCACTCGGGCATCATAAATAAGCTTACCAGCTTAAATATCAACCCGTATATCACAAGATGGGTTGCAAACTGGCTCAGAGATAGAACCCACATGGTCAGAATCGCAGGTACCATGTCCAAATCCAAACCAGTTACAAGTGGCGTCCCACAGGGCTCAGTTCTGGGACCTATCTTGTTCGGTATATACTTCTCTGAGGTTCAGGCTAACACGGGGGGATTATGGCTGACAAAGTTCGCAGATGCTGCAAACTGGGGGCCATAATCAAATCTCCAGCTGACACAAGCGTCTTCCAAAAGGGTCTCACAGAGACAGATGCTTGGTGCCAGAACCACTGCCTCAAGCTAAATGCTAAAAAGTGCATAGTCATCCCCTTTGGGAAAAACAAGGTGCCCACAAATTACCACATAGGTGGTAATCCATTAAGTACGGAAGAAGTAATTAGAGATTTGGGGACCAACGTAGATAGTAATCTCTCCTTTGATAATCACGTTACCAAAGTGGTTAGAAAGACCTTCTATATAGCCCACCTTATCACGAAAGGTTCGCATCTAGATCGAGAGGTCATTGTGCCCCTCTACTCATCACTCATCAGGCCCATAATTGAATACAATGCCCCTTTTGGGATGTACCTTGCCCGACACCTGCAGCAACTGAAGAGACCCCAAAAGTACCTCACCAAGAGGATCATGGGGTACAAACAGATGTCCTATGCAGCTCGACTAAAGAAACTCCAGCTCTACTCAGTTGCTTACCGCCTACTCAGAGGCGATCTATACCTGACGTACAAAGCCATGTCAAACCCAGAATTAATGGACATGCTCCACCTCAAAAAATCCAAGTCCCTTAGAGCTACACGCTCCAGGGACCTAAACCTCAGCACAAAAATAAATAGGACATGCTGGAGGGACAGATTCATTTCCCAGAGGCTCCCCTCACTCTGGAATAGAATCCCAATTCATGTTAGACATAGCCCCTCGCTGACCCTCTTCAAGCGAAATTTGGACGCGTGGATGGGAAATTGCAAATTCACCCCTGGGATCTCTCCTGTGTCCCTGCTAGACAGAGGCACAGTAAACTAATCTAAAAGGGTACCTTCTGTGACCTACTTTGCAGAGGCACAGTAGGCTAATCTAATAGGGAGGCGGAAGCCAAATACACTCTGGCTAGGCTTATAAATGCCCTAGGGCAGATAGCCTAGTATCTACCTATGAACCTATAAAGATAGACAACACGGATGGAACGTTATGGTAAGTACATAACTTTTTTTTTTGTTTATAAAAATACTGTTCAGAACAAAAATTGTTTTACTTAGTTAACTCCTTCCTTCCTTTTCCCCTCTCCTTTAATCTTCTTCCAAACATGGACATGAAGTAGGGCGTGTGCTTTGGAGTCTACTTCAAGTTTAACAAAATCAAAGTCCAATATATAGAGGTTTTCTTGTTCCACTTTTCACAAATGTGACTGATGCTTATCCCACATTTATTGATTGAGTTCTGGTTTTCTTCTGTTGATCTCAAACTCCCAACTCCAGTCTCAGGTCATTTCCAGTGTACTCCTAATTCATCTAGTCAACTCTGTCTCTCAAGCATTTCCTTTGGAACATTGGAAAAGCTTTTCCTGATGTAGTCTTTCTGTGAACTTTATCATTAGAAGAATAAGAAGTCGAATCCCCTTCTGTTTGACAGCTCACTTTTTTGTTAGACAAACTTTTGTATTCCTCATGCTGTGCATCAAAAAATGAGTGACACACCAGGAAAAATATTCTGAAGATAGCTGGATATAGCAGATTGGATCTCACACCTGCTTCTTGACATTCCTAGAATGCTAAAATAAATGTACTCCTCTTCTGCCTAGTGTATAGTGAGTAATCATTTTCCACAAACACTCTAGTCTCTCCAGCGTTAGTACCTTGTCCTTCTGCCAGTTTTGTCAGCATGAACCTTCTGCTAGTAGGACTGCATCTTTACTATTAGAGGTCTTGGCTGCTTCCCCATAGCCAGGTTTGGTGCATAAACATGATGTGCCCTTTCAGTTAACTGCTGTGGTATTCCTTTCTGTTTGCTTATTTGTGCTTTCATAAAATCAGTAATCTGTTCCTTCTAGTTTCTCTGATAAAGCATAAAATAAAAAAGTTTTCCCTATGGGCTGTGTCCTGTAATTCTACCAATTTTGAGACGTCTCTTGAGCAGTCTCATACTCGGCCAGCATTTTCTTCATTTCAGCACCTAAATTTTGCAATGTTTTCAGCTTATTTGAATACATTTGTCTGAACTTCTTCAATTTTTTCCACCGTTGTTGTTTGAGTTGATATACAACTTCCATGTTTTATTTGAATTTGCTCTGGGCACATTTGACTTATTTTTTCCTCTACACTACTGGAAATCATATCTTGTGCCAAAGATGGAGCTTGAACTGCTCTTTGTTGGACTGCTACAGAATTCTTACCAGCCAGTGTTTTGTCCTCACCTTTTGTGGTTGAGTTTCTTTCAGGTTCCCTAAATGACTTCATTGATGGCATCCAGGCAGTTCACTTACTAGACAGTAACTGAAATTTACACCAAAAAAATAAATTCACTGGGTCTGTTTTCTGAGTTTCTGTTTTCACACTGGGAGAGCTGAAATCAAGCAGTTATTCCGCGTACAGCCATCTTGGAAGTCTGAGTAAAAAATATTCTTGACCACATTCTTACAAATGTAAAGTCATCATGCACAACTCGTAGAGTTAATTCGGTCCATAAGCTATTAACCTTTTCCCTGGAACTATCTAAACCTTCTGAAAATGGTATGTTGGAATCCAAAGACTTCAAGCACACAAATCTCCCCAAATCATATGCTGAAACAAAATTCATTTATAACATCACCCCAGACATAGACTCACCAATATGGTCATGGAGGAGTTTTAAACCCACATTTGGTCATCACATCTAGATCCAAATACAATGGTAAATTTAAAAGAGAACCACTATGATGGCCCACAGATATAAATAAAATTAACAATAAATTGGGGAAAAAACTCATTATAGTTTACACCATATCTAAAGACCCTCAAGTCAAGGAAAATATTAGGAATTTAAGATTTAATAAAAAGGCTATTAGATCTACTAAGGCAACCTATAAACTCCGTTTGGCATCTGAAACCAAGGACAATTCAAATCATTTAGGTATACTGGAAAACAAGAAGCCACATTCAATGAATAGAACTTTTATAAAATGACAAACCTTAGTAAAATCCAGCGGACATGCACAAAATTAATTTGCTGGTATATTGGCAAATATCCACTCCTGTGGTGACTACCCAAAGCCCTGTGATCCCCGTGTTTCACAAACCCATCATCATCACTAAACATGTACCGTAAGTGCTGTCCAAAACTAAGAACTCTTCCTCCAAGGGACTTAAATGCATACTGGGCTGTTTAAGTAGTACTAAACATGCCCAGGCAGAACCTCTCCATAAAGTTATTTAACTAGCACCTGGCTACAGACTCAGTCCTGGAAGTATAGCATACAGCACTGGCGATGTCATTTCATAAAGGTGGCCCTACTGCCAACCCAGGCAACTATTGTTCCATCAGCCTGATGAGTCTCATTTATAAGGCTGTTGGAGCATTTTATAACAGACTTGATTAATATCAACATTAAACATCTCGTCAGGCTAGATGTGCAGCAGTTTAATTTTTGCACTTCCCAAGAAAAGCTCCCTGAGCCAGTTAGTCTGCACCCCAACCAGAGGTGATAAAATCTTGGACTTGTGAACCTTACCAGTATGGGGCAGCTTTGCTTTTCACCAGTTATTACTTCCTTACCGGTCATATCAGAACATAGGTCAATCCTGTTCACCATAAGACTGAAGACTAAAGCATTTTTCAGTACTTCTTTATTCAGTGGTTATGCAAAGGCTAATCAACTAAAACTGAATGATGATTTGGCTGAATTCAAAATTCCTTTCCATTGTGATGACTACGATGCTTATGTGGAATCCTTCACTGCCAAATTCTACACACATGTAAATAGCTACATAGATGCAGCTTTTCCCTCAGAAGTAAATGCAATGACATCTTCAAAAATAAACCCCTATCATGGAACACAAATGTAAACGAGCTATATATTAAAAGAAAATACTCATTGCAGGCAAAAATAAATCTAACTCCCAAGATGTCAAAAATACTTTTGTTAAACTAAATAAAGAACTTCAGTACCTAACCAAATCAACCAAAGCCAGATAAGAGATAGCTACCTAGGTGAAGGGCAACCATAAAGCCTTTAATTATGTTAAGAATCTCTGAAACAATACCCCATGTTGTGCAGAGCTGAAAGTAAATTGTCACGTACTTGGACTCAGAAGACAATAGCCAGTCTTCCAGTGGACAAATTTAGCTCAAACACCCCCCTTAAATATTCTCAAAGATTACATGCTCATAAATACACCCCTTCTCAACTCTCCCAAGAGCAAGTTCTCAAGGTGCTATGTCCAGAAGCACTATATCTATGGAGCCAAATAATATACCAGGCTGCCTACTGTGGTCAGTCTGAAACTTGACTTATCTGATCACCTACTGAAGCTATTAATCAGCCTCAAACTAGGCTCTGGCACGGAAGAATGAATGGCAGCAACAGTCATTCCCCTGCACAAAGGTTGGTGCTTTATTGGACCCAGGTAACTGTAGAGCCATAAGCCTGAACAGTCTTGTCTGTAAAGCCATGGAAAAGGTCATTGTGTAATTGATCAATAAGGATATAAATAAGCTATAGACACTTGACCCAGCCCAGTTTAGATTAATCAGTGGCAGATCCTGCCTACTTATCTTTTGAATCCCTCCCCCCAGTTACCTATTAGAAAGTCCTGTCGACTAGAACTCTTCCAACTATCACTAGAGAGCAGTTCCCCAATGCATACTGTTAAGTCCTGGAACATAGCATTAATGGACCTGATGATATTCCCGGATGCTTGATAAATAGCATGAAACATGAACTATTCAGACCCACTAGCTATGGTTGAATCTGTCATCTTGCAGGGCATCCTTTCCTCTCCTCAATCTTTCCATCCACCCTCTTTTCAGCCTTGGGAGCCATCTCATAAGTTATGACTGCAACAGTGAACACACACAGAACATAGTACAGTTGTGTACACTTCGCTGAAATGTAGATGTTCAAATGTTTTCATTGTTGCAGTATTCTTTCTCTCCCTCCTTCCTCTTTTGCTCATGGGATTGGGATAGTTATTCTCCTCTCTAGTTCCAGGTTCTTCCCTTCTCTGTTGATACTCTGGACTTTAAGCTTTAGCCCTTGACCTTAGAGACCTGCTAGTGAGCTCCTGTCTGTTGAGAGAAAGAAAGTACTGAGGTTGTGGTGCAAGCTGCCTCCCTTTATACCCAGACGTCATGATGTCAGTCAGGGCATCCTCTCTGTTAGTTGAGCCAGCCAAGGGCTTCCATGGCAGGAAATCCCATCATTTGACTGCAACAGTGAATACACTCGAACATCTACATTTATGGCAAGTGTGCACAACTGTACTTTAGTCAGTGTGTTCTGTATTGAATGTTAACCTTTAAATTTATCTATCAAATCTTGTATGCTTAACTTTTGATGCATTTATCAACTTACTGTTCTTCTGTGCCCAAATGGTCAATTTACTCAAGGTTTTTTGCAGACATGCCCTGTATGTAACATCTGTAATCAGTTTACCCAATTTCAAGTCATCTGCATGTGGACTGTATAACATCTCAGATGAAAAAGATAGACCCAGAAGATACAACATAAACAAATATGGGCCTAGGACAGCACTCTTTGGGTCACACTGACTGTAACATAGAATTTCACATGAGCAATTGCTGTGTGATACTTGCCATGTCCTGTTTGTAGGCCATGGTGCTACCCATCTTACCAAGATTACATCAGTAGCCATTTCTGATTTATCGATCAGTATTTTTTTGTATGATCTTATCAAATGCTGAAGCCAAGTCTATATAAATTGCATTATCACACAAATTCTAATTTATAGCTATTACAGTGTTGTAGAATATCATGTTACAGGTGGTTATAGATATACTTTCAACATATACATGCTGATATGTGGTTTCAAGTCCCATTCTTTTAGATGTCAGTGTTAACTTTCAGGATTAAAACATAAAAATAATATAGGCACACTTGAGGGTTAAAACATTAACCATTTTAAAAAAAATTCTGAGAATAAATGTGTAAAGCTGCAGTAAAATCTGTAGTCAAGTATTGCTGCTGCTGCTTTCGACTGTTCCAGTTAGGGGTTGCCCCAGCAGATGATCTGTTTCCATTTCTTCCTGTCCTCTGCATCTTGCTCTGTCACACCCAACCCACTTGCATGTCTCTCACCGCATCCATAAACCTTATCTCAGGTTTTCCTATTTTCCTCCAGCTCCATCCTTAGCATCCTTTTCCCCATATACCCAGCATCCTTCCTCAGCACATGTCCAAACCAACTCAGTCTCATCTCTCTGACTTTATCTCCAAATCGTCCAACCTGAGCTGACCCTCTAATGTACTGATTCCTAATCCTGTCCATTCTCGTCACACCCAATGCAAATCTTAACTTCTTTAACTCTGCCATCTCCAGCTCTGACTCCTGTCATTTTGTTAGTGCCACAGTCTGCGACCCATATAACATAGCGGGTCTCACTACCATCTTGTATACCTTCCCTTTCACTCTTACTAGTCCCCGTCTGTCACAAATCACTCCTGCACTTTTCTCCACCCACTCCACTCTGCCTGTACTCTCTTCTTCACCTCTCTTCCACACTCGCCATTTCTCTAAACTGTTGATGCAAAATATTTAAACTCTTCCACTTTCCCCAACTCTATTCCCTGCATCCTCACCATTCCTCTATCCTCCATCTCGTACACACACACACACACACACACACACACACACACACACATTCTGTCTTAGTCTGGCTGACCTTCTTCATTCCTCTCCTCTCTAGAGCATATATCTCCACCTCTCCAGGGTCTCCCCAACCTGTTCCCTACTCTCAGTACAGATCACAATGTCATCCGCAAAAATCATAGTCCATGGACTCTTGTCTGATCTTGTCTGTCAATCTGTCCATCATCATTGCAAATAAGAAAGGGCTCAGAGCTGATCCTTGATGTAATACCACCTTCACCTTAAATGCATCCGTCACTCCTACCACAGACCTCATAACTGTCACACTACCCTCATACATATCCTGTACCACTCGTATGTACCTCTCTGCCACTCCTGACTTCCTCATACAATACCACAACTCCCTCTCTAGGCACCCTGTCATATGCTTTCTCCAAGTCCACAAAGACACAATGCAACTCCTTCTGACCTTCTCTATACTTCTCCATCAACATTCTCTGAGCAAACATCACATCTGTAGGGCTCTTTCCCAGCATGAAACCATACTGCTTCTCACTAATCATCACCTCCCTTGTTAACCTAGCTTCCACTACTCTTTCCCATGGCTTCATGCTGTGACTGATCAATTTTATCCCTCTGTAGTTACTACAGATCTGCACATCACCCTTTATTATTAAAACTCAGTATCAAAACACTTCTCCACTCCTCAGGCGTCCTCTCACTTTCCAAGATTTCATTAAACAATCTGGTTAAAAACTCCACTGCCATCTCTCCTAAACACCTCCATGCTTCCACAGGTATGGCATCTGCACCAACAGCCTTTCCATTCTTCATCCTCTTCATAGCTGTCCTTATTTCCTCCTTGCTAATCCGTTGCACTTCTGATTCACTATCCCCACATCATCCACCTTTCTTTCTCTCTCATTCTCTTCATTCATCAGCCCCTCAAAGTACTGTTTCCATCTGCTCAACATACTCTCCTCGCTTGTAAGTACGTTTCCCTCATTATCCTTTATCACCCTTACCTGCTGCACATCTTTCCCAGATTGGTCCCTCTGTCTAGCCAATCGGTACAGCTCCTTTTCTCCCTCCTTCTTGTCCAACCTTTCATACAACTCTCCACACACCTTATCCTTAGCCTTCACCACCTCTCTATTTTCACCTCATCTCCTTATATTCCTGTCTACTTTCTTCATTTCTGTGACGATCCTTTTTTGCCAACCTCTTTCTCT